>NW_012267303.1:1208420-1233254 GCF_000151885.1 Dipodomys ordii
TCCCCCCTCTCTCCCTCCCTCCCTCCCTCCCTCCCTCCCTCCCTTACTTCCTTCCTCCTGCCTTGTAACTAAGTTGATTTTAATTTTAGCTTTTATTTGTACGGCACATTTTTAATGGCTTTCCTGATGACATTTTGACATGTCTGTAGTCTGTCTGTTTTAGTAGACTGACAGCTCCGTTTTTCCTTTCCCTCTCCGAGGCCATTCTGGCCACCACCAGCCAAGGGCCGGACTCAGTGACGGAGTGCCATGTGGCTTAGTTTGTTTCTGTCACTTTTCCAAATCAACAGTGATGACTGTAGAGTTTTAGAGTAAATCCATTTAGTCTTTGCAGAAGTTTTGTTTGTCTCCTTGGGCAGTCCTGCAGTGTCTTCAGGCGGAGTCATACCTGATGAGAATTCCCAGTCCTGCTTGTGAAACGCTGCTGGGGCCGTGGCTGCAGTGACCCTCAGTGCTCCCAGAGGCCCAGGCCCTGGGCTGGCACTGGAGGCCCTGTGCAGGGAGGCGGCTGCAGGCCTGTAAGGGGCCTGTTTTCCCAGAGGGTCTGAATGCCTTGCCTGTGTCTTGGGTGTGGGCTGGTGGCACTGTTCATGCCTGCTCAGCTGGGTCCTAGGACCCTGGCCTGCTGCAGGGGCCCATGTTGCAGCCGATGGGGTGCTGCCTTCCCTGACAGGGCGGGGGGTCCTGGGTTGCCTTCCCTGACGGGGCGGGGGGCCCAGGGTTGCTGGCTCTTCTCTTGATTCAGTGGTGTGAGCTTGGGAAAGCTGAAGAAGAAATGAACGTCTTTTCTCTTTCTTTCTCTCTCTGTTAAACGCCAGCATCCAGCATGTGTACGGAGCCCAGCACCCACCTTTTGATCCACTGCTACATGGCACGTAAGTGACCTTTGCCCTCCCCGAGGGGGAGGCGGTGGTCCCTCCTCAATCCACAGTCTGGGCTGCTGTGTGTGTGACTGCTGTCCTTGTGGCCTTGCTGCAGCGGGCAGTGGATGGGCAGACCCCAGCCTTGCGTGGGGTGAGGGGGGGTGGGTCCCTGCGGGAATGGTTGACTGCTGCCCCTAGCTGGCTGGTGGCCTGGACCCCAGCTGTTCTTAGGGGCCCCCGTGACTCCCTGCCTGGCTGCTGTCCTCTCTGCGCCAAGCCCTGGCTCTTCCATCACTGGGCCAGAGCAGAGGGTGTAGGACTCAACTCTGGTCTGACATGTTTCCTGACTCTTGGTGGGGCTGATGTGTGGCCATGGCAGGGGCAGTCTCCTCTAAGTGGAAATGCTTCACACCTGCACATCAGCGGCCATGTGCTCCGCACAGTCCCGCCTGCCCTGCGCCCCGCAGCTGTCCCGTAGGGGTTTGGCTGACATGCTGGGAGGGAGGATGTGTTTTCGGTCCCTGGCACCACGGCCCCGGCCCTGCAGGCTGTGTCAGGTGGCAGAAGCTGCTAGCCTGACCTTTCCTGAGATGTTGTCACTCAGTCTTCTTGAGCTTTTTCTGCTCTTATTTTGAACCCCTGTGAGTTGTGTTTGCTTTCCTGTCACCCTCATCTAGCGTGAAGCATCTTCTTTTTTTTTTTTTGTTGGTCATGGGGCTTGAACTCTGGGCCTAGGCGCTGTCCCTCAGCTCTTCAGCTCAAGGCGAGTGCTCTACCACTTGAGCCACAGCGCCACTTTGGCTTTTTTCTGCTTATGTGGTGCTGAGTTGTTGAACCCAGGGCCTCATGCATGCAAGGCAAGCACTCTACCACTGAGCCACCTTCCCAGCCCCACAGCATGAACATCGTTAAGCCTCTGGGCTGCGCAGTAAAGATGCTTTTGCTTTGCAGCTTGCTCAAGTCCACACCCAAGGTGCCTACCACCCCGGTGAAGGCCAAAAGGGTCAGCACGTTCCAGGAGTTTGAGAGCAACACGAGCGATGCGTGGGACGCGGGGGAGGACGACGACGAGCTCCTGGCCATGGCGGCCGAGAGCCTGAACACGGAGGTGGTCATGGAGACGGCCCACCGCGTCCTGCGCAACCACAGGCAGCGGCAGGGCCAGCCCGCTCCTCCCCAGCCGCCAGTGCACGAGCAGGAGCCAAAGCTCGTGGCAGAGCCGCCTGTGGCTGAGCTTCCAGCAGCCCCAAGCGGCGACCTGCGGCTGGTGAAGTCGGTCAGCGAGAGCCACACGGCCTGTCCTGCAGGTAGGCGGGGCCGCCGAGGAGGCTGTGGGAGTTGAAGACCTCAAGGGCCATCTTCTACCCGGCATGCCTCTCCCAAGCAGGAGGGCAGCCTGCCCTTTCCCTTGTGTCCCAAAGTGCTTCCTTTGCTCCTCTGAGGAGCAGAGTGCCTCTCCTTCCAAATGGCTGCTGGGGGGGGGGGAGGGTTGTGGGAGGGGCGCAGGGAGCACAGGGGCTTGGGAAACCCTGCCCTCTGCGAAGGCACCACCGGCCCACCCCTCCCCAGGGTCGTCCTGGGGTCAGCATGTGCTCCCCACAGCTACAGGGGAGAGAGCTGGGATCTGCCTGCTAGCAGATGCATGTCTAGGCTTTATGCTAGGCTATATTTCAAGACTAAAATACCCTCTAGAAATTGGTGACTTCTAAAGAGCGTTCCAGGTCTTCAGGTGAGAGTGCTACGAACCATTTTACTTGATCATTTGGACCTGGAAGTAGTAAATCCGCTTTGGAGTTTTCAGTTGGCTTCAAGTTGTGGTGTCTACTTCCTGCCTCCTGATCAGTTTGGGCAGACGCTCTCCAGCTCTCCAGCTAGCTCCTTTGCTCACGCTGAACCATGATGTGCCATGGCGTCCGTTTGTTCAGATCTTTGGGGCCTGAGTGGAGCTCCTGTGACACCCCCATTTCTGGGGATGGTCCAGACCCTAGATGCAGGAACTGAGGGCCAGGCTAAGGTGTCTATTTGGGGGTCCTGACAAGAGGCCAGGCCAGGCTGTGTGCAGCCAGGCGGGAGAGCCATGGGATGTCACGTGGGATGCCCCTACTGTAAGCCAAAGTGTGACTTGAGAAGTGGCCAGGATGTCGGTGGCGGCGGTCCTTTACCTACCTAGGGTCAGCCTCTTTCCTCTGCTTCCTTTTGGGGCAAGCCTTTTTGAGAACTCCATTATAATAGTGATGATGATAATAATGTTGATACTGGCATCTCTTGTTCATTTACTGTCTGGCAAGTTCTGCAACCAGCCCCTTCAGTGATAAACCCATTAAACTTTATAGCGACTCCTTAAACTCAGCAAACTTCCAGGAGGGCAGAGGCATTGTTACTGCTCTTTCTCAGGCGAGGCATCCCTGGCTCTGAGCTGCTCACCCAGGGGTGGGGCTGGGGTTCAAACCCAGTCTGTGCTCTGTGCCTGTTCTCAGGGACTTTAGGTTGAGGCTTCAACAGATGAGCACACGAGTGGACAGCGTCCAGAGGCATCTGGGGGCTGTGGTCCCCGTTCTGTCCTGTTGAGGTAGGTCAGGGTGAAGGGTGAGGCTGTGAAGGCTACACAGAGAAAGAGAAGTCTGTTTCCTTTGAGCATCCCAGTGAGTTCTGTCCCCTGAGCACAGTTCTGTCTCTCCTGCCTACTGGACATGTCATTCCCTGCTTCTGTGTTCCTTTTTTTTTTCATTAATTATTACAAAGTTGATACACAGAGGGGTTACAATTATGTTTTTTTTTTGTTTGTTTGTTTGCTGGTCATGAACTCTGGGCCTGGGCGCTGTCCCTCAGCTCTTCAGCTAAAGGCTAGCACTCTACCACTTGAGCTATGGCTCCACCACCAGCTTTTTCTGCTTATGTGGTGCTGAGGAATCGAACCCAGGTCCTCATGCATGCAAGGCAAGCGCTCTACCACTGAGCCACCTTCCCAGCCCGGGGTTACAATTACATAAGTCAGGTGTTCTGTGTTCCTCTGAGCATCTGTTGCCTCTCCCTTCGTGCGTGTCACTTGGGGAATTTTGGGCTACCCCTGGGCCTTAACCTTGGCCACCATCCTGGGCAGATGGTTGAGCTGAGAGTTCAGTATAGTACGTGGCCATGGCTACCCTGCCCTGGGTCTCTACCTTTGGGCTTTCATGACTCCTCACCCCCCTTTCTCTTCTCTTCTCTTCTCTTCTCTTTTCTTCTCTTCTCTTCTCTTCTCTTCTCTTCTCTTCATGTGTGTGTGTGTGTGTGTGTGTGTGTGTGTGTGTGTATGTGTGTGTTGAACTCAAGGTCTGGTCTCTGTTCCTGAGCTTTTTTGTTCAAGGCTAATGCTCCACTTCTGGTTTTCTGGTGGTTAATTAGAGTTAAGAATCTCATGGACTTTCCTGTCTTGGCTGGCTTTGAACTGCGAGTCTCAGATTTTAGCCTCCTGATTAGTGAGGATTAGAGGTGTGAGACACCAGCATTAGACTCCTAACTTTCATGTATATATATATATATATTTTTTTTTCCCTTTTTTTCTTTTTGTTGGTTGTGGGGCTTGAACTCTGGGTCTGGGCATTGTCCCTGAGTTCTTCAGCTCAAGGCTAGTGCTCTACCACTTGAGCCACAGCGCCACTTCCAGTTTTCTGGCGGTTAATTGGAAATAGGAGTCTTATGGACTTTCCTGCCTGGGCTGGCTTTGAACAGCAATCCTCAGATCTCAGCCTCCTGAGTAGCTAGGATTATAGGTGTGAGCTACCGGCACCTGGCTTGCTAGATATCTTGATTGTCTTTGAGTGAATATAAGAGTATGTTCACACTGGCGGGGGGGTGGAGGGGTGTCAGGTGCACTTTGTTTACTTAGTGATGCTCGGTCAGTGGGAAGCAAGTCCTTCGCTGAGCTGGGATCTGGAGGCCCCTGCGGTGTGGGCAGTGGGCTTGATGCAGCTGGACCTGCATTGATGGTCACTGAGCTGTGGTGAGGTGGGTGTGGATGGTGGCTGATGGTGACCCATCATTCTCTGTGGGACAGCGATGTGCCTTCATTCAGGCCACAGGAGACCTGGTCAGTGCTCTGTTTCTACAGGGGATGTTGCTGCTGCTTTGCGGTCCTCTTTTAGAGTTGGGGGCCACAGTTCTGGGTGGAAAGGGTGGGTCTTTGGGGGGGTCATCCTTAATGGAGTCACCCTGTCTCTCGACGAGCCTCCTGCCTGTTGGCCTTGGTACTGGTGTGTGAGTGCCCGAGGCCTTCCCTGTCCCCTGCCTGTCTTCATGGGAGGATGGGGCATGCGATGTTGCTCCCTGCCTGGGTTTCCATCAGTCGGGGGCTCCTGTATGCAGAACGGGGGCACACCGGGCAGGGTGGGCGGGTGTGTGCTCTGGCACGACCTCAGTCTCTTCCTGGGGGTGGGTTGGGGGGGTCATCAGGTGCCTACCTTCCTCCCATTCCCTGTGCTGAGCTCCTGGAAGGTTCAGGCGGCAGAAGAGGCAGACAAGCTCAGCAGCCGGGGAAGAGGGACCCTTGCCGTGTCCTGGTCGCTTGCTCCTGTCCCCAGTTCCTTTGCAGGGCCACCCTTTTCCATATTGACGCAGCAGCCTGTCTCCTCTGCTGGGCCTGGTGGCCACACACACCTCTCTCAGCAGTCGGCCTGTTCTCACCCTGGCTGGCCGGATCTGCACCCTGGGCCCCATGGAAATCTCACCGCTAATGCTCCTGAGGGAGTTGGTCTGGCCTCTTCCGGCTATCACGATTTGCTTTAATGCAGCGAGGCAGACTGGTTTACTGCTGTGTGATGGGCGGAAGCAGGCCAGAGTGCTCACTGGGGGCTGACCAGGGAGGGAGCAGGGCCTGGGGTACTCACAGGGTGCTGTCCAGGGAGGGAGTGGGGAGGGAGCGGGCCTGGAGGGCTCAGAGGGAGTGCGCGTGGTGAGGAGTGATCTGAGCATGTGCTTGCCTTCACCCCTGTTCTGTCACCCCTGCAGCGAGCGCCAGCGACGCCATCCCTCTGCAGAGATCCCAGTCTCTCCCACACTCAGCCACCGTGGCTCTGGGAGGGACGTCTGACCCGATCACCCTCGGTGGCTCAGCACGGAGTAACAGAGAGGCCTCCCGGCTGGACAAGTTCAAGCAGTTGCTCGCTGGCCCCAACACCGACCTCGGTGAGTCCCTGCAGGCTGGAAACTGAGAGCAGTTTCTGGTGGTTTGGAAAGGAGGCCTTGTGTTCTGCCCCCCAGTGCAGGTGCCTTGGGGGAAATCGACCTCGTGGGACACGTGGCTGTACTTAGTTTCCTCTAGGTGTGCTGTGTTAACGTGGCTCCGGGGCGTTTCCTAGGGTTTTTTGGTTCATTTTCCCCCCATTGCCTCAGCACACCTTTCCGGCCGCTGTCCTGAAAGCCTGCTGCCCAGTGGCCATCCTCTGTTGATGCCACTCTGCGTTTTCTAGACGCTGGACCTTTTGGAGAATTAGGAGGGGCCTTGGTCCTGAGAGCACTCCTAGCCGGGACAAATGTGACTAGACAGTAATGGGGTGCCTGGAGAGCCCAAGGTGCAATGCCCAGCTCGGCCAGGAGGTGGCAAGTGGGGCACGTGGATGGGCCAGCGGGAACTACAGTTAGAGATGTGCTCCTGGAAGATTCTCAGTCAGAGAGGTAGCCAGGGTGCCACAGGGGTCGGAAGGCTGCGGCTGCGGCTGTTTTGGAGAGTCCTCACAGTTCCTAAGGTACAGCTCCACTCTGAGTCTGGGCTGTGAAGGGTTTTCCTTGTTAATTTTCATCCTTTTTCGATTCATTAATGTACAGTATGTTACGTACCGTAACACGGATGTCACACAGGGGTGTGTAATGGAAACGAACCCCTTACCCTGCCTTCTCACTATTCCAAGTGTTTCCTTCTGGAGGGGGCCTGTGCTGCTTTCGTCTTGAACAATATGTTGGATGGAATTTTATACATAGAGAATAGTTGCATAGTCTAAGTGACTCTCAGATATCCTTTGCAGTGTGTGCCAGTTGCTTACATTTTGCTCTGTCACGTTCTGCATGTGCATTTGTGTGTGTGTGTGTGTGTGTGTGTGTGTGGTGTGTGTGTGTGTGACTGTGTGTGTCAGTGTGTGAGAGCATGAGAGTGGGTGGAAATATTTTGTCCTTTACTCCAAAGATCTTCTTGTGTATTTCCAAAGAGTAAAACATTCTCCCAGTATAGTCATAGCACAGTTGTCAAAACAAAGAAATGGGGCATTGATATGAAACTCTTTGAACAGTACTCTTGTTATAATCCATATCTACATTTTTACAGTTATCCCAAGAATATGCTTTTTATCTTTTTTCCTAGTCCACAGTTCAGAATGGGGCTGTACATTTCATTTGGTCATCCTGTGTCTGTGGTGTCTGCTGACTTGGGACAGTGGCTTAGCCGCCTCTCGTGGTTTTGATCTCATAGGCAGTTCTTTACAGAATGTCTGTCAGTGTGCATTCGTCAGTGCTCCTTCCTGAGAAGGTATCGCCAGGGGTGGAGGCCTGTGGCGTTGGCTTGTTGTAGCCACGTTCATCACTTGGTGCTGATGCTGCCACATCTTTGCAATGAACCATGTATTTCCCTCGGTAACTTAGCAGCGGCGTGGAGAGAGGCTTTGGAGTCTGAATTAGATGTTTTCCTTCTCCATGTGGATGGCAACACTGTTCTGCACCTCACTTTTAACTGTACGTTTTCACACAGTCGTTTATAGAGCACCGCTGAGCTCTGTGGACACCTACGGGTGCTACACACGCCCTCTACTGGTGGGCAGGTGTATCACTGATTCTCTGTTAATCCGGACAACTGAGAACTTTTCTTTGGTGTCTGAACTCTGGTGATGGCATTTGCAGAGCATCCTTCCACGGGAATGGGGAAGAGCGGGAGCTGCCTGTAGTTTTGGTTTCAGGACGGGGTGGCTGCACGTCCCATCTACACAGACAGGATACCAAGGTGAACTGTGCGAGGGGGATGCGGTTTGAGGGGGCTGAGGCCCTTTCTCTCCTGGCATGCCAGGGGCTCCTCTGCCCTCTGGATATTGGAGGAGGACTCGACTGGTGTCTGGGAGAGCGGGTTCAGGTGTTGGGCTGCCTGGTGCAGAACTTGAGCGAGTTTGCTGTCATGAGAACCTGTGCCTTGTTCATCCGAAAGACTTGATGACAGCAGGACTGAGTTTGCAGATAAATAAGCTTGTGGCAGTGCTAGGCATATTGCAAACTCTTACTATGTCTCCACCATGTACTTTCATCATCATTATTCTTTTTACTTCCATTTGTCTTATCCTCTTCCTTTGGTTTTTGTGTATGTTTGTTTTCTGAAATGTTCTCACTCTGAAATGTTTGTTTTCTGAAAGGCTGGCCTCGAAGTCATGATCAGCCAAGCTCAGCCTCCCGTGTTCTGGGATTCCAAGTGTGTGCCCCTATTCCCCAATAACTTTGTTTTTATAATGCTGCTTATTATAGCGTGGTTCCTTTAGTGATCAATGCTAAGTGAATCGGTGTTTTCCTGGTTGTGTTTAGTTGTTCCCAGTTGCAGGCCGGCAGCAGGAAATGTCAGACGGTAACAGGCTCATTTGATGGGTGTCCCGTTCTGGTCAGGCTTGGAGTAGCAGCTGGAATCTTCTTGTGGTCTTTGTCAGTGGAGCACTGTTTGAAAAATAAGATCATACTTCCATATAAGGCTTTGAATGCGTGTTAAAAGAATGTGAGCCTGTGTGGGTAGGTTGGAAGGCTAACATGTCAAAATCAAATTATTTTGGTAGGTTGGTTGCAGTTATGGATTTTTTTCCCTTTTTCAGAATTCTATTTAAATATCAAATTTGAAACCAGAAAGTTAAGGCCAGAGGTTTCAAAGAAAAACAATTACTGGGTTTATATTTAGTGGCAAAAGAAAACATAGCCAGTAAATTGCTCGTTTTCCTAAAGCCTAAAGGTAGCTCTGAGGACAGTGGAATACATTATCTTCACATTTTGTAAAGCCCTAAGTGGCAAATATTTGCCAATGTTGGAGAAGCAAATTGCTGGTGTGCAGAATGCCCCCAGAAACACGCCTACCTGCTAAATACCAACGTCCGGCCGAGGGCTGCTTTCTTTGTTTAGCTTATGCTCTGTTAGGAGCCTAGGGATGAAAGTAGCAAATAGAACTTAACAGCTCATTCCTCTCTTCCCGTTGACTCAATATTTACTCATACAAAGATGGCCTGCTTTGAGGAAATGGCACTTGGAGGCGGTGTTTCTCACGTGTGCCTGGTGAATGGAGTGCCGTTTGGCGCTATGCGAGCCACACGCTCTGCTGAGGCTGCCCTGCGGCGGTGGGGCCCGGGAGGATGCGCTGTGCAGCTCGGCGCTGGCACTTGCTAGCCTCAGAAGCAGCAGGACAGAAGGCGTCTCCCTTCGCTGTGAACACAGGCACACAGCGGAGCTCCTGTTCCCCAGGTGAGCATCCTGTCTGGGCTCCAGGGTCAGAGCTTTGGATGGAGGGAGGAAGGTGACAAAGGTGGGAGCTGTGCTTGGGGAGAGCTGAGGTGAGCAGACGCCATGTCTGCTGGAGCCCTGCCCTGCTGCCGGGCCTGCGATAGCGGGAGACAGCGACCACTCGCACTCAGCGCCCATTGTGGTATGGGCCGTGCCCCGGCTCCTGGTGTGTGACTGACTGTCCGGGTGGCAGCCTCCGGCCTGTCCACTGCGAAGGGGCCCTCAGGCCTGCCTTGCAGGGCCCTGGAGGCAGGAAGGAGGTAATTCATGTGAAGTTCCTATAGTCTCTGTTTATTGAACACCTGCTGCTTGCAGGCATTGGGAAGGAACAGGGAGCCAGACCTGCATGGGCTCTGTTCCCAAGGAAGTGGCATTCTAGCATGGAGACAGACAGACAGACAGACAGATGCACCTCTAGTACTTCTGAAGCCATCAGCTGGCAGTTGGTGCCATGTGCTGGTGGCTGTAATCCTGGCTACTCAGGAAGCTGAGATCTGAGGATCACAGTTTGGAGCCAGCCAGGGCAGACACATCCATGAGGCACTTATCTCCAGTTAACCAGTGAAAAGCCAGAAGTGGGGGTGTGGCTCCAATGGCCTTGAGTGAACAAGGAGTGAGAACTTAAAGCCCTGAGTTCAAGTACTGGCACCAAAACACAAAACAAAAACAAAAAGGCAGTTGGTGCATGGGGAGAGGGGCATGTCTGGCTGCTGCTTCTGAGTGGATGCTGGCAAACCCCCACTGGAGGAGGGTGCTTTCCCTGGGCCTGTACAAAGGGCGGCACTTGGGGATGAGGAGGGCACTCCGAGGAGAGGGGCCAGGGCGGGGAGGGCTGCAGGCCTAGAGCCTGCTGTAGTGGAGGAAGGGAAAGCGGCTGCAGAAGATCCTGGCCCCCTGAAGACAGGGGCGGGAGGAGAGTCCGCGTGGCAAGAAGGCCTTGTATCCGGGTGCCGCCAGTGGGCTGGGCAGGTCCCTTCCCCCTCGGGCAGCTGCACGGGAAAGGGAGGGAAGTCAGGGTGGTAGCTGAGTCTGGGGGTAGGTGGCTGGGGCAGTGCCTTCCAGGCACTGTTCAGTGGGGCTGATAGAGTTGGGGGCTGAATGATCGGATGTTTTCCCTGTGGAATGAGAGAAGCTTCGTCGTAGTTTGTAACCTGGGGACCACAAGGTTAGGGGAGCAGCTGGGGAGCATAGCAATCAGAGCGTGGCCGTGCTGCTGAGGAGTCAAGATTCATGGCCCTCGGAACCAGAGCAGGAGAGCGGTGTATTTAGATCCTACGCGAGCTCACGGCTGCTGCCACTGCTGCTGCCACTGTGTACCCCGTGCTAGTCATCCTCCCCCACCCGCCCCCCGGTGCCCCTCCCCCCCCCCCCCCCCCCCGGCCCCCCCCCCCCCCCCCCCCCTGGTCCCCTGCTGAGGAAGTCAGCAAGGTTAGGTAAGCCGTGGGTTTGGCAGCCTTGTGGCGATCACACTGGGCATTACTAGTGCTTTCCAGAGGCCCCAAATGTTCCCCTCCTGGTGTGTGTGTGGGGTGTTTGATGAGACTCTGCCTTCTGGGCCAGGTGGAGAGGGCTTGCTGAAGGGATGCCTCCCTTGAGCTGTGGCCTCCTTCCCTGCAGCCAGCCAGCCAGCGCCCCGTGCTTCCCTCTAGCGGCCAGACATGGACATTGCAGCCCGTGCCACGCACAGCGCATGGGGCTGCTCTGAGCTCCATGTCCATGCGTTGGGTTGGGGTGTGAGTAGATGCTTGTGTCTGCCTGTTGGTGCTCAGTGTGTTCACTGAAAGGTGAACACAGGCTCTGAAGAGGTAATTGAGAAATACAGAGAGAGTACTAGATAATCCAGCTCTGGACTCTGCCTACCTGAACAGGGCCGCTGTGAGTTACTAGAATGTAAAGACTCCAGTGCACAGGACACAGACCTCTGCTTAGTCTTTGTGGAAGTTCCTCCTCCATCATTCCTGTGCACCCAGTGTCTGGGCCACAGCCCGCTGCTGGTCTCTAAGGCTGGGATGTGTCCTCCTCTCTCCCTCCCCCAGCCTCCTCTCCCCTGCTCTCCCCACGCCTCCCTCTTCCCTGCTGTGCCCTGTCCCCCCTGCTCTGTACCTCCACTTGGCTGTCTGTCTGTCTCTTTTCCGTGGTCCTCTGTTTCTGACCTAGTGGCTTAGGTAGGCCTGCTTGCATCCCGTCTGATCAGAGGTGCGGACCGCTTTGAGCTCTAGAGTCTGAGCCTGTTGAGCCAGTTCAGTTTCGGGTGACGCTTCCTCATGTCCGCGCTGTAGATGGGTGCCGGTGCCTCGTTTCTTCCTTCCTCTGTGGGGAACACCAGCATGGCCAGGGCCTCCACACTCCCTTCCCGCAGCCCTGGAGCTCTGCCTGACTTGCTTCCTCCAGATCCTTGTTCAGATGCCACCTCTTGGTCAGGCTGTCCTGACTGGGCTGTGAACAGCATGCCCTGTTCCCGCTGGGCCTGGCTTCTGCTTTCTTTCCAGAGCACCCCTCACCACCTCCACCGGCGTGTAGCCCTTGCCTGTCCCACAGGTCAATGCTCCAGTATAAGCCCTAGCAGTGCATGTGGGACAGGCAAGGGCTGCACGCCCATGCTGGTTTGCAGATCGTGGGTTCTTAGCTCTTAGCTTGCCTTTGCTAGTCTGTGGACTTCCCCAGTGTCGGCGGCCTCTGTTGTGCCCCTCCCCCCCATGAGGAGCATGTCTGCCAGTTCTCTGTGCTATTTTCTCATTGATAGGTTTCTGCAATGTTATCAATGGGATTATTTTTAAAAGCTGCAGAAACTGAAAAGGTTATAAATACAATAGACTAAAAATCGTTTGTCCCACTGTATCTGTTGTAGATTTGCTTTCTCTTTTCATCTGACTCAGTCTGTGTTAGTCAGTGTTTGCCAGTCCACGAAGTTCTCCATGGCGCCTTTTCTGCTGTCCTGCCGTCTGTTGGGCTCTTGTATATCACATGGTCAGTTCCGCGCACGCGCGCGCGCGCGCGTGTGTCTGTGTGTGTGTGCGTGTGTGTGTGTGATTTTCCATTTTCACTGCTAGGTGTGGTGTTTGGGCAGCATGTAATATCACTAGCTTCAAATGACCATAGTGAATATGATTTGTTGAAAGTTAAGTATTTCATTTAATACAGTTGAGTGTATAATTGGTTTAATAGGACCCTTTTAAGGCCCTTTCAGAGAGCTTGTTTCTATTGAGTAATGAATTGTGGTATGTAATCTTAAGAGCAAATATAAAATGTGTTTTTAAGTCTACTGTATAGTTTTAAAGGAACAGTTTGCAGTTTGCCTTTTTTCTCTAGGTTTGGGTATTCTACTTTCTGTAGACTTGGGTATTAAGTGATTGGGTAATTATGAGACTGGCATATGTTTTCGTGTTCGAGGGGAGGAGAAGGAAAGTGGAGAGGGGATGTAAGAGCTGCTGGACACTCCTCGCTTGCTCCTTCAGCATTTGTACTTGTTCTTGAATAGGGTGGAGTTTGTGCTCACTGCCTTGGCAGGGACTGTGAGTCTCTCATAGGCCATGAGTCCGTGAACTCCAGGAACCTGTAACAGCGCATCTGTGCAGTGGAGATGGAGCGGCCAACAGCTGTCAACGGCCGCTTCACCAGTCTACACGGGTGGCTGGGGCAACAGTCAACATGGGTACACATGGTAAGGGTTGCCTGGGCTACGTGTTTGCTGCAGGTCGCAGGAAACAATACTGAAGGGCCTTTAATTGGGCAGGGGTTGTTTTTCCCTGGGAGGCGTCTGGAGGTAGGTGGCTCTCTGGCTCAGCAGTTATCATCAGGAATCTAAGCTCCGAGTCACGTGTACATGCCAGGTGCTGGTCATCGACCTGCGGTGCCAAGAGTAGGCACCTGGCCTGTGTCTTGTCATCACTAAAGCCGACGTCTCTTTGAAGTGTAGTCCAGGTTGGTGGACTTTCCTCACAGAAAGCAAGAATTACTTTTAACAGAGCTGAGTGTCATGGTCACTGTAACGGTGAGGATGGTGACAGATGATGATGTAGTGACGGGAGGGTGATATCAGAGGATGGTTCGGTGATGTTGGTGATGGTATGGTAAAGGCTGTGATGGAGATGGTAGTGAGGGCCATTGACTGGTAATGGTGATAGTTGGGTCACAGTGGTGAGGGTGTTGGTAAGGGTGGTGGTGTGGTGGTGTGGTGGTGATAGCGGTGGTGGTGGTGGTGGAGGTGGTGGTGTGGTGGAGGTGGTGGTGGTGGTAGTGGTGTGGTGGTATGGTGGTGGTAGTATGGTGATGTGATAGTGGTGTCTCACTGGGAGCTGATCCTTAGGTGCTAAGGAGTTAGCTCCGTGTCTATGTAATGAATCCTTTTGCGTGTGGTGCTCTGACTACTTGTCCACTGTGCTGCCTTGCTGTCCCCTGCCAGGGTGGCAATCAGTGTTCACAAAGCCCCTCCTGCAGGATGTCTTACTCAGTTGTCACTGAGTCTGTGTGACACGTGAGGTGGTAGGAGCTGGTGATCACAGTTTGCAGAGGAGTAAGGTGAGGCTTGGAAAACACCGAGGGCCGTCTGCATGAGATTAGAAGGCTGAGGGGCCATCTGCCTGTTGGAAACCAGCGTAGCAACCGTTTGATTTAATTTAGGGTTCTCTATGTTATATACTATATTACGTGTTTCGGTAGGGAAATGAAAAATTCATTTTTAGAAATTTGAAGCAGGAAACAAAAAAAGTAGAAAAAGAATAACAAAAGAAATTTGATATGGGATCAAATCAAGCTGATGAAGAAACTGTGGCGTCCTGTCTGATGTCTAGCGGCGTGGGGGATGGGAGTGCTGGACGGTCCAGTGGCCATCCCTCCTGGCTTCCCTGGACGGCACATTTCAGAATAAAGAAGAAGCTGGGCTCTTGCAGAAAAGCAAAGCGTGGTACCTCCCCCACCCTCTGATTCTATTGTGTAACATGTGGTGGGGCTAGGTGACGCTTTGATGGCTTTTAGCCAACTCTTGAGGAAAATACAGACTCTGGGACTTTCTGGTACAATTCTATACAATATTGAAATTGATCCTAAAGAAAAAAAGTTCAAACTTGTCTAGAATGCTTAAAGACAGGATGTCAGCCGGGAGTAGTGGTCCAAGCCTGTAACCCCAGCGCTTGGGAAGCTGCTGCAGGATAATTTACAGTCTGGACTACCGCGGGCTACACAGGGAGACCCTGTCTCAGAATACACACAAAGCAAACAAAAGCCAAACAGCCAAAAAGGACTCCCCACAGACAAACAGACAAGACCCACAAGGCCATTTTTCTTAGGACAAGATATTCTAAAAATGTAAAAACAAAAAGGTTACCGCCCTCATCTGCCGGGGCTGCTGTGATCAAACACCAGACCCATGATTTACACACCTGGCATGCTTGTGGCTTTGGAGGCTGGGAATCCGTGCTGAAGGTGTTGGCTGATTCATTTTCTGGTGAGGACTCTTGCGCTTAAAGATATCACTCTGCCTGTGCTGTGCACTGTCGCTCCCGTTTGTGTGTGTGTGTGTGCAGTTGCCAGGGCTGTCAGACTGGGACCCTCCAACCCCCATGACCTCACCTGCCGTCAGTGGCCTGTGTGTGGGCCTCATCTCCAAGTCCTGTGTGGCGTAGAGTACCCTCACTAGGTCGTATGGGCTAACTTTAGATTGAACCCATGCATTTGTTTTAGGTTATAAAAATAAGATCAACTACATTATGGAAAGCGAGAAGTCTTAATGTCCAGTTACCCTGTCACCTTGGCTGGGTCGGATCTTGGGATTTAGTTAAAGTGGGGACAAGGACATGGGTGTGGGTGGGGTCCAGTGCAGCCATGCTTAGCCATCTCTCAGCAGAGCAACCTGGACAGCGTCCCTGTTTTTGATGAGCGCCGTCAGCTTCGGTGTTGTCATCTGAGAGACGGGTGGCACTGCTTTGGAGGCGTGTGAAGACGGTGCCGGGCACGGTTAGCAGATCATGGCCTGGCACACAGCCATGCGGCGTCCCCACCCCCAGGCTAGCCTTTTATTCCCAGTTAATATTACATAATAAGCTTTTCACGTTGCCACCTTCGTCCTAACCATCATTTTTTAAATAGCTGTGTAAAGTTTTGAAAATGTTCCTTGCTTAAAATTGTTATTAGAGTTGTTTATCTGTCTAACTCAATATTTAATTGATAGGCTTAATCAAGACCTAGACATGTTTAACAGTCATGTTGACTTGCAACATAAACTCTGGTAACAAAAGTGGTGTTTGTTGATGTTTTGGGGCTGGGAAAAGAGGTTCTAGGAATTCTGAAGCCTTGCTGTAGGGTCTGGGGCCCAGCAGTACTTATTCTTTATTTTTCATTCACTCATTATTTTAATTGAAAGAGCTGCATTTTAATACAAAGTGGAGGCTCTGAGATGCTCCCTGATGGCTCACACAGTGACAGGTCTCCCTCAAGATCCAGCCGCCACCCTGCTGTTTCTGGTCTCCTTCCAGAAATGGCTGCACATATTTGGTAAGGACATATAGGTGTGTGTAAGTGTACTGTCTCCTTCCTATTCTTTGAAAAGAACAAGTATGAGCATGTTGGCGCTCTGTGCTCTTTTCCTTACTGATGTGTCTACCTGGCAGAGGAGAACCCAGGGTAAGGAGATGCTCAGCAGACGCGCCCTGCTGAGTGTCCGAGTGGTGTACGTATCATTACATGTTCAAGAACAGTTGTCTTCTTAAAAAAGTTGAAGTGAGATTCGAATAACACATAGCAAACCATGTTAGGTTATTTCAGTGTATTTAGCACATCCATCTGCCAAGCAACCGTGACTCCAACTTCCCTAATGCACAAGACCAGAAGTTGTCATTGGAGGGTTTTTCTTTTCCTTCCTTCCTTCCATGCTTCCTTCCTCCTTCCTTCCTTCCTTCCTCTCTCTCTTTCTCTCTCTCTCTTTCTTTCTCTCTCTTTCTTTCTCTCTCTCTCTCTTTCTTTCTTTCTTTTCTTTTCTTTCTCTCTCTTGTGGGGCTTGAACTCTGGGCCTGGGTGCTGTCCCTCAGCTCTTCAGCTCAAGCTGAGTGCTCTACTACTTGAGCCACAGTGCCACTTCTGGTTTTCTGGTGATTAATTGGAGATAGGAATCTCACAGACTTTCCTGACTGGGCTGGCTTTGAACTGCGATTCTCAGATCTCAGCCTCCTGAGTAGCTAGAATTACAGGTGTAAGCTGCTGGTGCCCAGCTCTTTTCTTTAAAAACAAACAAAAGCAAAAATGTATTGATTATGACCTAATTGTTTTTTTTTTGGTTGTTGTTGTTGGTCATGGGGCTTGAACTCTGGTCCTGTGTGCTATCCCTGAACTCCTCAGCTTAGTGCTCCACCACTTGAGCCACAGAGCCACTTCTGGTTTTCTGCTGGTTAATTGGTGATAAGAGTCTCATGGACCTAACTGCTGGGCTGGCTTTGAACCACGATCCTCAGATCTCAGCCTCCTGAGTAGCTGGGATGACAGGTGTGACTGCTGGCACCCGGTAGGGTCTTTTATTTTTAAGATCATTAAACGGTGAGCCCTTCCTGGGCCCATCCAGGGGTGTCTCTTTGGCATGTCCCATGATCACACGCTTTACTTAAAGGTCAGCTCTGTCTTCTCCCTCACATGGGCAGCACGGGGGCTATGGGGCACAGCCTGGATGTTGGTATTGATGTACTGCTGACATCTGGCTAAATAAGAGGCTCAAGGCAATGTGTGAACAGCTCATCTCTTCTTGGCATTTCTGTGCTTTTCCCTGGTTTCCTTGGTCCCTGGTTAGCATCCTGAGTGGGCTGGGAGGTGCTGGTGAGGCGAAGGGTCACCTCCCTGTGGTGTGTGTCAGGCGATGGGCGCTGCTGTGTGCTTGCCCTCTCCTGCCTTGTTCTCCACGTGTATCTCTGTCACTGTCCCTGCAGCATCACGGTGATTTTGCAGTCTGGAAGGCCAGCCCTTAAGGCTTTATCTCAGATCTTGAGCCAAGTGTACGGGGCTTGCCTCTAGGGTCCTCTCACTGGGGTGTGAGCTACCCCACCCGCTTTGGTGGCTTCTGGTTGGGGAGCATTGCTAGCATGGCCAGGCTGGGTCAGCGTCTTGTCATCTGACTCCTGGTACTTGACATGACAGGACTTGTCACCAAGGACAGCATTGCCAGCTGCCCTGAGGCTCCTGGGGAGGCACACGACACGACAGCGGATTTGCTTTGCACTCGGTTCATGCTTCAGGGTGTTTTCCTTGTGCTGGATAGTGCTAAGCACTAGTGTGAGCTGGGGGGCTCCCTGGGCCTGGCATCCCTGGGTATTTCTTGCCTCCCGGCATGATTGACGGCATGGAGATGGCGTGGCTGTCCTGAGCAGAGCGCGGCAGCAGGGAGGAGGCCGTGCAGCGCCCTGGGCTGTCCGTGAAGCGGCGCGTGCAGCCGGACACTCTGAAAGATGCTCACGGTGCGGATGGCCTCTGGGTCGGCCAGTGGGTAGAGCGGACCTGATGCCAGCCGAGTCTGAGAGGGTGGGGACCAGCCTGCACCTTGCAGGAGTGGCGCTTCTGTGAAGAAAGCAGCAGTAGGAAAAGCCAAGAGTGAAGATGGGTGAGGTTTCAGTGGGCAGGCTGCCGGGCCAGGCATTGGGTTTTGAAGCGGCTATGGTACTGTGAACAAAAAACCATCCCAACAAACCCAACCCAACCCGAAACAGCCCTGGCAGTGGAGGTGCTGAGCTCCTGGTTCAGGCCTGCCTCTGTCAGCTGCAGACCTTGTCACTACAGAATCCATCTTTGCCTTGGCGTCCTTGTCAGTCAAATCAAGGAACTGGTGCGAATGGTTGCAAAGGTGTGAATAATGTGTGACACTTGAACTTGGTTCTGTGGGTACTTGGGAGCTGTGGCAGGTTTTGGGCAGGGGAGTGGAATGATGAGAGCTGTGCTTTGGGGAGGTTAATCAGGCTTCTGTTCCTTTGTGATAGTTCTGCTGTAGGCCTGGAAGTGGCAATGTGTGGGTGACGCTTTGAAATCCGGCAGCAAGTGAATTACTGTGCTCTGTCTGAACTGCAGCTGTTTGGAACTCCCTCCTGCCATCTCTGGGCCTGATGGAGGCCTGGGCTCCCTGCCGCCGCCTCCTCCTGTCTGCTCACTCCCCGGCATTGCCCCTTTCTTCTCTGCACACCCTGTGGTCACAGCAGGCTCAGGTCTAATGAGGCGAGTGGAGCTGGCGTGCGGTGGTGAGTAGACGCAGGGATTGTCCGTGAATCATGAGGATCACAAGTGGCTGGGTGAGAGGCTGGCATCTGAAGCCTGCAGGCCGGGAGGCGCCGGCACGTTCACCGTCTGCGACCTCCTCAGCCCTCTCGGTGTGGAACTGCTCACTGGCCGCCCCTCTGCTGACTGCTGTGGCTGTGTCTGATTCTCCAGGCCATTTAGAAATGGTTTCCTGGGACAGTTGACAGGAGCCACTGGCAGAGGGCTTATTGTGTTGAATCCAAGTGGGTTTTGTTTGACAGTGCAGCCAAGTTGGACTTTGGGATGACCTTATTGAACTTAGTTTTATTACCATACTTGTCACATTTAGGAACTGCCGTTTGATTTACATGAAAGTATTTCCTACTTGTAAACCCAAATCTGTATTAACCTTGCTGTGGGCCGCTGCTGCAGCTGCTGCCTCTTCCTCCCTCTGCTCCTCCCCTTCTCTCCTCCCCCTCTCCTGCTCCCCCTTCTCCGTCTCCTCTTCCCTCTCCTCAAACTTGGTAGGCAGGTGCACTACCTCAACAGGCCCCTGGCCCTTTTTTTTGTGCTTTTATTTTTGAGATTAGGCCCCCCTTCTTTGCGGGTGTGTCTCTGATGTTTCCCGACTGCCATCCACCTGGTCTAGCCTCTCGTCCCAGCAGGGATGACGGGCATGCTCCACTGTGCCCAGCTATCCAGTAACAATGGTTCTCGTGAGCTTTTCTGCCTGGACTGGCTTCAAACTGTGTCCCAATCTCAGCCTCTTAAATGGCTAAGATTACAGGCATCTGGCTGCTTGTGTACTTTGCTGGTATTTTATTTCTAGCTTCTTTTGATGCTCACCATTTAGCAATTTGTTTCCTAGCAAGTGTGGTCGTCCCCATCATTGGTGGATTCTGTGTGTTCTGGCTGTCCGTGGGCGACACACATCCCAGCCTCTGCTCCCGGTCCACTGTACTGTGTGTCTCTCTGGTGGCCCCCGAGACCTTTGTGAACGCAGGCCACTGAATTTCATTTGCTCTCTCTTTACTTTAATGTCCTTCTAGATCAGTCCATTAAATACTTCAGCAAAGCACACGCTTTTCTTCGTTTGTTCATGGTTATTTACTCAATAAAGTGTCTGTTGAATTACTAAGATGTGGATTTCTTTGAGTGTGTCAATTCTATCAGGAGCCATTAAAACTTTTCGAGTTTTCTATGCTTGAAAACGGTCTCCATTACATAAACCAAATATTAAAGTATAATAACTATTTAACAAAGTCATTTTTTGATCTTTAGTATGCAGCATTTAATTTACAGTTACTTTCAGTGACATTTTAAATTTGCTTTGGCCAATTTGATCTGTTCTGTAGAGAGAGAAGTCTTATTTTCATTTTAACTTTTTCTTATCGCTTTCATTTTCCTGAGTTGGAGGGAAAACACTTTTACTGATAATGAAAATTACTTCGGATTACTTCATTCAGTCACAGTATGGAGTGAGCTCCCGTAAGGCTGGACCCAGGTCCAGAACTTTGTTGAATCAGGAAGAAAATCTGTAGCAGCAGATCCTACAGAATGAGTGTCCGGCGTACTTGTGTAGTTTCTGAAAACCTGTGGAACAGGGCGCGCTTTCTACAGAGGTTGTGGCTGAGTGTGAGTCCTCATGCCAGGCGGTGGCCACCTGGATTGAGCTTCCACTGTGGTATGGGCGGGCTTCCCCTTCCCCTTTACCTGGGTTGTGGTCTGAGTTGAGTTTTCCCTTGGCCTGAGTTGAGATGGCTTTGAGACCTGTGTTGAGCGCTCCCCCTTGAACTCATTGAGCTCTTCCCTCGGCCCTACTTGAACTGGGTGGAGGTTTCCACTGACCCACATTAAGCTTCTACCTTGACCCAAGAAGAACTCTCCCCCTGATAGCCTGTATTTATAATGCACGACTGTACACCAGGTGTGGTGTGAGGTGTTCTTTGTGGATTGTGTGACCACTTCCCATGGCACGCTGTGAGGTTATTGTTTTCGTTTGACAGTGGGGGCTGAGTATTTCGGGGGTAACGTGTGCTCACGGTTAACAACAGTAGGATGTGAGAAGGTTGGGCTTAGACTTCAGTGTGCCCCACTGTGACCGCTGGGGGTGCCTGCTTCAGGCCTTTCAGCCCAGGCTCAGGAGGGGAGAGGAAAACGAACCTGTGTGGCTGCTGTCTGACCCTTCCTGGTGGCCGGAGGAGTTCATCCTGTGTCTTTGGTAGGCCTCCAGTGCCTTTTCCTTTTTAGATGACCTTGGCTTAAGCAGCTTATCTTAACACTGTATCTGTCTATTTCTACTTCTTGTAAACATTTTTTCTTGGGGCACTACTTTTTTTTTTAAAGTGATTGTTAATGGCTTTTTTTGTCAGTCATGGAGCTTGAACTCTGGGCCTGGGCACTGTCCCTCAGCTCTTCAGCTCACAGCACCACTTCCAGTTTTCCTGCCTGGGCTGGCTTTGAACTGCGATCCTCAGATTGCATGCTCCTGAGTAGCTAGGATGACAGCCGTGAGCTACCAACCAGCTCAGTACCTGGCTGCAGTCTTCTTTAAATTAGTCCTTTCTTCTGTTTTCTCAAAGATGGAATGTTCCTTCAGCCATTCTGCTGTTATCTGGAGAGTTTATACTGTTTCCCATCTTGTTAGCATCTCATTTATTGTTTCTACTTCCCTGTGAGCACCTCCCGGAACCCAGTGCCTTGAGCACCTTCTGTAGCACTACCTTAGCATGAGTCCCTGCGCAAGGCCTTGGGGTTAGCTGGTGTTAAGTGTTTGTGGCTTGTGTGCTTGTGGTGGTGTGTTGACCCCATGGCTCCCTGCTGCTCCGTGTGGCTTGATGGCAGCTCTTGACTTGATTAGTCTTTGCTCTTTGTTTCATCCACATCAGAGCTTTTGAATTGAAGTAACCTTGGACACACAGCAATTTGGGGGGGGCCCTGTGCTGCTGCTGAACTCACACCAGGCCATCCTGCTTTTCCTGTGTGTGGTCTGCCTAGGTTTTCTTCATAAAATTTTCTGGGTTCTTCGAAAGCTGGTGGGCAGTTTTAACAAGATTATAGCCATTTCTTTCTTTGTTTCTTTTTTTTCTTTTCTTTTCTTTTTTTTGTCAGTCGGTTGTGGGGCTTGAACTCTCTGGGCCTGGGCGCTGTCCTTGTGCTCTTCAGCTCAAGGCGAGCACTCTACCACTTGTGCCACAGCACCACTTGGGGCGGGGGGGGGGGGTTGGAGATAAGAGTCCATTTCTTATTCTGATTAACTTATTTGTTCTTTACTAATGAGTGCATCCATTTGCTGATGGAGTTGTCTGGTCCTTTCTTTGAAACCCTTCCTTAGACACTTGCCTGGTGCTGGGTGCTAAGTACCGAAGGCTGTGTTGAGTGGTGGCACTCCCGCCCCGGGGGGAGCTTCTCCATGCTGAGTGTGGGAGGGGGAAGGGAGGCCTCGTGGGAGGCTCACTGGGGTGAGCTGCTGGTGGGCCGGGCTGTGTGTGGCAGTGTGCTAGGGGTCCCCTGTGGAATCGCATAGAAGCTGGCAAATGCTGCAGCTGGTGGGGGTCGGGGCACAGCCCTGTGGCCAGAGAGCAGTTTGGATTTTTTCCTGCAGGTGGTGGCCTTTCTCTGCTCATCCTTCCTGAACGGCATCTCACTTTTGGGGTGAAGGCCACGGTTTTGGGGAGTCTGAACCATCCTCTAGCTGTGTTTCTTACCACTCCCCTTCTTTGCTCTTCATGCCTCATGCCCTGTGGCCCCAAAGCCTCTGCCCGCTCCTTGGATCCTGTCCTGCTGTCCTGGCTTCCTGCGGGCCCTCTGCCCTGCCGCGGAGCGACTCCCCCTTCCTCGGAGCTCCACCACTGGGTGGCGCTGTGTTACCTGTCCCCCCACTTGTGTGCATCCTGGGCCTGGAGGCCTGTGGGGAGGGACAGTGCCAGCAGTGCTTTGTGAGTATGTGGTACCTGGCACTACTTTGAGTTGTATTTGGCCTTTCCTTGATCTCAATTAAAAAATGTGGTGTGAGAAATTCACTGCCCCTCCCTGAGCAGGGTGAATTATTTCCAGTAGGATCTGACAGCTTCTGTGGAGAACTTGAAGGAGAGCAGCCCCTGGCTAAGCCACCCCAACAACAGCCCCGCGCGGGCAGTGTTAGGGTTTTTGTTGGGGCTGTGGTTGCTTGCGCAGTGAAGTGGGGGAGTTGGTGCCTGCATTGAGTCAGCAGGGGATGGGTGTTAGAGAAAAAGTGGAGAGAAAGAGTAGACAGAGAGATGGCTCTGCACCAACTCGGGTTTATTAGAAACCCCCCGTGGGGTGGTGGGCTCAGCCGAAGCGGAGACCCCTCGCTCACAATCTGGGTGTCGGTAGAGGGTCTGGAGGGTGCTGGCATTGTCTATGGAAGTGATGCGTGGTGGACGCATGGGGAGGCGGGGAGGGCTGAGCCAGGGCGTCTGCTCGGGGTCCACGCTGGGGACGCGCTTGGGTCTGGTCCTGGGGCGTGAGGTGGTCTGGTCTGGGAAAGAAGGTAAGGCAGGGTGTTAGTGAGTCAAGGTGCTGTTCTGGGGCCTCAAGATAGGCTCTCTGATGTAACCGTGGGTGACAGAGTGAGGCCATGACCAGGGCTGAGGTGAGCTGAGTGGAAGCTAAGCCAGTCAAGAGGCCTGGCTGCATGGAGTGGAGCCTGGCTGGCCCCGGAGTGCCGCTGCGCTCAGGTCACAGGTCAGGGGCCCGGGACTCACACAAGAAGGGCCTTTCTCCCAGGAGCCCCTCCTTCCCGCCCAGGCACGGGACAGGAGCATACCCAGTGCTGGGACTACACAGACTTCCTGGGGCTCTGCATGGCAGGGGCCTGCGGCCAGCATATGGACCCCGTGAGCCTCACCACTCACTCACAGAGAGGCATTGAGAACGGCTCTAGAATAGCGTCTGGCACTTTGCGGGTGTCACAGGGCCGGGAGCTTCAGCAGGTAGCCCTTAAGACGCACTGGACTCTGCGCCGTCTGCACATGAGGAACTGTGGAACTCTGCACTGCAGTGCATGTTTGGGGATAGCCCTGTCAGGGGTGGGGGAAGAGAATGGTACTGCTCGTGCTTTGCCACGTGGACTGTTGTTATAACTAGGAAGTACCGAGTGGCAGGTAAAATTAACATTGATGTGCTTTATTTAGTAACCTGGATTATAAAAATAGTATACCAGGAATCCAGTACGTAATCATTTTAAAGAGAGTAACTGTCTTTGCACTCAGTCTGGAGTGTGTCTCACACACCCCTGTGCTGGCCAGCATGGGACTGGAGTGGGGCGGGCTGCGGGGCTGCTCACCGCAGCTGGTGATGCGGGCACACTGCCTCACAAGGTGGCATTTCATCCAACTCCACCTGAAAGCTGGGCGGGAATCCGCCGTGCAGTGGTGTGGGCCGGCGCTGTCTGTGGCTGCAAGCTTGCCAGTGACGGGCTCTGGGGATGTCATGCTGGCTGCAGTGGAAAACCAGCGAGGGGGCTTTAGACCAGGGGGTTTCTAAGATGGGACTTAGGCTTTTGGAAATTCATTTTGGAGGTGGGCATGGTTGCATAGGCCTATCATCCCAACTATTCAGGAGACAGAGGTCAGAGGATCTGTAGTTCCAGGTTAGCCAGGGCAAAGTTAGTACAACTATATCTCAAAGAATAGACGAGGTGTTGGGGTGTGAACCTGCAATCTCAGTATTTTTCAAACATGAGAGGCTGGGATAGGAGGATCTCTTCCTAGGCCAGACCCAGGCAGAAGCATGAGACCTTATCTGAGAAATAAATGAAACCAAAAGGCAGTGGGTGTATGGTTCAAGTGGTAGAGGACCCTGAGGCCAAACTCCCCAAAAGAAAAGTCTCTGTGGCCTTTGTTTTGAGGGAGGAAGGAAGAGCAGGTGGGAGGGTAGGGACCACAGGAGTAAGGAAGGGATGTGGGTAGAGAGTGGGGCTTGTGGATGGGCTGAGCAAGAAGGGCCATGAAGAGTGGCAGCCGGCCTGTGGCTGGGCAGTGGGGTGGTGGGGCAGTTACTGAGATAGGGTACATGCGTATGAACAGATTTGGGGGCAGAGAATGTGCCCGGGGTATAGAAGGCTTGAGGTGCCATTGAGCTGATGGAAAAGGGCTTGTGATGGGGTGCTGGAGTCACATGGTGACTTGCCTGTCACCCTCTGTCCTTCTTGGATTAGCACACGTGTATGTGTGTGTGTGTGTGTGTGTGTGTGTGTGTGTGTGTTATAAGAGAGGTAGATTGGGGGGCTGGGAAGATGGCTCAGTGGTAGAGCGCTTGCCTT
>NW_012267303.1:1235374-1344987 GCF_000151885.1 Dipodomys ordii
CTTTCTTTTCTTTTTTGACAAGTTCTTGCCATCTAGCTTAGCCTGGCCTTGAATTTATGATCTGTGGAATGATGAAAATATAGGTGTATACCACCATGCATGGGTTGGGCTGAATTTTATTTTCTTGCCCACGTGTATTTTATTTGTATTTTACTAAGAACACTGCCTTAGTCAGGCTGGAAGGTGGACTTGGTGCAGGTGAGGCCTGAGCAGCTGGGCAGCTGGGAGCGCTCTCCAGGGATAGCCCTGTTGGGAGTGGGGAGAGAATGCCTTCAGAGCAGCTCTGTCTCTTTGGATTGTGTGCTCTCATGGCACTTACTGCCCCTAATGTTCCTAGGAGCAAGTGGTGTCATGCCTATTTCACAGGTGAGAAAATGAGTCTCAGAGACTTGTGCAAGGTCACAGAGTGCGCACCTCAGTGGGAGTTGAGATTTGAACCCCTGCAGACTGGCTGAGGAACCTTCCTCTTTACTACCACATGAATTCAAGGACAGGAAAACTTCCTCTTACTCGTTGAATGTGTTACTAAGAGCCTTACATCATGTTCCTGTCTCTTATTCCTCTGCCTTCCGTATCCCATGTGTGTCAAAGACAAGGCCACAGTTCTTTCCACTGACTTCTTTCCCTGTGTTTTGGGTGTAGGGTCTATGCCTTTGTAAAGAACTCCAGAAATCCTAGCCTTGTTCTTAGCTTATGTTGATCTGTTTAAAAAAGAAGGAACTGGATTCTCAAAAGACTCCACATAGAGCTCCCCTATGACCCAGCAATCCCACTTTTGGGCATTTACTCAAACGATCACAAACAAGACCATACGAAAGCTACCAAAGCTACCACCACAACTATGTTTATCACAGCATTTTTTTTTTTTTACCATAGCTAAGATATGGAACCAACCCCGATGCCCCTCAGTAGATGAATAGATCAAGAAAATGTGGTGTACATATACAATAGCATTCTATGCCTCCATCAGAAAGAATGACATTGCCCCATTTGTTAGGAAATGGAAAGACTTGGAAAAATTATATTAAGTGAAGTAAGCGAGGCCCAAAGAAACATAGAACTAGTACATGTCTGAGACAAGCAGAAAAGGTCAAAAGCTATGTACATATGACCAGATAAGATGATGTTAAGTGAAATGAACTCCAAGATAGGGACACAAATGGTTTTTTCTTTCTTGCTATTGTTTTTAATGTATTTATAATGTACTATGTGATTTTTTTTTTGTTTCTTTGGTATGTTCCTCTCCCTGTTTTCACTGTATTTGATTCCGGTGCCCTGCATCTTGTATATACATTTTTCTAATTTGGGGAGGGGAAGGGAAATAACAAAATGTTTAAATAGGGATACAGGTTAACCCATTGTGACAATGAGATGTACAAGACACTATGTTGAAAATGAACTTTACAATTTCGGCAAGGGGTGGGGGGTGGGGAGAGTAGTTGGGAAGGTGGGGAGGGAAGGGATGGTAGGGGAAAAACAAAGGAGGAGGCATTAATGCTCAATAGGAAATGTACTCATTACCTTACTCATGTAACTGCAACCCCTCTGTACAGTATCTTTACAATAAAAATATATAAAAAAGGAGGAATTGGCGATCACACATTGCATAAGTGCTTGTATTGATCTGGTGCCTTTCTGCTGCCTTTTTCTAGAGGGAAAGGTTCACCCAGGTCAGGCTCTGCCGTCCTTGAGCTGTGGCCTGTGGTAGGTTTTGTTCTCGAGGTGGGGTTATGAATTCATGTGTGCCTGGCAGAGTTGTGGGGAGCACAGGTGAGGTCAGTGGGCTGGGAACATGTGGGGCTGCCTAGTGCATCTGCTCATTGATTGTGAAGTCTATGCATGTGATTCTTGAAAAATTTAATCAGTGTGCTTTAGAATTCAAGCTATAGGATGAAAAAATACCTATGATGATGGAGTTCACAGGAAGGCTCAGCTACGGTGGCCTGCTTGGTTGATTTCTGTAGCATGTTGGGTGCTCAG
This sequence comes from Dipodomys ordii, assembly GCF_000151885.1. Lineage (NCBI taxonomy): Eukaryota > Metazoa > Chordata > Mammalia > Rodentia > Heteromyidae > Dipodomys > Dipodomys ordii. Next base: position 1,237,355 of record NW_012267303.1, read on the forward strand.
TAGATTTATTAAAAAATGCCAAACCACTCCAAAATGAAATCCTTTATTTCCATCATAAGGTATTTCCTGAAATCATTAGATGACTGGGTCTGCCTGCCTTTAATTCTTCTATGTAAGTGTTCAACAGTTTCTAAATCTGAGAACTCCTGACCTAGAGGCCCCTCCAGGAGCTGTGGCAGCAGGGAGGGCGGTGGGGTTTCAGGCTAGGCTCCTAAGCTCCTGGCTCTTGGCTTTTCTTCAGAGGTGGCTTCTGAAGAGTGTTGCTGTGTCACCTGCCGCCAGCCCCCGGTCTCCATCCTGAGTGCCCACAGACGCTAACCCAGCGCCCGGTCTCTATCCTGAGTGCCCACAGACGCTAACCCAGCCCCCGGTCTCCATCCTGAGTGCCCACAGACGCTAACCCAGCGCCTGGTCTCTATCCTGAGTGCCCACAGACGCTAACCCAGCCCCCGGTCTCCATCCTGAGTGCCCACAGAGCTAACCCAGCCCCCGGTCTCCATCCTGAGTGCTCACAGAGCTAACCCAGCCCCCGGTCTCTGTCCTGAGTGCCCACAGACGCTAACCCAGCCCCCGGTCTCCATCCTGAGTGCCCACAGACGCTAACCCAGCCCCCGGTCTCCGTCCTGAGTGCTCACAGAGCTAACCCAGCGCCCGGTCTCCATCCTGAGTGCTCACAGATGCTAACCCAGCCCCCGGTCTCCATCCTGAGTGCTCACAGATGCTAACCCAGCCCCCGGTCTCCATCCTGAGTGCCCACAGACGCTAACCCAGCCCCCGGTCTCCATCCTGAGTGCTCACAGACGCTAACCCAGCCCCCGGTCCCCGTCCTGAGTGCTCACAGATGCTAACCCAGCCCAGCTCATGGGTTTTGTCACTGTGGTCTGCCTTTTAAGCAAAGGCAGAAGACTGTGTAAAGCAAGTTTTGGGGTGGGGTTGGAGGGAGCTGGGTATGAGCCCACATGTTTGGGTTCCAGTGAGTGAGTGCACTCACTCGAGGCCACGTTGTCCACAGTAGTTCTTGGCTCATGGCTAGCACTCAGTTGTTGAATGAATAAATGAAAACGTAAATCTAGTTTTAGCTTCCTTTATTTTTGGAAAGACAGATTAATTCACTGTAAAATCTGTTTTTCTTTCTTTGCCAGAAAGCCATCAACAGAGACTCTTTCCTCTGTCGGGGTGTAGAGTTGATTGACATGGTTCTTTGTGCCTGGAAAGCAAATTATGTTAAATGTTCTTCACCATCTATTTATAAGTTGCACACTCAGCAGCACGATTTGGCTGTGGTCTGTGCCCTGCAGTGCTCCTAGAGCCTCACTCAGGCGAGTGGGGGCCAGGTCCCAGAGAGCGCCCTCTGCTCACGCCAGCACCCCACTCATCACCGCCCGAGCCCCACTCCCTGGTGTCACGTCATGGGTGGGTCCAGGCACGCAGGCTCACAGTGTGTGCTGGGCTCCCTGGCCTCCGGAGCAGAGGCTCCGGACCAAGGAGGATGGTCGGCAGTCCCCACAGGGTGACCTTTTCACTTCGTAGGTCTGGAAGTGACTCTGCCGTACCTGCCTCCCCTCCCCAAGCCTGGGAAGTCTCTGCTTTCCTTTCTCCTGGACCCATGCTTTTCCTTCATTCCTTCCTTCCTTCCTTCCTTCCTTCCTTCCTTCCTTCCTTCCTTCCTTCCTCCTCTCTTTCTCTCTTTCTTTTATTTCTCTCCTCCCTCCCTCCCTCCCTCCCTCCCTCCCTCCTCCTCTCCTTCTCTCTTTCTTTCATTTTTTTATTAGATAGGGTCTCAATTTGTAACCCAAGCCAGCCTGGAACTTCCTGTGGCCTAGGCTGACGTTGAACCTTTGGTCCTCATGCCTCTTCTTCTTGAAGACCCGATCATGGGCATGCTCCACCATGTCCAGCTTCAGCCCCACGGGTCAAAGGTGTGTGTGCCAAATGGCATTTTGTAAGTGATAGCCTTTGCTTTGGTTGCGGATAGCACACCTGGTCAGCCCGGGCGATGGCTTGCCTGGGTGGTGCAACCCTCTCTTCTGCTTGAGCAGACTCTTCAGCTTGGCCAGCCTGGGCCAGTCTGGTTGTGTGGATCGGGGTCTTGCTTCAGGTGGACTTGATGTTCTCTCTGAGGTGCTCCCTAGCCGTTTACTGCTGGGTTTGGTTGTCTTGGCTACAGGGAGGGTCAGACTCGATCTTGGGTGTAGATAATCCCTCTGCAGTTCTCTCGCACAAAGTGGCTGACACAGACTCCTGATTCTGCCCCCCACCACAGAGCAGCCCAGCCAGTCTTAGGCCATGATTGCTTTGGGGCTGACCCCAAAAGAGGCGCCTGCCTGCAGACCGTTCTGTAGCTTCCACATCTAGAGGCTTACTCGGCTGCATGGCAGGATTCAAAGCCCCCACGACAAGGAGCGCTCCGTGCTTTCTGTGTCCTCGACCTTGGAGCAAAGTTCCTTGTTTATGGCAAGACTCCAGCCATGTTTCTTTTTTATGTCTGGGGGGATGAATAGAGATGGGATACATTTGTTCAGCATGCTTCTCCCCCTGGGCTAATAATATATGTAAATGAGATAAAGTTAAAAAATGGAAGTCTTGTAATTCTCCAGGAGGGAAGACAGGAATAAAAAGATGCCTCCAAATGGGCTTGTGTCCTCTTGTGTTCTGATTTTAAAGCATATCTGCTTCAAGTGCAGCACTGTCACGTGGAAACTGGGGTGCTACCATGTGGAATACTGGGGTGCTGCTCGTGTTTTGCTTTCCAAATGGTCAAGTCCACGGCCCTGACGCCTGTGCACCGCACCTCTTTGGGAGTCTCTTGCCTGTCTTTACGGTGGACAGTTTTCCTGCGTCTGTCAGTCTCCCCAGGGAGCTTGCCACAGCCCCAGTCTGCTCATGCATACTGAGGGACCTTAGGGAGAGTTCATGGTGAAGGTCAGACTCCTTAACTTGGGCAAATGCGCAAACCTCTTCCTCTCTGGCCTTTACCACCCTCTTGCTCATTTTTAGCTGCTCCCGGCTGCTGGTGTTTCACTGTAACCACGTGGTCTTAGGTCTGTTCTTCGAGCTGAGTGTGTACGCCTGTGCACACACATATTCCCTCGCATTGAACGCACATCTCTGGTGTGCCAGGCACTGTTCTGAGTGTTCATAGGTCTCATTTTCTGCCTGAAACAACCTCCCACCTCAGACAAGGAGCTGGAGGCTCTGATTCAGGAAGCAAGGCCCGCAGGGTCATGTGTTCACCAGGCTGTCAGTCGAACCCAGGGGCTGGTCTGTGCAGTGTCTTCCTGCACCCAGCTTCCCTGAGCTTTGCTCCTTCTCCCAGGGACCCCTGTGCTACCATTGTGACTCCTCCTCTTGTCTTTTAACTAGTGAATTAATTAATTCCTTTTGCCCGTTCCTTCTATACTGGTAGAATCGCTTCTGCTGTCATCTGGCACCTAGGGCATGCATTTGCATTCCACAGGCCCAACGCAGCCCAAGCCTAAGTGGGTACTCAGTGAACTTGGGCCGGTAGCGCAGCTCCCCTTCTGGCCTCTGGGGATTTGGGAAGGAATGTCTTGCTGTGGCTTCCCTCTTCTGTTCTTCCTGAAAACCTCTCTGGCTTTGCTGCTGCCTGGAGACAAACCTAATAGACTTACCAGCACGGAGAGGACATGTCTACTTAACATCGCTGCCAAATTAATACTGCATCTAGAAGGCCAGGGAAAAGCCAAGTGAAGAGAATCCTCCTGCATAATTTATGAAAGATGGAGTCATAAAATAAGCATTTACAATGGTCTGTTTGCCCAAGGTAGGGAATGATAATGCAGCTATTATTCATCACGATGGGGGCCGTGGCCATTCTGTGCCTCCAAAAGGTCTTCTGGCTTGTGGTCTCCTCCGTGGATTTCTGAGGTTATCTCTAGCCTCTCTTTCTAAAATTGGCTGTCTTCCTGGTTCACTGTCATGTGAAGTGATTTTATGAGAACAGAGTATGTTGGTATTTCTAAGCAGTGAAGTCTTTTAAAAGCTCCTCTGCCCACACCCCTTATCCCCCCCCCCCCAAACACAACAGACTTAGTGCCAGCTCAGACCTAGGCACTATGAAAGGAGCTGGGTTACAAAGGAAAATGAGACAGGATTTGTTGCCATGGTGCTGCTAGTTGTCTGCAGAGCCATGCTGTCACCTTGACCTCGGGAACACAGGCCTGAGCGAGGCGTGTGTGTGGAGGTCCCGAGTGGAGGTGGCTCCTCAGGAGCTGGGGACCCAGAAGGAGCTCCCTGCCTCCCTGCTCCCCTCCCCCCCCTCTCCCTTCCTTCTTTCCTCCCTCCCTGCCTCCCTCCCCGCTCGCGTTTAGCTTAGCTTCCACAGCCTGCAGAACCCTGGGACAGGGAGCTGGAGGGCTCTGTGTGATGCATGGACTCCAAGGAGCCATGGCTCTCATCTCAGCTGCGTCAGCTCTGTGTCTCCACACTCCAGGCCCAAGTGTGAAGACGCCGTCTCTCTGTGGGACTGCTTTGATGGCTGGTGGAGGCCCTTGGTGTTTCTTTGCCAGGACACAGTGTTTGTCACCTGCACTTATGTTCCGAAGGCGTCTGGCCAGTAGGAATACATAATCCTTTTATCGTGAAGTGAGTCCTTGGGAACAGAGCTCCAGGCCGGCGCCCAGGGCGTGCTGGGGACTGGGATCTGGAAGTGATGATTTTGTTTATTCTGCTGCTGTGTAGGGGTGGGCCAGCGGCAGGCTGCGGGAGCGGAGCTGGCTGGGATGTGCAGGAGGGGCTCCGAGCACAAGTGATGGGGAGATGGAGGCGGGGGACTCGCTGTGGATCAGCAGGGGGGCTGTGGCATGGCATCGGGGGAGCTGACTGGACATGAGAACTGAGGCGGCCTTGATGAGATGACCGGGGGGGGGGTTGTGCAGGGGCAGGGGAGAGGACTGCCAGAGCCCGTCCTCACATTGAGGCCCACGCTGCCTGACAGTGCTCTAAGATCTTGTTTGATTAATCGCTACGCTGTTGAGTGAATTTTTAATAATTTGTTTAATATTTGAGGAACGGAGGCTTACAGAGGCCAAGAAACTTAATCCAAGGTCATCCAGCAAGTGAGGCTGTGCCTCCAAGGAAAGTCAAAGACGGAGCCCAGCTCTGATGGCTCCCTGCAGCTTGCCAGGTTCCTTCTCAAGGAGGACTACTCATTGTGTCCTTTGCTCAAGATCGCATCTACCACAGGATGAAATTTGGTCCCATTCAGTTCTTCACACCCATGGTCTGATTAGAAAAGAAATCAGTATTCACTTCGGAGCTTACCACACAATGCCCTGATGTTTGAGCATCCACAGCGAACAAAGCTGCACCAGGCCATGTCTTTGATTTACAGCTGCCTGTGCCCAACAGGCTCCAGGCAGAAGGCTATAAATAAAATTAAAATAAATGGAAACAATGCACCTATAAATCGTGTTGCAGGAACCTCCAATTGCCTTTTAGAGGAAATCCCCAATAAAATGCTGTTTGGCAATTCATTTGGAAGAGAAGAGGTGGTAGATCACGGTGGCCAGGTCAGGGATGTGAAGGACGGGCTAATAGGCTAGAATATTTTATGTATGAAAATTAGCTGATTCCATGCAAACTTGCTGTTTGGTTTTAGCTGCACTGGAAGCTCTTCCTTTTTGTTTTTTTTCTTTTTCCTTGTTACAGTATTTTCCCAGATGGGATAAAGGCTATCAATGGAGACTGCAGAGTGTAAGGTGTTAAGCCACTACTTCTGACCTCTTCTTTCCTCTTGGAGCCAACTCCTGGGTTTCTGGTTGTGGCGAGCGAAGAAGGCCACAGAGAGGCTGGGTTTGGGCAGAGTGGCCAGCCTGATGGTGACCTGGGGCCACTGGAGAAGGAGCTGACTGGGGCCTATGTGCAGATAACTCTCCTTGTTTTAGAAATCTTGTTTCTTCCTTTTTTCTATGATTTTTCTTCTTAAGATACTGTTCATACTAGTGAATGCTTCCTTATTTTGACTAAAAAAAAGAAAGATTGACCTGAAAGTCTGCCTGTAATCTAGGCTACTCAGGAGGCTGAGATCTGAAGGTTCAAAGTCATCCCAGATGGAAATGGACTCTTCTCTCTAGTTAACCAGAAAAAACCAGACTTGAGTGAAAACGTCAAGAGAGAGTGCAGAGCCCTGAATTCAAACTGTAGTTCCAGCACACACACACACAGACACAGACACAGACACACAGACACAGACACAGACACAGACACACACACACACGTTGTATTTTTGTTCAGTTGAAATAGATTGTAACTGTTTTGTTAATTTCTATATATCTGGTGCTAATAAGTTACTATAGTTGTTAGAAAACATTAAAAAATGGACAGAGACTTTCACAAGCAAGCGTTTCTATAGTGTTTTCTCTCATTTGGTTTCCACTAGAGTTCTGGGGTCTGAGGAAGAAGGAAGGCATTGGATGGGGACAAGAAGGCTTCATGGGGTGCCTCATAGAGGATGGAAATGAACATAAATTATAAAACTGGGGAGAAAAATGTATGTGCATTTTGAGCTCTGGTTTAACTGAGTGAGTTCAAGAGGCAGGCATGGTCCAGGATGGAGAGCCCCACTCCGCTGGACTCTAGGCTCAGACTCATGTGATTTGGAACAGTCAAGTTAATAGGAAATTATTTCACTTTATGTCTTAAAACTTTTTTATTAGCATAAAATTAATTTTACAAATGGGTTGAAACCCCTTTGAAACAGTGAACTGTGGTATTTTTAACATGCATCTAATTTACTTTGATCAAATCCACCCATCATTTTACCCTTTCTTAGCTACGCTGCTTTGCTCCTCCCTACTCTTTTAACAGTTTTTGATGGGTTTCATTGTGCTGGTCTCATACATATTTTACGTCTTAATGTTATACATGTAATGAGTACGTAGTCATCCTCATTTGCCCTGTGTAAAAAGGCACAAATGTGCTCATGGAATGATTAAATTGTTTGACCAAAAATCAAAGCTCAGGCACTGACCGTTTGGAAAGTGCTTGAGTTGTAGGCAGTGGTTTTACAGTTGGGCGGGGCCTGGACATGACTCTTGGGAACTGCTGAGTACCTTTGACCACTCCAGGGCCTTTCAGAGCTGGAAAGTAGAAATCAGCATTACCAGTCAGTCCAAGGAGTTGTACTTCCGCTCTTGTGTGCAGACACAGCGCCCTTTTGCTGAGCCCCACCGCGTGTTCTTGCTCTGGGTCCAGGCTGCCTTGTCTGAAGCCTCAAGGTCTGGGGCCGTGGGGCTCAAACCAGTGACTGGGAAAGACCGTGTCCACAGAGGGGGGGAGTGGCACTTGGCAGAGTGCTTGGGAGAAGTAGATCAAAAGAGGCAGCTGCAGAGCTGTGGGTAGCCCAGGTACCGGGAGCCTGAGTTTAGGGTGAAGGAGCAGCTGTGTGCTAGCTTGGGATGCGGCAGTGCTTCCATAGCTGCAGAAGCCACGAGCCAGGTCTAAGGACCTGCCAGTAGAGAGAACTTTCTGCCAGATTCCCACACAGCTTCTTTCTAGTCGCGTTTGATTGCTTAACTTGCATCTAGCCCTTCCACATCCCTGTCTCTGCAGTATTCGTTCAGCCCTGGCTGGGGGAGCAGGTGCAGAGCTCCAGTCCAGATCAAGAAGGATTAATAAGACTGCTGCCTGAAGGGCACAGGGGAGAGGCCCAGAGGACCAAGAAGCACACAGGAGTGTGGCATCGTGAGGATCACTGCTTTGGACGTGATTTGGTTATAATAGTCTTAACGTAGACTTCTTTATGTGCAACACAGTCAAGATTCAAGAGTGTGAATGTCTATTTCTCTTTCTACAGATATGGGAAGTTTTCAGTAAATATTTGGGGAGGGGCAGTACTAGAGTCTAAAATCAGGGCCTCGCACTCTTACTCAGCAGCCGTGTGGGATGCTGTCCAAGGGTCACTTCTTTCTTGCCCTCCACCACGCTGAGGGAATCAGCATGGCTAAGTCGTCTGGGGGCAGCTAGCGGTAAGGAGCAGGGGCAGAAGCTCACAGTTGGGGCGTGGAACAACAAGCTACAGCAGGTAACCAGCAGAGCTGCAGTTTCTACCAACTGCAGTTCATAGAGGCCCACCTATGAGTCACCTGGGCGGCACTTACATAACCCACTTAGCCTGTGCACACCTTTCACACACCCTCGCCACAAGTGTTCCCTGTGGTTCGCATGTGGCAGGCACCTGAGCCTCACAGATTGTACACAAGCATGCTGGCAGCCTGCTTGTCTACTGGATGGGGAGGAGGAGCCTGACCTTAAACACTTTTAAACCTGCCCTAGGGAACATAAATAGGAGCCTCCAGTATGTGGGCTGGCTTTGTAGGACTGCAGATGTAGTCCTCAGGGAGTGGGAGTGGAATGTGTCCATCTGTAGCGAAGACCAGAGAGGTCCTTAGCAGACCTTGCTCTCCTGAAGCCAATCCCTAAAGACTAGGATGGTTCTTTCTTTCTTTGTTTTTGCTCTGGTTACTTTATTTTTAATATATATTTTTTATTGTAAAGATACTGTACAGAGGGGTTATAGTTACATGAGTAAGGTAATGAGTATATTTCTATTGAGCATTGTTACCTCCCCACCCCCAAGTTGTAAAGTTCGTTTTCAACAGTGTCTTGTACTTCTCATTGTTACAATGGGCCAACCTGAATCCTTATTTCAGCATTTTATTATTTCCTTTTCCCTCCCCAAATTAGAAAAATGTATATACAAGATGCAGGGCACAGACATCAAATACAGTGAAAACGGGTTATACCATGGGGGAAGAACATACAAAAGAAACAAAAAAATCACATAGTACATTATAAGTACATTAAAAACAATAGCAATAAAGATAAAACCTCTTGTGTTCCTATCTTGGGGTTCATTTCGCTTAGTATCATCTTAATATGGTCATATGTTACATAGCTTTTGACCTTTTCTGCTTGTCCTAGACATATACTAGTTATTGCAAATAAGGGAAACCATGGGGCCTGTGTTTCTTTGGGCCTGGCTTACTTAATATAATTTTTTCCAAGTCTTTCCATTTCCTAACAAGTGGGGCAATGTCATTCTTTCTGATAGAGGCATAGAATGCCATTGTGTGTGTGTGTGTGTGTGTGTGTGTGTGTGTGTGTGTACCACATTTCCTTGATCCATTCATCTACTGAGGGGCATCTGGGTTGCTTCCATATCTTAGCTATGGTAAATAATGCTTCAATAAACATAGTCGTGCTGGTAGCTTTAGTGTGGTCTTCTTTGTGATCATTCAAGTAAATGCCCAAAAGTGGGATTGCTGGGTCATAGGGGAGCCCTACGTGGAGTCTTTTGAGGAACCTCCATACTGCTTTCCAAAGTGGTTGAACAAGTTCACATTCCCACCAACAATGCAGTAGAGTTCCCTTTTGGCCACATCCCCTCCAGCATCTGTTGTTATTAGATTTCTTGATTATAGACATTCTAACTGGGGTGAGGTGGAATCTCAGTGTTGTTTTGATTTGCTTTTTTTTTTTTTTTTTGGTTGGTTTGGGGCCTGAACTCTGGGCCTGGACGCTGTCCCTCAGTTTTTCAGCTCAAGGCAAGCACTCTACCACTGAGCCTCCTTCCCAGCCCAGATAATTTGCATTTTTTTTTTTTATGGCTAGAGAAGTTGAGCATTTCTTCAATGCGTCTATTGGCCTTTCTTATTTCCTCTTCAGAGAAGTCTCTCTTTAAGTCTTTAGCGCACTTATTAATCAGGTGGTTGTTTCTTTGAGGATTTGTTGTTGGGGGATTTAATTTTTTGAGTTCCAGGTATATTTTAGATATGAGACCCTTGTCTGTTGTATGGCTAGTGAAGATCTTCTCCCAGTCCGGGGGCTTTCTATTGATCTTGCTATCTATGTCCTTTGCCAGGCAGAAGGCTACAGTTTCATGCAGTCCCATTTGTAGGACGATTATTTGTAGGACGGTTATTTCAAAGCCTAAGGATGGCAGTGCAGTACACATTTTCAAGTGAAAAAAACGAAGGAAGCACAACAGAACCAAAAGAATATACTAGTTTCTGTCTGAGCAACATTTCTTTGGGAAATTAAATGGAGTTTTCTTATAAAGATTTCTTACAAATTGTTTTGTGGGAATTGAATGAGCAACAAAAGTTTGCAGACAACTCAACCAAAATAAGAAAACAATGTGTGAGCAAAATGAGCAATTGAACAAAGAGAAATAATGAAACAGCCAAACAGAAATTCTGGAGTTGAAGAATATAATGACTGAACTAAGAAATGCAGCAGGGAGCTTCAACAACACACAGTCCAGTGGCAGAAAGAGCCAGTGGCCCTGAAAACAGGCGATTGAAATGATCCCACCAGAAGAAAAAGAGTAAAAGAGAATGAAGAAAGGTGAGGGGCCCTTAAGTGAACCAGTAAGTTTATTATCTGAGTTTCAGAAAGAAAAGCGAGAAAGGAGGAAGCTTATTTAAACAGATATTTAGAACTGGAGGTACAGCTCAAGTCACAGAACATGAGCCGTGAGTGTGTAAGTCCTGGGGCTGGGAAGGTAGCTCAGGGTTAGAATGCACACCTCGCACGCAGGAAGACCTGTGGTCAATTCCTCAGTACCACACACACAGAAAAAGCTGGAAGTGACGCTGTGGCTCAAGTGGTAGAGTGCTAGCCTTGAGCAAAAGAAGCTTGTTGCCCAGGCCCTGAGTTCAAGCCCTAGGACTGGAAAAAAACCAAACAAACAAAAAAACCCAAACGAGTGGGGTCCGGTTGTGGGGCCTGAACTCTGGGCCTGGGCGCTGTCCCTTAGCTCTTCAGCTCAAGGCTAGTGCTCTACCACTTGAGCCACAGAGGCACTTCCAGCTTTTTTCTTTTTATTATGTGGTGATGAGGAATCAAACCCAGTGCCTCAGGCATGCAAGGCAAGCGCTCTACCACTGAACCACCTTCCCAGCCCCATTGTCCTCATTTTAAGCTGTGTATTTACTGAAAACGTTCAGTATCTTCAGGGAGAGAAATAGACATTCACCCTATTGAATCTTGAATATGTTGAACATAAAAAAGTCTATGTTAAGAAACATTATAACAAAATCGTTAAAAGTCAAAGAGAAAGCATTTTTAAAGTAACAAGAGAAAAGCAACATGCCATATGCAAGGGAACTTTGAAGACTTACCATCAGATTTCTCAATAAAACCTGTGGACCAGGAGTGAGTGGATGATACAAAGTACTGGAAGAAAGAATGCCAAATAAGCCAGCCACCAGTGCTGTGCTGGGAGCTGTCTGCCAGAGATGATGATGAGGTAAAGACTTTTCCAGACAAATAGAAGCAGAGAAAGTCTACCACCTTTAGGTCTGCCTTAAAAGAGTGTTAAACAAGTCTGGGGCTTGAACTCAGGGCCTTGCACTTGCTCAGATTGTCTGCTCATGGGTATGTACTGTCTGTGCCGGGCAGTGCAGCCACATGGTACAAATCTTGACACAGAGGTAAGTCAACAGATGTGAAGGTGGCTAGGTATAAGACTTGGGAGACATGAGCAGTGAATTGGTGAACAGTGTAGGAATACAGCCCAGCCAGAATGCGCCAGGCTGCCTTGGGCCGGGGGAGCCCTGTTTGGGGTTTGGCAGGCCTGGATTGAGGCCACGTGGGCCGCTGTGCGGTGTGTGGCTGTGCCCACGTCAGTCAGGCAGGGCCTCCGGGACCTGTTTTGCGCAGTTTGTAGCCATTGATGGCCCACGTACAGTGATGCCTTCATGGCCAGCATTGCCCAAGCGTGCTCCCAGGGCCCTTCCTGCAGCCAGCTTTGAGTCCAGGGGCCTTCTGCTGTGGAATTCTGGAGGAGGCTGGCCCGTCGGTGCCCGTGGGCCAGGGTCCTTGCTGTCTGACAGCCGCTCCCCCTCTGGCTCAGGTCTGTGACGGCCCCACTGTCCGGGGCTGTTACCTGTGCCAGACAAGAGTCATTTTGCTTAGGCGAGGAGTATCTTTAATTTGTTGGTTAGTGAGAAAAGAACCAAACAATGAGATATTGAGGTTATTAATGAATTGTTTCCAGATAAATAGTGCTTTCTCTCATCTTAGCTGATTAGATTCCATCTGTCTCTGTGCTCAGACTGAAGGACGTCTGCACGTAGGCACACGTTTGTATCTGACGTTGTTTTCAGTCTTGTGCATGTATTCTGAATAAGCCTTTTGTTCCATTGAGAAGATTAGGGGCAGTCTTTGGTTGGAAAAATTTTAATGAAGCACCTAACAGAGCTATTATTCATTTTTGGAACAAGTTGCTCTGGTTACCATAGCAATATTAAACCCTTTATTAAATATTTTTCCTTTCAATCTTCGGTGAGTTTTTGTTAAATGCTGATGGGGGAGCTGCGGATCCATGAACCTGGCAGCTGGAAAGAATTTTCTAACTCTGTGGAGTTAAATCATTCAAAGAATTTATGTTATAGGAACATAAAGCTTATAAATCTAGTTTATCATATCTATCATTTAATTGTTCATGCAAGCCAGCTCTTCATGTAGCGATTTACAGTAATCTCAGTGAAATAACAGTTTTGTGTCACAAAATGAATAATGCATGCAAAGACATTGTTGAGCTCCTTAAAATCATTATGCTCCAACTACCAGGATCTTTTATTTGAAAGTGATAGGATGACGACCGTGTGCTACTTGCAGGCTGGGGGCCCAAGTGGCTCCTTGTTGTTGGGTTGGTCGCCAGCTCTCCGGAGGAAGTGGCGGCGATGTCTTAAGAGCACCGTGTGCCTTATTGCAGTTCCTGCCGGCGGCAGCCAGCCAGAGAGCTGGCACTGCCGAGGGCCTGTGGGAGGGCTGGGGTATTGGTTTAGGCGAAGAGAGCTGTGTTTAAAGGATGAGACAAGAAGTGGGTAACTTGTCATTAGAGTGGTGCCACAGTGAGCCTGGAAGACAGCCATGTGCCGAGTGCTCTTTTCTTCCTTTCCCGTCACTTCCCAGCTGCACGCGTGTCCCATGGTGCGGGGTTGTTTCACACGATGAGCTCACGGGCACTGGCTGCTGCACTTCAGCTGAGAAGGATGTGGTGATGGAGCAGGTGTTTCCCTGTTCACATGTGTGCTTGTGACTGGGCCGGTGAGGTAGCCGTTTGCCAGCATCAGACCTGTGAATGCCTACACTGCCAGGAATGCCCTGGTCTCCTGGGCAGCAGGGTGCCAGGGGCGGGGAGGCAGCTCCTCTTCAGGAGAGGGAGGCTCTGCTTCTCAGGAAAGAGTTTTCCAGAATGGGAGTTTCATCAGTCATTGTCAGAAGCTCTGCACCACCCTTACATTCTCTCATGCTTAAAAAAAAAATCTGTGTTAAGAAAAATGTTGGACACACACAGAGGTGGAGAGCACGGTGCAGTGAAGCCAGGACACCTGTCCCCGAGAGCCGACAGCCGTCAGCCGCCGCCACATCCTCTCCTCGCGTCTCATCTTTGTCTTTTCTTCTTTTCCTTTTCCTTTGCCGGAGTATTTCAAAGCAAATCCCAGACATCCTGTCATTTCACGTTTCTGTGCTTCACTATGCATTCCAGCCCCCAGAGGCCTCCTGCTGTTTGCAGGATGGAGGGCCGTGAGGGCCGCTCTGTGGCGTCTCTTGCTGGACTTGTGTGGCTGCAGCAGTCTGGGCTGCACTTCAGAGACTGCCAGCCTTCTTGGCACTCAGGGTCTTACACGGTCTTTGGCTAATTGGCACTGACTGAGAACTTTGCAATTGAGAAAACTGATAATAGAGGGCCCCTTCTTCAGTTTTGGAGACCCAGCATTGGGTGGCTGGACCCAGAAGCATGTAGTATGTTCCACACCTTCCATTGGTGCTTAGATTTCCACATGTGAGGTGTGGTGTGGGAGATGGCCATGGATGGGGTACGGGGGAACCTAGGAGGCAGAGTGATTTGCCCTGGGATGCCCAGTATGACTGTGAGAGGCAGAGTTTGCACGTCAGGACCATTGCTCCTCCCTCAGTTGGCATGGCCCACATGCCCACCAGGCTCTGCTGGGGACGGCTGACACATCTCAGGGGTGGAGATGGTTTGGCTCGTTTCCTCTGTCATCTCCCCTTTCTTCTTGTCCCTCTCCCCTCTCCTCACCATGCACACATTCCTCTTGATCGTAGGCCAGCCTGTCAGGTTGGCTGATAGAGTCTGAGGTGTCTGAGGTCTAGGTGTTCTGGCTTTTTAGTACTTTGTTGGTCCCTCACGATGCACAAAATTACTAAAGGCTGCCAGGCCTGGTGGTTCTCTGGAGGTGACTGCCTCACTCAATCTAGAGAGGCAGAGTGAGATTTGAAATGAAAATAGTTTCAATTCCAAATAGATGTTTCTATATAAAACATCTAAAGGACACATTAAGGGCCAGTTCCAATGGCACCTAGGGAAATAGTCTGAACTCTGTAGTAGTGTAATGGAGAGAGATGAGTCTATTCAGTGAACACCAGAGGAGGAACCAGACACTTCCTGATCAGCAGATGTCCTTATGGAGGACAGTCTCATCTTGCAGTGGGGAGAGTAAGAGGCTGTTCAGGAGAGTGAGTGTAATCTGTTATTTGGAAAATGGCTTTGTGGTAAGAAGTTGGTGCTCATGAAGAGTGGTTTCGAGGGAGTTGGTGTAGTGGCTCAGGCCTGTTACCCCAGCGCTGCAGAATCGGCTACATGGGAAGCATAACCAGAATCACCACATTGCGGTACAAGCTGGCCCAGGCAGAATGTGAGACCTTATTCAAAAGAGAATGGAAGTATACAAAGGATGGGGGTGTGGCTCAAGAGTTAGAGTACCAGCCTGGCAAGCTCAAGGACTGCTTTCACAGTATTGCAAAAACCAAAGAGTGCCTTAGAAACAGGTCATTGTATTTAGTGCTGCTGTTATTTTCCTCCAAACAGCAGAATAGAGAGGGTTTCAGAAGAGCTCTTGAGGTATACTTGTGGTGCTCAGATCCACCTCTGCCTGTAGGTGCTGGTCTTATGCTCGCAGCGGTCCCTCAGGGGCCACGAGGGCTGGCGAGCATCCTGTCTGAGCAATCCTGGGTTGATTGTAGGTCCATAAACTGGCCAGTGATGAGCCGCCGTGTCTTCTAAAGCAGGTTGATGTGCTGAGGGATGTGAGCAGGCCGTGCTGAGGGAAGACTGCAGCAGCGGGGGGCTGCTTCCCCCTACTAGCACCACAGACAGAAACCCAGATGTTTATCACTTGTTTGGTGGTAACAAGAGCTTTCTGTTGGCATTGCGGAAGCTGTATGGTGATGTTTATGCTGTTACTGTGTATTACTTTTTTTATTGCATACTATTTTTGCTGCAAATAGTAGTAAATATGGTTACAGTTTTGACTGCATTATGACATGTTGCTCTAAGTAGTCTTGTGTACACTGGGTTGCAGGGCTTAGCAATTTGTATTTTTCCCTTGGTATTTCTGTTGGTATATGTTAGCCTACAGTTACAGTGTCATTTCCATGTGCCTTCTCGACTCTTGTGCAGTTGCTTTGTTGGGGGCACATGTGGGGACCCTTAACTCTTCTTAGACCCACATTCTCTGTCTGAACCTTTTTGGGGAGACAGGGCTCCCAGACTGTGTTCAGGTCTTAGAATTGCCACTCAGTAGCTGTTCACGTTATCGAAGCTAGCCTGTGAGATGGGGTGGGGGTGGGCATCTCACACGTGGATGTGGGGACTGAGGGCTGTAGTCTTTAGTATGGTGTAGGTTGATAGAGTATGCTGTAGGATTGTTTCCTGGAGATGCTGTCTGCATGCAGGTCCCTCCAGCCTGGCTCTCGCTGCTTTGTGATGCCTCTTTCCATGTGGTGGGTATCCAAATGTCAGATTCTGCCCCAAGTACTCTGTGCCTCACCTGTTGACTCTTTGCTAATGGACTTCCTCTTTCAGATATATTCCTGTGCATCAGTCTTTCTCTGAAGTTCTGGACGGAATAACAGTAGCAATGGGACTGTTTCCTTCATCCTGGAGCCTATGGCCTGAGATCCCATTATCTCTTGGGATGGCCACCAAATACTCTAGGTCCTCACCGAGCCTCCATGGACTAAGACCCAGTACGGTGTCTTTGTTAGAGAACAGCTAACCTGTCCTCCGCTGGATGATAGATCCATCCCCCTTCCTACTCTTATCCCAATCTGGAGAGTTCGAGCAGTGGGTGGTACCCAGAAATAGGGGTAGTACAACCTGATTAATTCGTCGTTTCTGTTCTCTCAGATGGGGTCATCTTGGCTTAGTTCTGCAGTTTTTTTTGTTTTTGTTTTTGTTTTGGTGTGTGTGAGAGAAGGATGATGTTCCAGCTCCTCATAGAGACGTGTAAAGATGCAAAGAAGAGCTCTCTTTCTCCAGACTTTAAACTCACCTGCAGCTGCAGCTTGTCCCATCTGGCTGTGAGTACTTTGTGGGTTGCTAAGCATGCCCTCTTGTCTTCACTTAGTCATGGTGACCTGGACAAGTGCGTGGCTGTGTTACCTCCCTGGGGAGCCCGGGGCCGTCACGCTCCCTGGAGCAGCTGCTGCCCGAGGAGCATGTCCACGCAACTGTGCATGTGTGGGGCACACACAGTCGGTGGCAGACGCGGGCCCTGGCCTCTGGTTTGTGGAGCAGCTGGGCTCGGGGTGAGCGCAGGCTGTGAGGGTGTGGGGAGGCGGCGAGGAGATCGCAGGGCTCTTGCCCATGTGCCGCTCCTGTTCTCAGGGGACAGCCAGGTCAGGTGGGTCACTGACGTGAGTGCACCTGAGACGCAAGTGAAGTGTTACAGGACTTGATGTGTCACGGTGGACACCAGCTGGTTCACTCCTGTGTGTGTGCACGTGCGTGCAAATATAGTGTGTAGAACTTTTGGGAAAGTAAAAAGCTCATCCAAAATGTTGGAAAATAACTATTATCCCATTCAAAATAATGTCCTTGTTGCACCTACAGTAGTAAGTGTAATAAAAATGACACAATGTTGGCAAGGATGTGGTGAAACCAGAGCCTGCCTCTCCCCCTCCCCCAACCCAGATACCACGGTGGGGAGTGCAAAGTAGTGCGGCCACCGTGGGGAACAGCCTGACAGCTTCTCAGACACAAAACAGCTGCCATATGATGGGCGTCTGCGCCTCTAGGGGCATGCTCAGGGAGAGTGGGGATGCGTCCACCTGGACGCTTGATTAAGCATCAGTACTCTAGTACATGCCCAAGCACGTGGGCTGGCAGGCACAGGCCAGAAGAAGAGCGCTGGGAGGGCTGACTTGGTTCTTGCACCTCTCTTGACCATTGCCTGGCTCTGTCTTTGTCCCCAGAGCTTCTCCTGGTCCTCCTGCGCCCTGCACTCTGCTCCAGAAGGGCAGAGATGATTAAAGAGCCTTGGTGATCCAGGCAGAATCCGGGAGAGGCCCTTGGATCCGCTTTCTGGACACGTGCTGTACTGTGAGGGGTGTGAGGGAGCACGTGGAAACGCCGCTCTTCACACTGGAGCTGCGCTCCCACACCTCGGGCTGTGCCTGTGCGGTGTTGTGTGTCTGGCTTCAGCCTCTGCTGGGCTTTTCCTTTAGGCAGGGACAGATGCCGCCTCTCAGGGCCTCGGCTGCCCTGAAGAAGGGTGTTAGACCCCAACACGGACCATACTGCCTCCTGGGACTCTGTAGAAATGTGCTGTTTGAAGGTCACCACACCAGTTGTCCAGTAGTGCTTAAGAGCGGAACAGGAGCTCAGAAGTTAGGTATTTCCATGTTCTCCTTTGCAGATGAAGAAATTGACTCCCAAGAGAGCCATTGATCCAACTCAGTGAATGGTGATTTCATAGCCCCAGAGACTGGGCGGTGAGTGGACGGCATGCCAGCGTGCCCGCGTGCCCGGGCCCAGCACTGGTCCACGGTGGCTCTGGAACCATGCACTGTTCTCTATGCCCAGATGGAGGCATTCCCAGCTGCTCTCTTTGTGCTCTGAGACCCTCCTCCTCCATGAGCACATCGTGCAGAGCTCTCCTGCCTGGACTTCTGGACATCGTGTCCTGGTGTCTGCTGTGGTGGGCCCACTGTCTTCCCACGTCTGCACACTGTTTGCCAGAGTGTGTTGTCTCTGATTGTCCCCCAGACTCCCCCTTGATTCTGTGCCTTCTTGGTTTCCAAGTCCCTGAGTTTCATCCCTCACTTGCCTGTCTCCTCGAAGGCCCGTCTGCTTCGTTTCCTGACTTCCTTGCTGAGAATATGTCAGGTGTGGTAGAAAGTTGAGAGTCAGAGTGCTGAGTCTTCTCCCTCAGCTGTAAGCAGGTGTGACTTGCTCTTTGGGGTAACCAACTATCTTGTGGAAACATGTGCCGTAGGTGCCCACAGGCCTCTCCTCTGCAGCCTCTCCTGCTAAGCTAGCTGCTCCTCCTCCCCTATAGCTTTTGGAGACAGACTCTGGCTAGGTAGCCCAGGCTGGTCTCAAACTCATGGTCCCCCAGTCTGTGCCTCCTGAGTGCAGGCATTACAGGAGTCAAATCTTGACTTGCTGTGTAAATTCTCACCAGGGTGAAGCTTGGGTGCCTTGTCCATTGCTGGTCCTCCTGTCTGTTACTGCCCAGCCTCTCTGTGATTCTGTAACAGAATCCTCACTCATTCTGAGCTTTATCACTACAGACCTGCAAGTAGCTTTCCAGCTGGCTTTCTTGTTTCTTTCCCCCTGTGATGTGGCCTGTCCAAGGAGGAGGCGAGTCCTACTGACACACAGCTTTCTCTCTGCTTTAGTGACCCCTGATTGCTTCCAGGCGAGGCCAGACTCTGGGACTTAACGCCCTTCACAACTGGACTCCTGATTACTGGTTCAGCCTTCTGTTCCGTCCAGATGTAGGAATGTACTGATCTCGGACTGTTTATCATTGACATCTGGCAGAGACTTGTGAATTATAATTGGCAAAATATGTGCTAAAAATACACCACTCAGCCACAGAGAGCAACACGTTGACTATTATAACAGTTGGGCATAACAAGTGCAAGAGTTAGTGTTTCTCTCCTGCCTGGGAAGTGTCTGTCCAGTCATTTTCTGTTGTCTCTTGGCCTCCTGGAAGCCTTCTCATCTGCGTGTCATCCAGAGCGTCTCTCAGTGCCTACACAGAGTCTCCACAGGGGCTCGGTTGCTGGAGTGCGTGTGGTCACCTGCTCTCCTGGAGTGTTTATTGATGATGCCTCTCTGTGTGCCTTGAGCAGCACCTCACCCCTCCTGCAGGAAGCAGTGTGAACGGCGACCTCCGCAGAGCAGTGGCTAGTTGCCGTACCCACTGGAGCCTTCTCTCTCTCATGGACAGGCCTCGGGGTGCCTATTGCTGAGTAACCTTTCTGTGTTTTGTGGAACAGGCTTTCCTTGGCCCCTCGTCTGAGCTGCAGTGATGTCAGGGTGAGTGAGACAGTCCCCCACGCTGCAGGGCTCCGAGGGGCCTGGAGATGGGGTGGCTGACGCTTGCTCTGCCTTCTCCATAGGTTCACCAGGGTTGTTCCCCTCAGCACTGGGCGACTGGGGCATGCGTGCGTGCGTGCGGACTGGAGTGTGTTGGAATCACAGGCTCAGTTTCTGTGGTCAGTGCCAGACTGCTGGGTGGGAGCTGGGACACGGGTCTGCTGGTGGAAACCGTGGCTTGTGGGCCAGTGGTGGGGGTGGGTTGTGGCCGGTTCTCGACTGTCTAGCATCTTCCATGGCCATCTGAGCCATCTGCTGGCGCATCCTGAGTGACACTGTGCGCAGAGGACGGTGGGATTGTGTTGCTTTGTCTTTGTAATTACATTGCACACATCTCCAGGACAAGGCCATAGTTGGCCCCAACTTCTGTTTGGTGACCTGCGTCATCAGGTATAGATGCTTGCTGGCATTTGGGGCCACAGAAGGAACGCAGCGAGAAGAAATTCTCCGGGGGTGTTAGGGGACAGCTCCATACTTCCCAGCTTCTGCAGGTGGGAGGAGCTGGGAGGAGGTCCTCAAGGTGTGTGTGGGGGGCTGGGAGTGGAGAGCACAGTGGGAGGAGGTCCTGCCCCTGCCCCAGGAGCCAGGGCAGCTGCCATAACACATCCAGCCCAGCCTTGCTGCGGCAGCCAGTCCTCCGCTGACTCTGCCCGCTAAGGAATGCAGCAGCCTGCTTCCAGGTGCGGTTATCAGCAGATGGCACCCCTCCGGGGCCTGTGCCAAACCCTGTGTTCTGTCTCCATGTTTGTGCACACCCCACCCCTACACACAGACACATATGCACACATGGTAATTTAAGGCTGAAATGGTATGAGACACAGGGTCTACCTTTAATGCTTCCTACTGGAAAGCAAAGAATGTGAATGTCGAGCTTCTAATTTGTTTGAAAGGATTTAAATTTTTAACATGAGCTAGCAGTAGCCTTTCCTTTAATTAAGTGCCATGCGGCATTGGCTAAGGGATCAATGTATTGAAGGGAAAGCCAGTGTAATTAGACCAGAGAAGTACCAACAGGCGATTAGGCTCTGGATGGGGGAATGCTGGCTTCATGAGGTGCACACTAGTTGGACTTCGCTCTGCCTTGCTGCAGGCTTTGGAAGGTCCAAGCTGTCCCTTAGACATTTGGGGTTGTACTTCGGGACTTTCCCTTAGAGTTGCATTAACTTAGGATTTTTAAGGGCGTCCTTCTGATGGAAGAGAGACAAAGTAGAAATAGAGATTTTATCCTTCTAGACCCTGGCTGGGGAGTTAGGCCAGGGTGTTTCTGGAAAGAGTAGGAGGGAGGGACAGGTGAGGTCACATGGGCAAATACTACTCCAGAGGTTAAGAGTTTTAGTTGATGGACTTAAAGTGGGAAGGTAGCAGCTCGGTGGGGTCGCTCTGAGATGGGGGGGCTGGGCACATCTGCACGGTCTGTGGGGTGGGGTTAGGGGGCCAGCCAAGAAGGCCATGTGGGACACCCACAGGGAGAGGGTCTCAGGAGGTGGTGGAACAGGGCAGGCTCATGGATGGACAGTTAGATGGTGTGCAGACCTGGAAGCTGTGTCCGGGGTGGTTGAGCCTTCCTGGCAAGAGGAAGTCCAAATCCAGGGTAAAATGGAATTCACTGCAGCAGCAAATGGATATGGCTCTAATTTAATCAGCTCCCTGTTATTAGACACTTAGATCCTATCTCCTTAAAATACATAAATAATGTAAGATGACCATCTTTCTGCATAAATATTTGTTTGCTTTGTGAATAATTCTCTTGGGACAGGTTCCCAGAAAACCATAACTGGCCTAGAGGGTGTGAGCTCTGTAGACAGGCATGAAATGTGAGCCAGAGGTGTCTCAGCCCCCAGGGACATGAGACAGAGACGTTTCTCCTCATGAGGTCTGGTTATGGGCTGGCCTTCAGACCTAGTTCTTGCTTGGTAAAGGGTGGAATATCCCCTGAGCTCCTTCCTGTGGTGCCTGAGGCTCCCATGTGAGGGCATAGTGGTGCCCCGAGTTGTGGTGTCCTACCCAGAGGGTTTGGGGAGCCTTCTGACAACCTGAGCCCATGCCCGTTAACACAAGAAAGAATGAGAACTGCACTGCATCCACTTACAGCACACCTTTGGGAGGTTGTGTTTCCCCTCTTCCTTTCCCCCATTCCTCTTTCCCTTCCTCTCTCCTTCCTCCTTTCTTGTGCTGGTTGAACTTAGGACCTCCACTTGCTCACCTGGCTTGCTTGATTGGTGCTCTATCACTTGAATCATGCCTCCAGCCTGACTTTTTGCTGGTTATTTTGGAGATGGAGTCTTGTAGACTTTTGTGACATGGCTGGCTTTGAACAACGATCCTCCAGCTCTCAGCCTCCTAAGTATCTAGGATTGCAGGTGTGAGCCACCATCACCCAGCTTGGGAGGGTTTTAGTTGTGTCAGTGACTACTTGGAGTCACTGTGAGGGCTCTTGTTGCTGTGTATTGGGGGGCAACCCCCAATCTGGTCCAGGTCTCTTTTCCCTTTGCAGGTGTCAAAGCTGCATACCTAAGTCCAAGGCATATCCTCCACTGCAAGAGCCTCTGTTTTTCAAATCTAAGTTGCTGAGATGGTGGTTGGGACTAAGGAGCTGAAAAATTTGCTTATCTGATCTGGGGTGCAGTTCATTGGTAGAACACATTCTTTGCATGTGTGAGGCTCTGGGTTCAATTCCTAGCACCCCCTCAGTCATTATCTAAGTGTCTTTTAAAAAGATCTTTATTGAGGTATAATTTACATACCATGCACTCCACTATCCTATTATGAAGTAGTCTCCTTGAGAATGATTGTTTTGAGGCTAATGATTTTGAGCATTCTTTCCCATGCTTATTGGCTGTCTGTAGGTCTTCTTTGAATAAGTGACTGTCTGTGTTATTCCTCCATTTTACTTGGGTTACATATCTTTTTTATTCATTTCCAAGACTTTTTTTTTCTCCCCTTTGGGTGCTGGGGATTGAACCCAGGCCTTCTTGCAGACTAAGTATGTGCTGCATCACTGAACCCTATCCCAACCCTTACCTACGACTTGAGATCTTAGTTCTTAGTATGGTCTGTTCCTCTGCTTGGTTGCTGGGAGGTAGGGTAGCAGGGAAGCTGGCTTTGGTCCTAGCTGTGACGGTGTATACTGCAGGTAGCTCTGGGATGGGCCTGCACTGTGTCACGTATTTGTGGTAGAGCCATCGGTAGACATTCTGTTGGTGTTTTGCAGGCACGTTGGCCTGGGGACAAGCCAGAGCCTCCCCACTGGTGTTAGCAGAGGCTTTGCTGCTGCGGAAGAGTGGTTCTGCAGGGGCAGAGGAGGGATTTGCTTTCCAGGGCTTCCTGAAGGGACAGCTTTGGGCTTCACAGACGTGGCTGAAGAGAAGCAGGACAGCCAGAGACCCAGCAGGACTGTGCTGTGCACAACAGAGCATTTCTGTTTTACAAGAATTGTTTTCCCAACCAACTACTGGGGAAAGAGTCTCTGTGTACACTATTAAAAAAAACAAATGAAGAGAAGTCTATTCGGGGTGAACGTAACTACGAAAGCTAGCAAAATCACGCAAAGTCAAAGTGAATGCTGAGTAAAGGCTCCCGGAGCACCTGCATGGTGGCTGCAAGCAAACTGCCCGTCATGAGGCCTCTACAGGGAGCCGGGTGCCCAGCCTTCTTCCAGAGCACGTGACCGCCAGTCACGGGCACAGGGAGCCGGGTGCCCAGCCTGCTTCCAGAGCACATGACCCCCCCTCCCCCAGTCACGGGCACAGGGAGCCGGGTGCCCAGCCTGCTTCCAGAGCACATGACCCCCCCCCCAGTCACGGGCACAGGGAGCAGGGCGCCCAGCCTGCTTCCAGAGCACGTGACCTCCAGTCACAGGCACAGGGAGCCTGGCGGTCCACACTGGGTCCTCCCTAGGTGCAGCAGAAACTTCCTACAAAGGAGGAGCCTCTCACCCACCTTTCTGTTCTCTGTGTGTCCACGCAGGGCCTGGGTCCTCTGTGCACCATATCCAGGGAGTGAACCCAGCACCATCCTGTCCTCTGGGGACCCTGGAGACAGGGAGCCTCAGAGCAACAGCCGAGGCTGGCTGAAAGTAACACCTCCTAGGGGACCAGGAAGAATGAGAGGGATTCCTGAAGGAGCTGATGAGTCAGATGGTACGACAGGAGACTGTGTGACAGGAGACTGTATGACAGGAGGCTGTGACAGGAGACCGTGTGACAGGAGACGGTGTAACAGGAGACGGTGTGACAGGAGACAGTGTGACAGGAGACAGTGTGACAGGAGACCGTGTGACAGGAGACCGTGTGACAGGAGATGGTGTGACAGGAGACGGTGTGACAGGAGACGGTGTGACAGGAGACAGTGTGACAGGAGACAGTGTGACAGGAGACAGTGTGACAGGAGACCGTGTGACAGGAGATGGTGTGACAGGAGACGGTGTGACAGGAGAAAGTGTGACAGGAGACGGTGTGACAGGAGACAGTGTGACAGGAGACGGTGTGACAGGAGATGGTGTGACAGGAGACGGTGTGACAGGAGACGGTGTGACAGGAGACAGTGTGACAGGAGACCGTGTGACAGGAGATGGTGTGACAGGAGACGGTGTGACAGGAGACCGTGTGATGGTAGACAGTGCGACAGGAGACGGTGTGACAGGAGACGGTGTGACAGGAGACCGTGTGATAGGAGACCGTGTGACAGGAGACAGTGTGACAGGAGACCGTGTCACAGGAGACCGTGTGACAGGAGGCCGTGTGACAGGAGACCGTGCGACAGGAGACAGTGTGACAGGAGACAGTGTGACAGGAGACCGTGTGACAGGAGACAGTGTGACAGGAGACCGTGCGACGGGAGACAGTGCGACGGGAGACCGTGCGATGGGAGACAGTGTGTGACGGGAGACAGTGAGACGGGAGACGGTGTGACGGGAGATGGTGTGACGGGAGACCGTGCGACGGGAGACCGTGCGACGGGAGACCGTGTGACGGGAGACCGTGTGACGGGAGGCAGTGCGACCGGAGACCGTGCGACGGGAGACTGTGACGGGAGACAGTGCGACGGGAGACCGTGTGACGGGAGACAGTGTGACGGGAGACCGTGTGACGGGAGACCGTGTGACGGGAGACCGTGTGACGGGAGACAGTGTGAGAGGAGACCCTGTGACAGGAGACGGTGTGACAGGAGACGGTGTGACAGGAGACAATGTGACAGGAGACTGTGTGACAGGAGACAGTGTGACAGGAGACAGTGTGACAGGAGACAGTGTCACAGGAGGCCATGACAGGAGACCGTGTGACAGGAGACGGTGTGACAGGAGACGGTGTGACAGGAGACGGTGTGACAGGAGACCGTGTGACAGGAGACCGTGTGACAGGAGGCCGTGTGACAGGAGACGGTGCGACAGGAGACGGTGCGACAGGAGGCCATGTGACAGGAGACCGTGTGACAGGAGACGGTGTGACAGGAGACGGTGTGACAGGAGACGGTGTGACAGGAGACGGTGTGACAGGAGGCCGTGTGACAGGAGACGGTGTGACAGGAGACGGTGTGACAGGAGGCCGTGTGACGGGAGGCCGTGCGATGGGAGACGGTGTGACGGGAGACGGTGCGACGGGAGACGGTGCGACGGGAGACGGTGCGACGAGAGACCGTGCGACGGGAGACGGTGCGACGGGAGAGACGGTGTGACGGGAGAGACGGTGCGACGGGAGACGGTGTGACGGGAGACGGTGTGACGGGAGACGGTGTGACGGGAGATGGTGTGACAGGAGACGGTGTGACAGGAGGCCGTGTGACAGGAGACGGTGTGACAGGAGACCGTGCGACGGGAGACGGTGCGACGGGAGACGGTGCGACGGGAGACCGTGTGACGGGAGACCGTGCGACGGGAGACAGTACGACAAGAGACAGTGCGACGGGAGACGGTGTGACGGGAGACCGTGCGACGGGAGACAATGCGACAGGAGACGGTGTGACGGGAGACCGTGCGACGGGAGACCGTGCGACGGGAGACAGTACGGGAGACAGTGTGACGGGAGACAGTGTGACGGGAGACCATTTGACAGGAGACCGTGTGAGAGGAGACGGTGTGACAGGAGACGGTGTGACCGGAGGCCGTGTGACAGGAGACAGTGTGACGGGAGACGGTGTGACGGGAGACGGTGTGACGGGAGACAGTGTGTCAGGAGGCCGTGTGAGAGGAGACCGTGCGACAGGAGACGGTGTGACAGGAGACGGTGTGACAGGAGGCCGTGTGACAGGAGACGGGGTGACAGGACACAGTGTGACAGGAGATGGTGTGACAGGAGACAGTGTGACAGGAGACAGTGTGACGGAGACCGTGTGACGGGAGACCGTGTGACAGGAGACAATGTGACAGGAGACCGTTTGACAGGAGACCGTGTGAGAGGAGGCGGTGTGACAGGAGACGGTGTGAGAGGAGACGGTGCGACGGGAGACGGTGCGACTGGAGACGGTGCGACGGGAGACGGTACGACGGGAGACGGTGCGACGGGAGACGGTGCGACGGGAGACGGTGCGACGGGAGACCGTGCGACGGGAGACGGTGTGACGGGAGACGGTGTGAGAGGAGACGGTGTGACAGGAGACGGTGTGAGAGTAGACGGTGTGACAGGAGGCCGTGTGACAGTAGACGGTGTGACAGGAGACCGTGTGACAGGAGGCCGTGTGACGGGAGACGGTGTGACGGGAGACGGTGTGACGGGAGACGGTGTGACGGGAGACGGTGTGACGGGAGACTGTGTGACGGGAGACGGTGTGACGGGAGACAGTGTCACAGGAGACAGTGTCACAGGAGGCCATGAAAGGAGACCGTGTGACGGGAGACGGTGTGACGGGAGACGGTGCGACGGGAGACGGTGTGACGGGAGACGGTGCGACGGGAGACGGTGCGACGGGAGGCCGTGCGACGGGAGGCCGTGCGACGGGAGACCGTGCGACGGGAGACCGTGCGACGGGAGACCGTGTGACAGGAGACGGTGTCACAGGAGACGGTGTCACAGGAGGCCATGACAGGAGACCGTGTGACAGGAGACCGTGTGACAGGAGACGGTGTGACAGGAGACGGTGTGACAGGAGACCGTGTGACAGGAGACCGTGTGACAGGAGACCGTGCGACAGGAGACGGTGCGACAGGAGACCGTGCGACAGGAGACGGTGCGACAGGAGACGGTGCGACAGGAGACCGTGCGACAGGAGACGGTGCGACAGGAGACGGTGTGACAGGAGACGGTGTCACAGGAGGCCATGACAGGAGACCGTGTGACAGGAGACGGTGTGACAGGAGACGGTGTGACAGGAGGCCATGTGACAAGAGGCCGTGTGACAGGAGACGGTGTGACAGGAGACGGTGTGACAGGAGACGGTGTGACAGGAGACAATGTGACAGGAGACGGTGTGACGGGAGACGGTGTGAGAGGAGACGGTGTGACAGGAGACGGTGTGAGAGTAGACGGTGTGACAGGAGGCCGTGTGACAGGAGACGGTGTGACGGGAGACCGTTTGACGGGAGTCGTTGTGACGGGAGGCCGTGTGACGGGAGACGGTGTGACGGGAGACCGTGTGACAGGAGACCGTGTGACGGGAGACGGTGTGACGGGAGATGGTGTGACAGGAGACGGTGTGACAGGGGACGGTGTGACAGGAGACCGTGTGACAGGAGACGGTGTGACAGGGGACGGTGTGACAGGAGACAGTGTGACGGGAGACGGTGTGACGGGAGACGGTGTGACAGAAGGCCGTGTGACAGGAGAACGTGTGACTGGAGACGGTGTGACAGGAGACGGTGTGACAGGAGACCGTGTGACAGGAGACCGTGTGACAGGAGACGGTGGGACAGGAGGCCGTGTGACAGGAGACAGTGCGACAGGAGACAGTGCGACAGGAGGCCGTGCGACAGGAGACCGTGTGACAGGAAATGGTGTGACAGGAGACAGTGTGACAGGAGACAGTGTGACAGGAGACGGTGTGACAGGAGGCCGTGTGACGGGAGACCGTGTGACGGGAGACCGTGTGACGGGAGACGGTGTGACGGGAGACAGTGTGACGGGAGACAGTGTGACGGGAGACGGTGTGACGGGAGACGGTGTGACGGGAGACGGTGTGACAGGAGATGGTGTGACAGGAGGCCGTGTGACAGGAGACGGTGTGACAGGAGACGGTGTGACAGGAGACCGTGTGACGGGAGACCGTGTGACGGGAGACGGTGTGACGGGAGACCGTGTGACGGGAGACAGTGTGACGGGAGACAGTGTGACGGGAGACAGTGTGACGGGAGACAGTGTGACGGGAGACAGTGTGACGGGAGACCGTGTGACGGGAGACAGTGTGACGGGAGACAGTGTGACGGGAGACCGTTTGACGGGAGACCGTGTGACAGGAGACGGTGTGACAGGAGACCGTGTGACGGAAGACCGTGTGACGGGAGACGGTGTGACGGGAGACGGTGTGACGGGAGACAGTGTGACGGGAGACAGTGTGACGGGAGACAGTGTGACGGGAGACAGTGTGACGGGAGACCGTGTGACGGGAGACCGTGTGACGGGAGACCGTGTGACAGGAGACCGTGTGAGAGGAGACGGTGTGACCGGAGACGGTGTGAGAGGAGACAGTGTGACAGGAGACCCTGTGACAGGAGACCGTGTGAGAGGAGACGGTGTGACCGGAGACGGTGTGAGAGGAGACAGTGTGACAGGAGACAGTGTGACAGGAGACAGTGTGATGGGAGACAGTGTGACGGGAGGCCGTGCTATGGGAGACAGTGTGACATGAGACGGTGTGACAGGAGACAGTGCGACGGGAGACAGTGTGACAGGAGACCGTGCGACGGGAGACAGTGTGACGGGACGCAGTGTGACGGGAGACATTGTGACGGGAGACAGTGTGTCGGGAGACTGTGTGACGCGAGACCGTGTGACGGGAGGGCGTGGGACGGGAGACAGTGTGACGGGAGACAGTGTGACGGGAGACAGTGTGACGGGAGACAGTGTGACGGGAGACAGTGTGACAGGGGACAGTGCGACGGGTGACCGTGTGACGGGAGACTGTGTGACAAGACACAATGTGACAGGACACAGTGTGACAGGGGACAGTGTGATGGGAGACCGTGTGACAGGGGACCGTGCGGCAGCGTCAGAGTGGTGCGTTCTTGAACACAGCGGCGGTGTTTCCTCTTCCCGGTGTTGGTAGGGTGACCTCAGGAGGAATACTGCCAGTCTGATGGCTGCAGGGCTGAGGGACTGACTGCTGAGCAATAGACGCCTTGGCGACTGTACCCTGCAGCTGAACTTGGGTCATATTGTGCATTTTATACACACTGGGCTTAGTCCAAGTGTGTGTGTGTGTGTACGTATGTGTGTGTGTGTGTGTACGTATGTACGTGTGCGCGTGTGTGCCAGGTCTGAGGCTTGAACTCAGGGCGTGGGCATTGTCCCTGAGATTTTTATTTGCTGCAGGCTGGTGCTCTTCTACTCAAGTCACAGCTCCACTTCTGGCTTTTTGTTAGTTTGTTGAAGATAAGAGTCTCACGTACTTTCCTGTCCAGGCTGGCCTCAAACCGTGATCCTTAGATCTCAGCCTCTTGAGTAGCTAGGATTACAGGTGTGAGTCACCAGCACCTGGCACATAAAAGTAATAAGTTGCTGAATCCTGTCATCAATTTTCTAGGAAATGACAGCATTTCAAACAACCTCATTTGGTCTTGCCCCTGTCTTTCCAGGTCCGGTTCACCCCTTTATCCCTCAGCTCCCCCCGCTCCTGGCTTCCCCACTTCCCCATTGCTCTGGCCTCTACCTGTACCTTCGCCCGATTCTCCTGTGAAGACTGCTTCTCCCTCAGGGCCATGCACAGCCTTCTCTACAAGGTCTTTCCTGCCCCAGGTCCAGACCCCCACAGCGTTCCTGGGGCCCCTCTGCCTTCCTCCCTCCCTCCTGCCCACCCAGCTGTTCCTGGCTGAGAGGACCGCCTGGCAGATGTGCTTCCGGTGGTCACCCAGAAGCTGCCAGAAGGGAGGAACCTTCAGATGGAAGAAGAACGCTGGAGAAATTATTTTGAAAACTTTATTAATTGAAGTAATTAGGGGCCAATAACTTCAGAAAGCTGCCGGTCATGGAGCAACCTCCGTTCTAGCTCTGTCTGTTTCTCTGCCAAGAGAAGCAGCTCCTTCAGCGCTGGGGAGTCACTCAGCCCCCGGCTGCAGTGTGGGCTCCAGGGTCCCACCGACTGAAACGCCTTTGGGCAGATGCCTCTTCCACAGAGGAACATGGTTTCGCTCCCGCCCTCTCAGAGGAGAATGCTGGCTCTGGTCCCGCGGATAGATGCCCTTTCCTGCCTGGCTCGGGCTCCCCTCCAACAGTCACCTCTCTACAATGCGGGGCAGGAAGCAGAGACATGGAGCAGGGAGTGGTGGGCTTCCTGCCCCTGCTTTCCCGTGAAAGGCAGCCTTCTACTTGGGAACGCTGAGGGTCTTTCCAGGCCCTGTGATCAGCATTTTGGGCTCTCTGTGGGGGTGCTAGGGGACAGGGCTGGGGCGTAGGAATTGAGCCCCATTTGACTGCTGTTTCTGGGAGCTTGAGCCTCACATGGATGGAGCCCTGCTAAGCGTTCACCTCACTCTCAGTCTGGCCAGCCCCGTCCACCCTAACACAGAAGTTCCTTCCTGCTGAAGTCCGAATCAGGCCTGATGGAGGTGTAGTCTGCCACCATTTCCTGCCACCGCCCTGCCCGCACACCTGTCCTGCCTGCCTCCTCTGTGTAATCCAGACCCACCTCCGTCCTGGCTTTATTTCTGGCTAGCAGGGAGCGTGTTGCCCACACCTGCAGGGTGAAGTCTCTCTGTTGCATCCCATGTGCTGCTGCTTTTGTGGCTCTTTTCCATGGCATAGTTACTGTTTTTAAGTCAGCTTTATTGTATGGTTCTGGAGATTGAACTCAGGACTCATGCTTGCCAGGCAAGCGCTCTGCCACGCTAGCTGTGCTGTCGAGCCGTTCTGTGTTTATTTTGTGTCTGGGCTAGGGGGTAGCTTTGGCCAGGCTGGCCTTGAACTGGTGGGACTCTTGTCTCTGACAACCCAGTAGATGGGATTACAGGTGTATGTCACCATGCTGAGCTTCAGATTTCAATTTTTATCTGAATATTCCACGTACGTGACTTGACAACTGGGTGGTAATGGAAGGGCCACGGAGGAGGAGCTGTCCCCTCACCGTTCAGGCCTCACTCCAACCTCGCGCACCTGTGCTCATCATGCAGCGTGCTTCGTGCAGGTTAGAGTCTTGCCGTGTTTACCAGCTTCCTACTCTGGGTTCTCTCTCTCCTTTCCCACTTCCTCAGTGTGCACGCCATGCTGTGTGGAGACCGGCACTGCGGCTGGGTCTGAGCCTGGAGCACCTGTGGTGTGTCATTAATCTGCTGGGGAGGGGCCGGTGCGTGGTGGGGAGCAGGCGCCCCTGCCCCGGGGATGGCTCTCCCGCTGGCGTCTCCACGGAGCCCTTCTCGTTCTTTGCCATCCCAGCTGCTTCCCAGCGGCCTCCCTCTCGCAGACGGCGAGGCGCGCTCTGCCCGCGGTGCCGCCTCCTTCCCACTGCTGCCCTTCCTGGACTCCTGGCCACACCTTCGCTCTTGCGGTCTGCATTCTGTTCTCATCTCCACTTGTCACAGGATTCCTCAGGTGCAGCCCCCGAAGCAGCTCACGAGGCTGATGCCTCCTCCTTCAGAGAAGAGGCTAGTTTTCCTTTAGTGTCCCGCTTGGCACCGTGCTCCTCCTTCTCCTGGTGTTGGTCGACACTGGCTGCAACTGTTAGGATTTCTTGCCCTACACTAGAAGGGTGGGGCGTGGGGTTCCCTTGGAGGCTGGCTGCGTGTTTGGCCCTCCGAGGGGTCAGTGTGCACCGAGTAGGTACAGATGCAGTGTGGGCGGCTCAGGTCTGTGTCCAGCAGAGCTGGCACACGGGCTTCGGGGTGCTGTCCAGGCTCCAGTGTGTCTGTGGCTCCAGAAGTGGAGCCTGGAGTCCTCTGCCTGCAGACCCTGTCTGTGCTCAACTCTCAGGCTGGACCCACGGAAGCCCAGTCACTGGGCTCTCTGTGCATCTCTCTTCTACTTGCTGTTTCTCCCAGCGTTCACTGCTATCCAAGTTTCTAAACAGTCAGAATCAAACCAGTGAAAAAGAGATAAGAGTTAGAGAAAAAAAGTAACTTAAATTATGGGGTGATTTTCTGTTATTCTTGGCTTTTCAGAAAAAAATAGGGCTTATAATTATGAGTTTTCTGCACACACCGTTCTGTGACAGATTTCTGGTTCAGTCTCAGATGTGATATTTTGCATCCAATTAGAACAAACGAGTCCCACTTGCTGTATGGCTGGGGTTCACAGAGTACGTGAGTAATTGCACCTGTCAGCACAACGCTCACGTGCTTGCGCTCCTACAGTACCGTGTATCAGTGTGTGACTTTCCTGGCTGTTGTCTCTTGGTTCCTTGAGAGAATTCTGGAACTGCAGAGAGGCAGGCATTTCTGTGTGTCCTGTTTGGAGGGAAATGAAGTTAAGAGAGATAACGGTAGGGTCCGAGGCCTCTCAGGTGGCTACTGGCCAGCTTGTTTTGGCCCAGGTTGGTGGAGCCCGCAACTGTGTCTGCCTGCACTGTGCAGCCTCTGCTTCCTCTGGTCCCACGTGGGAGTTTAACAAGGGGAAAAGCCTCTTCATGCAGACAAGCAGGGCATTATGGGCTCAGTATTCTTTTCACAAGGGCACTTCAGAGTCTTACTTTTCGGCACTTTTCTTAGTGTGATGGTGATTGTATTGTCTGACTCCAAGTGCAGGGGTGGGAAGCTGCGAGCAGGGCTGTCATGGTCTGCTTTGGTTGTGGTCGTTAGAATATCACAGACTGGATCATTTATAAAGGACAGAAAGAGCCGATCTGGAGGGTGCCAAGAGCCGGTGGTTGAAATCTGGAGCGGGGCTTCTTGTGGTGGTATCTTCACACAGCAGAACGTTGAAGGGCAAAAGGAGATAAATACAGTGTTCTTATATGCAGAGAGCAGGACACCCACTCCTGAGGTCTCTTGCAATGGCATTACTGCATTCAATCGTCTGGAGCCCTTACCACCTAAGCCACTTCCCAGAAGGCCCCCCCCCTCCTAGCACTGTGTTTGGGGATTAGGGTTCAGGCATGGGAATTTTTGGAGGAGACGAAGACATATACAACCTATAAATGTAAAGACAGTTGAAATCAAAGGGTAGAAAATGATACGCCATTGCCAATACTAGTCCTAGGAAAACCAATTTGCTTATAATTACATCAGAAAATGTAGACCGCAGATGAGTTTTTCTAGAGACAAAGGGATTACATTATGATAAAAGAATCAGTTCATCAATTAGATGGATGAGTCCCAAATATGTGTATACCATTGAATTTTGTAATGCATCGAGGAAACATGAACAGAAATAGAGTAGACACATTTACAATCACAGAGGGAAGTTTTAACACCCCTTTGTGAGCAAGCAATGAACAGGTGAGGTATACCTGGTTGATTTGAAAGGCACTGCCAACCAGCTGGCTCCAGTTGGTGTTGGAGCCCCATGTCCACCCTGAAGTGCACAGGCTTCCAAGGACGGATGGCATGTTGTCTGTGTAGACCTTGTGCTGAGCCATGTGACAGGAAATGAAGAGTCGAAATAAATCTAAATTCTTCTAACCAAATGCTTCAAGTTAGAAATCAGTAACAAGATAGCCAGGAATCTTCAACTATTTAGAAATTTGTATGTTTCTAAATAACCCACTGACTAGAGATAGCAAAGAAAAATAGAAAATAATTTGATTTAAATGGTGATAGCACCTATCAGAACTATGTGATGCAGCTAAAGTAGTACCTTGTAAGTTTCATATCTTCAGTTTAATTTCTTTCATTCCTTAGGAAAGTGAAAACTATAGAACCAGAGACACAGCTCAAGTAGTAGAGTTCCTCCTGAGAAACCAAAACAAAAGAAAGGAAAACAAATAAGGATGAAATTAATAAACTGTAAATGGTAAACAAGAGGAGAATTACTAAGGTCCAGCATTTCTGTTCTAAGAAGACTAGAGAAAAGATATCTAGGAAGACTGAGCAGCAGAAAAAAGAGAACACAAATTACCAGTATGGAGAATGTCAGGGCTGGGGGCCTGGAGGTGGTCTCAGCACTGGAGCAATCGCTCCGAGGATGTGTGAGGTGTGGCTTTCAGCCCAAGCACTGAAATGAAGAGGAAGAGAAAAAATGAAGTGGGAACTACAGGTCTCACAGATATTGGAAAGAACGTTCATAGATTTGTGCCAGTATTGTAGAACATACAAGAAAAAAGGAGCAAGTCATTAAAAACTACAACCAAAAAAGCTCATGAGAAGAAACAAAATTTTTTATATCTCTATACTGATTTAGTATCACTTAAAAATACTATATTTGTAATAGAAAAGCCTTACAGAAGGAAAACATCAGGGCCAGATGACTTTCTTTGCTGATGAACTCTATCAGACTTTTAAACAAGAAACAGTAACAGTCCTCCAGTCAGTCTTTTGGAAGGGAGGGAGAGTAAATACTTCTCCATTCGTGTACAAAGCCATGAGAAAAGGGAAGGGACCAGAATATAGACAAAAAATTCTGCAAAAAATGTTGGCAAATCCACTTTGGCTTCTAACCATGGAGAAGCAATCCACTTGTCTGGTGTCCATTTATAAGCAGAAAGCATCTAGTAGTGCAGCAGCTTTTTGCAGATGGTGGACAGTGGGTAGTGAAGGGCTGTGTCCTGAGAGAAGGGTAGGTGTGAACAGGTGAACCGTTCAGCTTTGGGGTATGATTGGAGGTGTGGTGAGGGAGGGAAACCTACAAGAGCCCACTGGAGTCTTGTTGAGTAGAGCAATTGGGATGGAAGTTTGGGAGAGACTGCGTGGAGGGCATTGTCCTCCCTCTGTGAAGGGTGGCCCCCCCCCCCAGGCCTTAGCTGAGTGCTGATCTGCTCAGGAGCGGGGAGAAGTCACAAGTGGAATTATTTCACAAGTGGAATAATTTCTGAGCACATGGTGCAAAGCCTCCTGGTGGCTTGATTCCATTTCCTACGTTGCCAGAGTTCACCTGTGCTGTGTGTAAAGGAATACCTCAGAGGCCCGGGAACGGAGGAGAGAGCACGTGCAGGAACCCCACAGGGGTGTGAAGCCTGCACGGGAAGCCTGTCCTGCCCTGCAGAGCGCTCTTCAGGCATGGATAGGGCTGGGCTGCTGGCAGGGGGGATGGGATAAGACACCTTCCGCTCTTACAGAGGCAACAAATGGATACCTGGCATATCTAGCATTCAACAACGAGTATGCAGTGCACAGTCAAACCGGGAAACACGACCCATCATCAGAAGAAACACCAGCCATTAGAAACAGACTCTCAGTCAACAATAAAGCCAAACAGCCTAGTGAGCGATTCAACGTGTGTTGAGAAAAGGCACAGAAATGGCCAGTAGGTGCACCGAAGTCTGTTTAGTGCTTAACATCATTAGTCATCACATCATTACTTTGCTAATTAAAATCACAGTGGGATGCCAATTAACACTTCCTACCATGACCAAAGTGAAAAAGACCAACAGTACTACACTGAGACCCGGATGGAGAGCGACTTTGGCACACTGCTGCACTGTGGTGCACAGACACTTTGAAGAACTGTCTTGTGGCAGACAGGACACAGCCCTGCGGGAGGGCAGGTGGGCCGGCCCCACAGCAGGAGGCGGAGCTGGCACTGGCATCACAGGATGTGGGCCTGGCAGGGCTTTGGCTGGAAAGCTGGCATTTGAGATAAAGATGTAGAGACGGCGTGGTTCCTGTGACGCGCATGTCCCTGACATTTCCTACTTCTCTTTCGCCAGTGGAGAGAAGCCATTGGTTTTGGAACGTTCTTGCACTTGACCATCCAGCTTGCCCCAGACGTCTTCCCTCTCTCTGGGCTGGCTTCACCTTCAAGTGGCCTGAGCCCTGGGTGGTTGTAGTAGGCCTGACCCTCACGTCTGACTTGGCAACTTTCAGAGAAGCCTCTTTGGATTAGGTGGGGTGGGGTCGACGTCCCTGGGCTGGTTCCCTCCCCTGGGCTGCTGCAGGGAGGGGGGCTCCCCTGGGGGTGGTAAGTGGGCCTTGGGGAAAGTCTTCATGAGGCAGCTGTCAGCCCAGGGAGGTGGCTTTTCCCCATGGCGGTAATTCAACGCATCCTTGAAGTGATAAGATTCCCTCGTGGGCCCATTCCTTCATTCTCTGTGTGAATCCTGCTGTGTGAGTTATTCTTGCTGGGTTTGGACCTGCTATTATTTTGGATCTATTTATCTGTATTCCTAAGTGAGATTGGTCTGTGCTTCAGTCTTTTAAAGAATGGTAGTTAATATATCAAGAACTTCTGTGTGACATTGGCCTCTCACTTAACCTCTCTGAGACCATGTCCTATTGATACAGCACTGCTCACAGCC
This sequence comes from Dipodomys ordii, assembly GCF_000151885.1. Taxonomy (NCBI): domain Eukaryota; kingdom Metazoa; phylum Chordata; class Mammalia; order Rodentia; family Heteromyidae; genus Dipodomys; species Dipodomys ordii. Next base: position 1,273,203 of record NW_012267303.1, read on the forward strand.
CTAATTAATGCAGACTGTTCTGAGGATCAAGTAGATAACATATGTGGAAAGCTCTCTTTAAACACAAAAGCTTAAACAAAATTAGGTCTTTATCTCCTGCTGTATGTTCAAGATTTTTGGCTTTTTGAAGGTTTCTTTTAATGAGGAGGCAGGATCACATTAACGAGCGAGTTTTCTCTGTGCATTCTCATAAATCATAATCAGAAATCCAAGTTGTGTGGCGGGAGAGCCTCCGTGGCAAACTCCGTCACGGCTGCTCAGGTATTAGGTTTCTGCTTTCCATCCTGTCCTTAGGGAGCTGGGGGAGACTTGATAATTGCTGAGATTGCTGGAAGATGTGAATTATCGCTAGTGTGATCAACCAATTAATCTGTACTTACTTCACTTAGACTTTAGTAATTGGAAAAAGATTAGATGTCAGGGCTTTGCATTTTGTTGATTATATTACCGAAGTCTTCCTTTTAATCATTTCTTTTATTCATAGTATTTTTCGTCAGCTCTGAGTTGTTAGGAGAAGAACCTCATAGTGGATTCCTAACTTCAGCGAAGGAAGTAATTACCTCGGGTTCAGCTGCATTTAATACACTTGCACACTGGTATGTGCTTTCAGGCCCTGTAGGCCGTGCAGGTGGGTGCTCAGGGAGAGGCTAAGGTCGGACAGAATCAGGGTTCTGACCGTGGCTCAGGTTTCTTCTAGTCAACTCCCTCCTGCTTCTCTGCCTTAGGTTGGTCTAATGTGAAGCTTTGCTATTCTGGCTAGGTATAGCTTGGCTGTCTCCTTTCATTAGTTCTGTGTTAAAGGTGAGCTTATCGCAAGAAACTGGTGATAAGAAAATGCCATGGTCGTTTCGGTCTTCATTTTATTTTATTTTACTTATTTTGTGTAGCTCCACAAAAGCGTTTCAATTCAGCGTGTCCGTCAGTACAAAGCATCTTGGTCAGTGCCATCCTTTCCCCCAACCTCAGCCTCAGCCATTCCCTCACATATGCACGTGAACGTTATGACTGCATTTGTCCATGCTTCCTCTCTCAATTCCTCTGTCCTCTAGACAAAGACCTCACTCTCTGCCCTGCAACAATATATGTTCCAGTGTCCAGGGATTCTCATTTTGTTAAACTGTAAGTTAGTTGTTCCAAGAAGTTATACCATTGTAATTCTTCCCATATCTTTATATATTATATATTTAAATAAACATAAATATATAAATACCTATTTAAACATTAAATATATTTAAATATATTAGTATATATTTAAATATATACTTATATATTTAAATATATTAAATAAATATATAATATGGTGCAATCCTCTCCTAAGAATAGCCTCCTTTTGGTCTCACTGTATGAATGTTTAGAATCCTTTTTAATTCGTCATGTGCGAGTGTAATTTTTTTATCTTTTACCATCCAATGTGTTTACTTGTAGATTTATAGGCACATTCTATTTATTACAAAAGAGGGAAGCCATGCAACCTGTGTGTCTTTGAGTCTGGCTTACTTTGCTTAATAGAACTTTTCCAGGTCTTCCTATTTCCTTATGAATGGTGCAAAGTCATTCTCTCTGATGGAAGCAAGACTTCCATTGTGTGCACAGCTGTGTGCACACGATGATGTAAAATTATGTTTATCGAAATGAACGCCAAGAAAAGGGAACAAGAGATTTTTTGTTGTTATTTTGCCTTTTGTTTTTGTTTTCTCCTTTGTCACTGTGACTGATTTCTGTACCTTTTGACTTCTATGTAAATTGATCTGTTTGGGGGAGGGTAGGGAGGAGCTCAGGAATGGTGGGACAAAAAAGGGTGAACAGATGCAGCAGTGATACTCACTAGACACTGTCCTGACCTTGAGGAGGGGAGTTGGGAGGAAAAAACTGGGAGAAAATGAGGGAAGAGGTGACACTGTTCAAAAAGACATGTCCTCCTTACCTGGCTGAGGGAACTGCACTGCAACCCCTCTATAGATCACGTTTACAACAAGAATAAGTAAATAAATGAACATACGGTGAGAGTGAGGTGGGTGAGGAGGACGTGCCCAAGCTGGTGAGAGAGCTTCGGGGGCTGGGGTAGGAATTGAGAGGAAGAAGGCGAGGGTCCCTGTCCCGGGAGGAAGGGCCTCCCCTGTTCCTGTTGGCTTCAGGCCCATTGGGTGCATCTTGCAAACATGTGCCTTTGGGTCTCGCTCATCGTGGACAAGCAGGGTCTGAGGCGCTTACCATTTACTCTCATTGCGGGTCCATTTACAGGCTCCACTGTGCCCTGTGTTGATAGTGGGTGTGTGAAGGCCCAGGGAAGCTGGCTGACCTTTGATAAACTCTGCTTTTCCTTGTCTCCCCTCTTTTGTCAACAGAGGAGTTACGGAAGCTGAGTTGGTCCGGAATCCCTAAGCCAGTTCGTCCAATTACGTGGAAACTCCTCTCGGTAAGTGTGTGCCCTGCTCACCCTACGTGGTCCCGCATCCCTCCTCCTCTGAGCACAGCCGAGAGGCTGGCTGGAGCCTGGCCCTCCATACAGCCCACGTACTTGCCTGATTTGGTCGCACACTGACCCGAGGCTTCACTGCGTATGGCCAAGATGGCATTGTCTGCTCTGGGCTTAATTTCAAGGTTGAGTTGGCAAGGCTGGCAGAAGGTGAGGATAAGTGGTAACTTGTGACAACTGTATTCTTTTGCTCTGATTTTTATTATTAGAAAAGAAAACTTTGTAATATGCTCAGACATGTCATTTAGGAAGCACAGCTAGAAGATTATTCAGCCCTGAGAAGTTGAAACAGGAAGTGTGTTTTTGTAAAGGATTAGTAGTGCTGTTAGCACACAGAGAAAAGAGGAGGTGATGTTAGAAGCAGTGTGTGTGTGTCTGTGACGGAGGCTGGAGGAGGTACCCTCAGCCTCTCCGCTGCCTGGTGGGGGGCGACTGCATCTGCGCTTATGTACCCACCCAGGTTCAGGTCAGAAGTGAATGTGGCCCCGATGAAAATTTCAGAATAGTTGACTGTTTCCTTTCTTTTCCTCCATTATTTTTGGAGGTAAGTCGATAGGAAACTCTTAAGTGCCCACTCTAAATTGGGTCTGACTCTCAGTGTTTAAAAGACTCTTTCTCTCGAATGAGTCTTAATAAATTTGCAGCTTAGTACCTCGTAATCCTAAATGCAGATGCTGCTCTGAGTAACAAATATTTATTGATTAAATATTCTCTTGCAATTAAAGCTAGACCTGCTGTGATTGTTCATATTTTTACTTTGTGTATTGTTTTAATCTTATGGATTGATACCCAGCTTTCCAAATATCCTTTAAGATAGGTTACAAGCCTTTTAGATTATTGATGGGTGGTTCTATGAAATTACCCTGAAGTTACTTAATTGCAATTTGGTATTTGTTAAGGATGTGAGTGGAAGGCTTCCTATGTGTTGTTTTCTGCTGGCTTTTGAGTTCTGCCTCTCTGTGGGTCAGAGCTGCCATGACTGGCCGTGTTGAGCTCTGTGCTGGCTGCCACGTTAATGGGCATGGGGGTGAGTAGCACAGAGGAGCAGGGGGAGACGTGGGCTGTCCCGCCCTGTAGGTGGAAATGAGAGGGGGGTAGCTGTGAGACTGGAGTGCAGGTAGAGCGGATCAGAGAAAATCCACTCTTCTCCAGCCCATCTGCTTACCTGTCCTGATCACAGAGACTTTGCTTAGGAGACAGTGATGAATGGACAGTCAGCTTCCCGGAGGAGGAGATTGGGCTGCAGACTGGCCACAGGGAAAACACAGCTTAGTGTGCGACAACACACTTGTGGGGTGTTGAGTGTGGACCAGTGGTGGGGAGCAGCCCAGTACCAAGGGCAGCTTCATGGGGAGGAGACGATGCTGTAGTCTGTGAGACCACCGAGAGGTGTATCAGCAGGCCAGGGCTTGGAGAGGGGTACCTGGAGGCCAGGGAGGGAGGACTTGGCACCAGGATGATGTGAACGGGGTAGCTTTTGGACCTCTCCTAGGTCTGGTTTCAGCAGACGATAAATACCAGGTGTATAAGCCAAGTCAGCCCCAGGGGAGGAGGCTCCAAGAAGGGGGCCGGGCCAGGCCCTCTGGCATAGTGGCCTGCTCATGTGACATAGCAGAAGGGCTGTCCGTGTCCCCTGGGAAAGGCGCTGGCGTCGCAGGTGGGCAGGGCAGAAGCAGTGGCTGGAATTGCACTAGGAATAACTCTCAAGGGTTTGGGAAGGGAGTTGATTTCGCCAAGGGCTGCGGGGTGTGGAGGGGTGGGTAGAGTCTGCGACAGCCAGAGAGGGAGTTCTGAAGGGAGGCGTGTGCTGTTGGAGTTCTGCCTCTCTGGAACACGGCTGCTTGGTGGCTCCAGCTCTCTAGCGGGAGCCCACCAGCCGAGGGCGCTGCCCGCCACGGCGGTCGGGAGGTGAAAGGTGGTCGGTGTCCACAGGCCTCTTTCAGCCATGAGAGGTGGACTCCGAAGCGCACTTGCCATCTCCGTGCCTGGTACCTGGTGGTCACTCATCATCACCCTGAGCAAGGTCTTCTGTGGTTGGATCCTGGAGATGGTGAAGTCATGACCAGCAGGTGCTTCCCGTGTGTGACTGCTAGGCCCTCAGCAAGTGTGGGAAACGGTGGGAGAGCACCCAGTGACAGGCAAGGCGGGGGGCGGGGAGGAGAGAGTCATCCCACCAAGTCTGCTTCTCCATCACTCTCCGAATCCTGGAGATTTGGCCCGGCTTGCCCAGCAACTAGCTGGGAGCTGTGGCAGGTCCACTGCCTGGGTCACAAAGCAAGCCAGAACCTGGGCTGGACCCCGGTGTCAGGTGTGCACTGACCTGGTTATACTGTGGACCGGTGTGTTCAGGGAGCCCCTGCCTGCTGAGAGGCAGCAGTGAGGCTGGCGAGGACGGGGCAGGCTGCCGAGCTGTGTTTTTTCATTCTGGTCGCATGTTAGTGTCACCTGAAAACTCAGGACATGCGGCTGAGGCCCCTCGTGTGCTGGGGAGACTGGTGTTCCAGGACTGTCAGAATCCCTGCAGGATGGGACCAGGCTGCTCACGAGCCGGTGGGGAGCCGTGCCAGGCTGGGGTGGGGCTGCGGCGCAGGGTGTGCTGGGTGAGCGGGTCTGACGGTTTGTCTGGATGGCTTGGTGGGTGAGATGGCAGTGGTCCATTCCAGGTACTCAGTCCTGCAGGACCAAGAAGATGTCATCCTATGTCCTGTTTAGAAAGACAGAGAGCCAGTGCTGTACCAGATGATGGAGCTAGTTCAAAGCCGGGTGCACTTGTGACTTTTCTCCAATGTGTTTACCTTTTATCATCAGCTAGCATTGTCTTGGCGTCTGTGGGAATCTGCTTCAGTGGGAAGGATGAGTGGCATGGTTCTCATCATTCCTGAAATAGCACAGATGCTGTCGCGGGTGTGCTGCTGAACCACATGGAAATCATAGCCAGGCACTCTAGTACTTTCTTCTTCCTTCCTTCCTTCTTCCTCTTTCTCCTCCCTTTCCTCTCCCCTCTTCTTTCTCCCTCCCACCACTACCTCTTTCTTCTCCCCCCTTCTTTCCTCCTCTTCCTGCTCCTCTTTCTTTTTGGTGCTGGCCCTGGGGCTTGAACTCAAGTCCTGGTTGCTGTCCCTGAGCTTTTTTGCTCAAAGCTAGTGCTCTATCACTTAAGCTCTACCACTTCCCACTTTTTGGTGGTTAATTGGAGATAAGGGTCTCATATACTTTCCTAGTTGGAATTAGCCTAGCTTAGAATTAGCCTCCTGATTAGCCAGGCTTACAGGTGTCAACCACTGGTGCCAGGCTCCAGTACCTTCATAAAGATCCGTGCTGTAGAGAATCATAGCTTGGCCTCTTGTTTTTAATAACAATTTCAGAAGCATTGGATGAAAACTAATTACACTTTAACATTTGTGCCAATGAGTACAATGGTTAAAGATGATCAGGGAGGGTCCAGGATCCTGTTGTCTTCTTGCTCTCTGCTGAGGCAAGTTTGCATATGAACACAGCTGGGCGGGAACAAGCTGGCTGTGTGTCACTGGGACAATTTAGATATAAGTATATGCATGCATTGTTTTACATTTATGATTAGTGTTTTTATAGCATGCTAATACAGCAATTAAGTTTTCTGTAGTTCTGTCATTTAAAATTCATTGCATACTTGAATATATCATTTGCATAATTTTTAGTCTTGCTTAATTATTGAAAGGCCTCTACTTGCGCGTGTGTTTTCTTCTAGGAATGGGATGTCAGGAGTATGTGGGGGTGTTTTTATCTCGCCGGTTCCACTAATGGCTTACTTGTCTTTTAGTATCTGTGTTTCAGTGAGTTAAAATTTGGGGTACGTGTTTGTAAGATGCTTACTCATACTCACCAGGGAGACTATGGTGTCTGTCCTTCATACTCTGTCCACACCACTTCTGATGACCAGCCTGGAGGCTCCTGCTGTCCCGCACCCACGCCTGGGTCCCTGGCTGGACACACAGGCTCTTCTTTTTAGCAACTGTTTATAGCTCCATGCCAGTCACCTGTAGCATGCAGATGTTCATAGCTTTTCTGTATACCAGCAATGAACAGAATGTGAATAAATTAGGGAAGTAATTTCCTTCACAATAGCTTAAAAAATATGCCTAGGAATAAACCTAACCAAGGAGGTGAAAACTATAAACTCTTGATGAAGACATCAGAAGGTAGACATTTGTCCTGTGTTCAGGGATTGGCAGAATTAATACTGTGAAAATGGCCATATTACCAAAGATGTTCTATTAATTCAATGTAATACCCACTAAAATCCCAGGGACATTTTTCTTAGATAGAGAAGACAATCATAAAAGGCCTTGAATAGCCAAAGCAGTCCTGAGCAAAAAGAGAAATGCTGGAGGTATCACAGTTTCAGACTTCAAACTATACTACAGAGACATAATAACAAAAACAATGTGGTACTATCACAAAAACAGACCTCAAGATAAATGGAACAGATTAGAAGACCCAGAAATGAACTCTTGACAAGGGTGTAAAAAAATGTATGTTAGAATAAAGATATTCTCATCAACAAATGGTGCTAGGAAAACTGGACATCTAGATGTAGAAGGCTGAAACTGGATCAATTTAAAGTAAGATCTGGAACTTTGAAATTTACTAAAGGAAAGAATAGGGAAAACACTGGAACTTATTGGCATACATGGTAACTTCTTGAATAGAACTCTAGTGGCTCAGCAGATATGAAAAAAATTTGACAAATGGACCTGTATCAAGTTAAAAAGCTTCTTCTGCACAGCAAAAAAAAAAAAAAATATATATATATATAGTCACTGAGCTGAAAAGACAGCCAACAGAATGGGAAGATCTTTCCTGACTATACATCTGACAAGGGCCTAATAACTGGAATATATAGGGAGCCTAAAAAAAACCTCAAAGATTCAACAACCCAGTTAATAATGGAGCAGACATTTCTCAAAAGAAGAAACACAAATGGCCCAGAAGTACATGAATAAATGCTCAACAGCTTTGGCCATAAAAGAAATGCAAACCAAAATGACACTAGGACTCCATCTCACCCCAGTTGGAATGGCCATCATCAAAAATACAAACAGCAGCAAATGTTGGTGAGGATGTGGGAAAGAGGGGACTTACTACATTGCTGGTGGAACTGTATACTAGCACAGCCATGATGGGAATCAGTAGGGAAGTTCCTCAGAAAAGTAAGCATGGGGTACCCTATGATCCAGCAAGACCCCTCTTGGGCGTTTATTTTTAGGAAAGCAGGTCAGGATACAGCACAGGAACCTATGTGCCCATGTTTATTGCACCAGTCACCACACAGCTGCAGCGTGGAGAGAGCCAGAGGCCCTGCATCTGATGACCGGATCACAAACATACAGTATGTATACACAGTGGAACATTATTCAACTGTAAGGAAGAACGGAATGATATCATTTTCTGGGAAATAGGTGGACCTGGGAATCAGGCTCAGAAGGATAAAGGACATGATTTCCCTCATATGTGGATGTTAGATCTAAGATATAAACATATGTAAGCACATATATGATTGTGTGTGTATGTGTGTGTGCTAGAACAGTATAAGTAGAATATAGAATTTGAGACACCATGACGAAACTTCTTCACACAATTAACATGCACTTATCCAAAAGGAATATTGGGAAGCTGAGTCATGTTTAGTCTGGGGTGTGGGCATTAGTGAGTGGGGGGCGGGACAGATTTTATACATGTGTGAACATGGAAGCAAGGATACTTGATGAGCCTGGTTTGGGAAAGGGGAGGGGGAAAGAGGGAGAGCAGTAATTTTGACCAACCATTGTATACATAAATCAACTTGATAAAATGAAACCTCCTTGTATAGCTAATTGGTCAATAAAAAATAAAAAAAGGGAAAGGCAAGCCACAGACTGGAGATATAACAATACAGTTACAACAACACATACTCAGCAGGAAGGTAAACAATGGGATTAAAAGATAGGTGAAAATTCTAAACTAGTACTTCACTGAGAAGAGATGTGTTGTCTACATGGACGGACTGTGTCCAGCGTTGCTGGTCGTTAAGGGAGGGGATGTGGATTCATGCCCAGGGAATGGTAGTGTGGAGAAAACACAGGGATGAGTGTCAGAGGGAGACACATTCAGAGCAACCTGTCAGTTTTTCAGAAAATGAAAGCTCTGCTTACATTGTGATCCAGCAATTCTGCGCCTAGAGGAGAAACTAAGGCATGCGGTCCCCAAATCCTGTGATGGCATGATGGGCTTTGTTCATAACAGCAGCCCAGGTGCTCACTAGGGACGAGGGCCCAGCCAGCTGCACCCACCCAGAACCCTCGGAACACAGTGCACAAAAGCCTAGGTCCTGAGTGACTCCAGGTCAGAGTCTGTCCTCCCTAGTGAGGAGGCAGTGTCTCCCAGGGCAGGGATGGACCACAGGGACTGTACCGGGGCCACAGAACTGTTCTGGATCTCCGTGGGAGCCCCAGTCATGGGGCTGCATACCTTCATCGAGATCATGTACCTGCCTTAAGATGGGCAAGTTTTATGTTGTAAATTCGTGTCGGTATAAGAAAGCAGATGCTCTATGACACCAGGCAGTCTGGCCCTGGAGTCTGGGCGCCTCTATCCACCAGGGCTGCCTGGCCCTTTCTGACCTCAGTCCACTTAATCTATCGCACTATAGCCGCCGAAAGCCCACTGGTCTTTGAAGAGAGTTGCAGATTTGCCTAAGTGACAGGGTTGGGCATACCCATGTGTGTATGTGCATGTGTGTTGTGAGTGTGATACTGCACACACTTGTAGTCATCTGGCCCTGCTTTGGAAGGGCACTGGTTCCCAGCCTGATGTTGTCTTTGACCTGTCTGGCTGGGAGTAGCAACCCACACTGCCCCCTGTGGAGGGCCCAGGCAGTGCGCACGGTGAGTGAGCCAGGCTCCCCACCCCCACTCCCTCTGAGACCTGAGCCTTGAACTTCACACTTATGATGGAGTCTGGTGAGTGAGCTGTAACCATAACTATGTGTTTGCTCTTTTGCTCACCCAGGGTTACCTTCCTGCCAATGTAGACCGAAGACCGGCCACTCTCAAGAGAAAACAAAAGGAATATTTTGCTTTCATCGAGCACTATTATGACTCCAGGAATGACGAAGCTCACCAGGACACATACAGACAGGTGGGCGTCCTCTTTTTTTTCTGTTAACTTGATATTAGGCTTGATGATAGTGCCAGGAAGCATTTCATTTAACATGTCCCTGACTTGCTCACAGACTTTAATTTTCTAATAAACGCATGCATTAGCAAACACAGTGGTAATATCTGGCTTGATCCACATCCTTCTGGGGAAGTGAAAAGAGCGTTTTCAGTTGGGGTTACAAAGAAGGTGCCAGAGATCTGGTTAGCAGTGCCCTGCAGTCTGTCTCCAGGGATGGCGGATGTCTTGTGTTTTGGCAAGCTACCATCTGCTCCTCAGTGGCAGAAGCAGACGTCGAGCCAGAGAGCATCATGGCAGGGTCTCTGCTGTCTGGGTGGATGGTATTGTGACCTTCCTGCAGGATTGGAGGGAACTGTGGTTCTCAGGAAAGCCAGGAGAAGGATTGACAAAAGGCTGGTTAGCTCAACTCACGGGGAGACGGGCAGGTTCAGTCTATAGCCAAAGGTGTAGTCAGTTTATCATTTGCCATTTAGTAAAAAAATAAGCATGACGACATTTTCTTGAACAATCAACAGATGATGGTGCCTAATGGGTGAATAAAAAGTTGCTTTGCGGTTCACAGCACATCTAGTGCTTGCTGTTAGAACAGCTCTGAGCTGCTTAATCCCACGCTGGAGTGTGTGAACATTCACAGTGGCGGTTCTTAATTGGCCCTGCTCTCCAATGTCCCTCACTTCCTGGCTCCATTGGTGTTGAGAGTGCTTTGCAGGCTCTGTTTCAGGCGGAGGAGCTCTGTCAGTTTTCCATCCTAGATCTTGTCATTTTGGTGTAGAGCTGCGGGAAAGGTTGCTTCCCTTTTACTCAAACCTTGGGTGAACTGGTTTCGCAGGTGTCTTCCTCACACACGTGAAGCTGCTGACAGCCCAGAGCCACTGACTTGCTGCAGAAAAGGCCATGGAGGCTGGGCACAAGTCCATTTCAGGCTCCTTCTGAGGTGGCCCAGCCCCTGCCTGCACTGGGCTGGTTCTTGGGGTTGGGCTGCTGCCCTGTTTGTTACTCTGGGAGGCCGAGTGGACACAGGCTGTGTTTGCATTTGGTCATGGAATTGTAGTTTGTCTGGTTTGTTTTCTACTTCACTGATTTTAGGAAATGGATACATTAGTATTGTGTGGAGCATGTTTTTGATGTACCTTTTCTTAAGAAAGAGTCTTAAAAAGGATGAACTAGCGGGTCCTTGAAGGACCTTTCAGGCTGTTTTTTTTTGAACCGTGAAGGGAAAGTTCACTACAGCCAGGTGGTAGGCATCTTTTCTCAGTTACCATGATAAACAACAAAAAGGTCTTGTGCTGTTTTGAGTTCTCCAGAAATTTCCACATTAATTAAAGTTGGACTGTGTGATGTAAAGCGGTTGGCTCTCCTGGCTGTCCATGCTTGGATGCCAGCAGCTTGCTTCTCAGAGTCTCCAGGGTATCTAGCCTTCCCCAAGTATTGATCTTCACTCCTTTGTTACATGTGTACTCTTTGGCCAAAGATCGCTGCCAATTGAGGCCACCACTGAGGTGGTAAGAATTGTGCTTCACTGGCGTGTTTCTCTGTGCATATCAGTTCTGTATTCCAGTCCTGTGGCTGATGGGGGCAGTCCGGGCTTCCCTCCTCTGGTGATATAGCAAGGTGTGGAGTGTCATTTTGGTGCCGTCCTGTCTGTGTAATGTGTGTCACCGTCTGCTCTTGCATAAGGCAGGCCCTGCTGGTTCTCGGCATACAGAGGCGAGTCGAACCTGGTTGGAGCCCATGGTGTGCCTGCCCCCAGGGCGTCACTGCAGGGGGCAGGTTGCTGGGGATGCCCTTCAGGTGGCCATGGTAGCCAGTCTGGTGGCCCTTGTCCTGCACTCATGTGTGGCCAGCTGCTCATCTGCGTGTGGTACCTGCTTCCCCTCACAGCACAGCTGGCCACAGCTGTCTTCCCTGTGAGCCCTAGGGGCCTGCTCATCTCAGCTGGCTTAGTCTGTGGACTCAACCTCCTGGTCTTCACTATTAACTGGCTGAAGGGTGCTGAGCAGGCCTTGTTAGATGAGGAGGCTGAGCCCAAGCCTGAGTGGTTACTCAAGGCCACAGGCTTAGTCGCAACTGAATGGGGTGATCATCTCTGGCTTCAGGATGCTAGAATTCTCTGTGAGCAGGGGTCAGGGTGAGCTGAAGTTCAGCATCTTCCCTCAGCCTGTCTGGTGCACCAAGAGCGACAACAGTGGTGGCTGAATGGGACATCCCTGTGGGACATGGAAGCTGGCCTGTGATGCAGCTTTGCTCTGAGGGTCTTGTCTGGTTGCTTTTTGTTTGGGTTTTTTTTTTTAACTGTATTTTTTTTGTCTTTTTTGGTACTGGGGATCGAACCCAGGACGCTGCGCTTGCTAGGCAAGCGCTTTGCCACTGAGCTACATCCCAGCCCCTTGTCTGGTTGCTTTTTGAACCCTCGGCTGCCCCCTGTGCCATGTCAGGATCGCAGGTAAGGCACAGATATCAGATGGCAGCCAGGCAGGCATCAGCAGACTCTAGCAGAGGCCTTCAGACACTTCCTTTGGGAAGTGTCCTAACTTCTCAAGGACCTTGTGAAGTAGAGGAAAATGTGTCCTGTTTTCTAAGAAGTCTCTGCCACGGCAAAGCCCCATGCACTGTCGGTGTGCTTGAATTGCTGTTTGTGTCAGAGGCCGAAAGTCAACGTTTACTAATTGTCATGGCTTATGTTACTAAAGAATGGAGGGCCTGCTCTGCTCCTAACCCTGCACTGCCTGGTTGGGAGGGGTCGGGGGGGCCTCCCTCAGGTGGAAAGGACTCTGAAGGCCTCCACTCGGGGAGTTCTCATAGTGTTTCATGTCCTCAGAGAGAGCAGGTTACCAGGCAAAGTTAGTTCGACTATCGCCAAGTGTGCTCTTTCAGTTATGATGCTTCAGTGTCACAGGACTTGATCCTTTTGAGTAAACTTGTCTCTCTGCTGCCTTTCCAGATCCACATAGACATCCCTCGGATGAGTCCTGAAACACTGATACTTCAACCCAAGGTGACGGAGGTAAGAGGCCAGGCTCTCTGCCGGGAGGGCCGTGTGCTCTCTGTGCGCACAGGGCTGTGGGAACGCAAGGTTGGCGACCCAGTTCTGGGGAGTTTGGGCCTTGAGAGCGTAGTTGTAGATAGGAATCGTTCATTGTTCTTTTAAGTTTCCTCTTGTGTCACATTGATGCGTGCAGTGTGTGTGCAAATATGTAGCATGTACTCATGACCCACCCCCGGATCTAGGATCGAGAATCTTACCAGTGCTAACCTTGTACTTGCTAGGCAAGCATTTAACCATTTGACCTAACTCCTGTCCTCCTGATTTTTACATCTGCAATCCCTCGTAACTTCAACACCGAGAAAATAATGTGTGCTCTAATGCTGTATTCCTTGGCGCTGTATCATTCTTTGTGCTATCTAGTTCCTGAAGCTTGTTTTCCTCTCTATGTGATGTCCAAAGTGTCAGCTTAGATGCCTGTGTATCTAGGTACATAAACAGTCTGTCTGTCGTCTGTTTCCTGAGAATGGGCTTTTGGTCTATTCCTAATGTTTTGCTGTTAGGAACTGTGCTGCCCGGCCCATTATGCTCATTTCTGTAGTTGCCCTGGGCAAGAATTTCTCCTCAGCATTGAATTCAGATAGCTCCTGTTGTACATTGCTGAGCCAGTCCCTGCTAAATGTTCACAGGGACACTGCCACACTTCCCAGAGGAGCTCTGCCACGGAGACACACCTCCTGGGTATTGGGCTTCATGGAGCCCCTTGTGCTCACCACTCTGTTAGGTATTGCCAGGCTTTCCAGCCTTTGTTTTCTGGGGGGTCTTTCATCCTGCTCTTAGTTTTCATTTCTCTGGTTGCTAATGGGGTTGAGCATCCCTTCATATATTTGTGGGCATTTTCTCTGTTCCTCTTCCTGGAAAAGGCTTGTGCCTGTGTTATGCTCATTTTTCAGACTACTTGTTAATCTTTATATAGTTCAGACTCTAGTTCTCCCTTTCTGTGGCTTGCATCTCACTTTTTTATGGGTTTCTGTTACTGGTGAGAAATTCCTTGTGTTGGTGAAATTGAACCCGCTGCTCCTTTATGGTTAGACTAAACCTTGTATTTTTTTCAAATGTGGGTGTGGTGGTCCACACCTGTAATAGGCTTGCAGTCCAGACTAATGTGGACAAAAAACGTGAGACCTCATCTGAAAAACAGCTAAAGCGAAAGGGCTGTAGGGCCCTGGTTTTGTGGTAGGGTGCCTGCCTAGTAAGAGAATGGTTTATTGAGTTCAAACTCCAGAAAACAGAAGGACCCAAAACAAAACTTCCACAAAACAAGTGACTTTTTAAAGGCCATACAACCATCTAGGCGTTTTACTATGTTGTCTCCTGAAAATCTTGCTTTTCCCACTGCTGTGTTTACTGGCCGTGCCTGGGCGGCCTGTCAGCCTCTGAACTGTGCGTGGACCCCGCTTGTCTCCATATGTGTGGTGTCACCTCTCCTTTGCATCACGTCCCTCCAGGTGGTTTCTCCTGCATTTCCCGTTCTGCCTCGCTTGATAGTGTCAGAATGCTTGGGGGCGGGGCGGGGGGAGGGATGTCCGTCATCCCCCTCTTCCTCTTCAGAGCTGACTGGGTAGAGTTGACTGTGCTCTTTGCTCTTTCAAGTATCTCAGAAGCAAACTGCCAAGTTTTGAGTTTTTGGGGCTGTCTGATTTGTGATTATAATTGCAGAGTCACTAGGTCCATTTGGAATAACTGACATCTTTGCTAACTTTTATTTTCATTTTTGTAAATATACTAGTTTCCTCTGTTTTATACCAGTTTTTAATGCATTTCAAAGAAGTTTTAAAATTTTCTCCCCAAAGGATCCTATAGATATTTTATAGTTTTTAAAATATTTCTGTTGCTAAAGGGGACTTTTCTTATTGTTTGCAATAGTTTGTTTTCCATCTTGTTATACCCGAGTAAACGCACTTACAAACTTTGACATCTCTTAGCTGTGCAGTAAACCTGTCAGAAAATGTAGCATTGTTAAAGTGAAACTACTCATAGATTGTAGAACACAAAAGGAGAAAATGACTTTCAGCAGAAGTGGTCATTTTGAGATACTTCTCAGTGAGGACCTATTTCAGTGATGTGCTTATTCTATCAGGAAACAAGAGATAATGCATTATGACCTCCTTTTTACTTAACTTTTTAGAGTGGAAAATAGATGTTTGGTTTATCTCCCTTTATTGTGTTTCCCACCGTTTGCCCCGTTCCTGGAAGAGCTGACTTGGTTCATGCTCTTGGTATGTAGGTGCAGACTTACCACCAGCCGGGCCATTTGGGGCGTTTGGGTGGTGAGGTCCTTGTCCTGCGGGCTTGGCGTGCCTCCCGGCTGTGGGGTCTCCCTGGCAAGGGGCCATCTAGCCAGGCTGCAGAGCTGAGCAGGCCTTTGTAGTCTGCCGGACAGGCAGGCCTTGGGAGGAGGGCAGACTCATGCAGCCTGGGTCAGGGCGGTAAGCGCAACCTGTGTGTGAGGGAATTAACTGAGGAGCAGGGCTTCCGAAAGGTGTTGAAGAGTGGGTCCTGTTGGCCAGTAGGCAAAATCAAATGAGGATTTCTGGCATTGTGGAGGCTCAGCCCAGAGGTGTCCACAGATGACAGCAAAGCTATAACTATAGCGGCGTCACGAAACCCAAGTCTATTACTGTTTCCAGTACTAGTTCTTTGTCAGACAATTGGTTGCTCCTCTGTGCTGGGCTTTAACCTCAGGGTCCAAGTTGGCTGCTTAGTGCTCTTGGTCACATTTGCATTCCACTAGCATGGAATTCTAATGAGGTACCACTAGAGAAGGCACACTTCCCCTTTAGAGTTATGAGTGTCTCGCACAATACTTCTGCTGACCTACGTTAATGCCCTAGTGCTACTCAGCTGCCTGGGAGCCAGGGAAGTGGTCTTTTGGTTTAGTCTGTCATGTGCGCCATGCAAGTTTGGGCTTGTGACTACTCAGGAAGGATGTCTGCGGTGAGCAGCCCCTCCGGCAATCCTGACAGACACTTCATTTGTTTATTCACTTCCTAGGCAACGGCTGTTCAGCTATGGTCATGATTTCTTCTCCATTTCCTTGTTGCCTTCTCTTTCTCCCCCTCTTCCTTATTCTTTCCTCCCCTCCTTCTCTCCTTTAGCTGCAATACAATTTGCTTATTTCAAGTTTACAATTAGATATGCTCTGACTCCTGTCTATAGGAGTAACAACACACTGTGAATCACATCCACCACTCTGTCCTTGGTGATTGGCCTTCTCTGTTCCCGTGGCCCCTGGGAGCCATGGGTCTGCTGTCTGCCTCTAGAGTTACGCTGCTTTCAGGAATTTCCTATATGTGGAGTCACACTGTAGACGCATGTGGCTTCTTTTACTTAGCACGATGCTGAGACTAGTGTGGTTGTGTCTATCAGTGGTTCAGCTCTTTTGCTGAGTAATTTTCCATTTGTGAGCATACCACAGTGATTCATTCACCAGCTGGTGGACGTGGGGCTCTGCTGTAAACCTTCGTGTTTGCATCTTGTGAGGGCATCTGCTTCCCATGCTCCCAGCACCTGGGAAATTATTAGAAGTAGAATAGCTGCATTGTTTGGTGAGAGAATATTTAGCTGTATAAGACACTGCCAAACGATTTCACGATGCATTATACTGGTTTGCATTCCGACCAGGATTGCATGAGAGTTTTAATTGTGGCATTTGGTATTACCAGCCTTTCAGATTTTAGCCGTTTTTAATGGGTGCATAGTAGTTCTTTATAGGATTGTAATTTGCATTTCCCGGTTGATGAGTGAACTGAGCAGCTTTTGTGCACTGGCTTGCTATGCAGACATCTCTTATGGTGAAGCATCTTGTCAGGTTTTGCTCATTATTTGGTTACTTTATAAACTTCAACATGCCTGTTCCCAGCCTCTACTCAGCCCTCTGGGGTGGACCCATGTCCATGTGGGAAAGTATAGCTGGCCGCAGAACTGGCAGGACTCAGGCGGGTGCCTGCTAATGGGGAGGCTCCCAAGTGAGTGCGCAGTGATCCAGGGGAGGCCAGTGGTCACGGCCCAGTGCAGAGGTGGCCTGATCCCTGCCCTGTTTCTTCCCAGGCAGAGAGCTCGGAGGCTGGAGCATCCTGCCGGCTTTCTTCTCCCCAGATGTGTGGGGATTGTCTTCTATTCTGCTGAGGCTTGTGAGGGCACCCCTCCAATACTTCCTTCCCCACACTGGGGCTGGAGCTCACGGCCTCATACTTGAGCCACACTCTCAGCCCTTCCCATCCCTGTGACCTCTGACACTTCCTCTTCCCTTTGACCTGTTCCTGAAGTGCTCCCTTGTTGGAGACGCCGTCCCTCATGATGGCCTAGTGCAGTATGAAGTATGTTTGGCGGTTTTATTCTTAGCTCTTTCCTCCCTCCTCATAGAAATAAAATGCTTTTTCCAATTAGGCACTGAGAAGTGATGCCTTGTTACATCTGAACAGACAAGAAGGTAATGAAACATAGGTTTTTAAACTGCTTTGTTTACTCAGATTTCCTAGAGGTTGTGCAGGGAGTTGGCCTTGACTGTCTGAGGGAATGGATGTTTTCCCTTCTATTCCTCTTTTATCCTCAGGCCCCTCCACCACTCCTCCCCTTCTCCCCATCTCTCCTTTCCCCCTTTCTCCTCCTTCCCTTCTCCTATTTTTCTTCCCCTCTTCCTCTTCCCCTCTTCTCTCCCATTCCCCTTTCCTCTTCTTCTCTCTTCCCCTCCCCCTCTCCCTTCCCCCCCTTCCTTTTTTATTTTTCTCTTTTGCTTCTAATGTTGGGATACATTTGTGAGAGCTCAGGAAATCCTATTTGTGATGTAATCAATTCATCACTTTCCTGATGTATATGTGTGAATTTTATCTTTAGACATTCATTTCCCTCAGAGCAGGAAGGTTATGAATGTCCAACTTAAGCATTGGAATTTAACTCCAGATCTCTACTATCAAGTTGAAGAACTAGAGCATGCTAATGTCACTATAGTTCCCTCCTCTCCCAAGCCCTATTCCACAAGTTACCTTCTCTTGGATTTTGGTCATTCCCTGGCCCTTCCGCATGGCATTAGCATGAGTTCATATGTATGTGCTTCTGTGGGATTGCTCTGTATGAAGCCCTGTTCTGAACTGTGGCATTGTAGTTGAATATCTACACTGCTGGGGAGTTTTCTGTATAGGCTCTTCTCTTGTTGACCCAGCCTGAATGTCTGGGCTGCTTTTGTTTCACTGCTATTAATGCATTACCTCGGGCGCTCCTGTGTCCCAGGAGTGGGGCCGAGCGCTGTGGAATAGGCACTGGTGTGTGATGCCAGGCTATGTGGTCTATATTCAGCGGTGGCCAAGCTTGGGCCATTACAATGAATATTTACCATATGTGACTGGGGCCTGGGCACTGTCCCTCAGCTCTTCAGCTCAAGGTGAGCCCTCTACCATTTGAGCATCAGCCCCACTTCCGGCTTTTTCTGCTTATGTGGTGCTGAGGAATTGAACCCAGGGCCTTGTGCATGCAAGGCAAGCGCTGTACCACTGAGCACCTTCCCAGCCCCATATGTGACTTTTTGTATCATACTCTCTTGTTATTATAGAGGTGATGTACAGAGGGCTTACAACTACACGAGTCAGGTAATGAGTACATTTCCTTTTGTTCATGTCTTCTGTTCCCTCCTCTCTAGGCCTTCCCTCGCATCTCCCTCATGAGTGGTATAGTTCACTTTCATCAATGTCCAGTGAGCTCCACTGCTACACTTTTTCACCCTTTTCCCCTCAAGTTCTGTGCCCTCTCCATAACCCTTCCAAAGATGTGCACTTGAATACGCCATATTAGGTAAAAAAGACAGCATCCTAAGAAAACCTAAAAACTGAAATAAAAGAAAGAGAAAAGAAAAAGCAGTCTCCTGTTTCCATATCTTAGAATTTGTATCAGTATGTATATTATTTTATATAAATGTGAAGAAGCACGTAGACATTGTGCCTTTGTGTTTCTCTCCTAAGAGCATCTTCTGTGTGTGAGTCTTAAGTGACTCTTAATGTTCATTTTCATAATCACTGATGAAGTCCCAACGGGTTTTCTCAGGTTTCTTAGCCATTTGTCTTTCTTCTCTTGTGAAATGCTTTCACCTCTGTTAGGTTGGCTTGATTTCTAGGAATTCCAGATATGTGCTGGGCACTGGTTTTATGTATTTAAACGAATGCATGCACATTGCCATGTGTATACTTTTTTGTATATATATGCATATATATATATATATATATACACACATAGGGGTGTGTGTGTATTTTTTTTTGGGTTACTGGATGGTTTTTTTTTTCACTCTCATATGAACTGAGGTTCTTAATTTAACAGCCAGTTCAGCAGTCTTTTCCCTCATTGTTAGGCTGTGTGCTAAGACATCCTTTCCAACTTTGCTATTCAAAGAAGTCCTCTCTATTTCTCTGAGGAGTTTTCATTTTGCCTTTTACACTCAGGACATGATAAATGTAGAGCCGGCTTTTGCACCAGTCTGGCTTCTTTAATGGATCCCGTGGGGACAGCCATTTGCAGCTCTGGCTCCAACAGCCGTGCTTGCCTGTCCTCCCGGCGGGCTTCCTGTGGGCTGGAGCCTCGTCAGCCTCCCTGCCCAGCTTTGCCTTGTTTTTATTATTGTAATCTTGAATTTGGTGAGATGGGCCATCACGCCTGGCTCTTGTTTCTGGACTAGTCCTGACCTTTGCTTTTAAGTTATCTTGTGAGGTTACATGACATCTCATAAATTAGCCTGAATCCATTGATTAATTTAGAGAGAATTAATGTTTTGTTTTTGTAACAGAACATTGGTACTGAGTACCACTGTTGGATTTGTTCACCCTTTGTCCCTCCATTTCTGTGTCTCCTCTAACCCTCGCTCCCAAAGATGGGTAAATAAACAAAAATAAAAGAAAAAAAAGCCTCTTGCTTCCCTTTCCTGGAGGTCCTTTCGATAAATATTATTTCCTGTGATCAGAGACACAGAGAGACATTGTACCTTTGGGTTCCTCTCCTGAGAGTATCCTCCTTTGCTCTCATGGTGTGTGAATACCTAGAGTCTTGTTTTAATTTTGATGGCTGTGACTTCTCCTACCAGATTGAATGTGTTTGGGGGGAAAGGTAGACATCCAAGTCCCTTTTGTGATCCTCAAGGGCAGTATTCCATTTTGCACAACTCACTTAGGATGGTTATTGTTTGCCATGCTGACAAAGGTAGTTTGCTCACAGTCATACAGGGTTCTTGAGGTGTGTGGTAAGATGGTTTTGCTTGTCGAATCTACTAGTGTGGTAAATTTGATTAGTAGATTTCCTGGTATGGAGCCACCAGGCATTCTTACGATAAATCCGAATTGGTCATGCTGAGTGTCATCTTCAGTGCATCACAGGATTAAGTCTGTGGCCATCTAGTGGACATGACTGCAGGAAATGGAAGTCAAGTTCCTCTTCCATTTGGAAAATGGTCTTAACCACTTATTGATCCCTCACGTGTGTCTTGATACGTAATCACATCAGCTGGGGCTGCTTATGTGTTCAGGATGACACTGGGATGTTTGGTTTGGAAGTGTCATTTCTTTTCAGTCCTTCTTTTGAACTTAAAAACTTCTGTTTCTTCTGTGGAACACATAAGTTAACTG
Organism: Dipodomys ordii; assembly: GCF_000151885.1. Taxonomy (NCBI): domain Eukaryota; kingdom Metazoa; phylum Chordata; class Mammalia; order Rodentia; family Heteromyidae; genus Dipodomys; species Dipodomys ordii. The sequence goes on from NW_012267303.1 coordinate 1,293,517, forward strand.
CACAAAACGAGCATAGTTGAATAAGGCAAATGTGGAATAATCTGTTTGAGGCAGTTCTCCGTGTCAGTGGTGGTGTAGCCACAGTCAACGGCTGGCTTGGCCCCCTTGGTGTGCACTTCAGTGGTGTGTGCTTGCCTGGAAATCCACATTCTGACCGGGTCGGTTTGGGTTTCACTCCCTGGTGTCATCCTTCGTGCAGGGGAGTGTGCCCTGTGAGTCATGCGGCAGGTCCCATTTTGTAAATAGCTCTTCTCTCTGAACCTGCTCTGCTGTGGGCCTTCAAGGGCTATCAGCCCCAGGGTCTCCCGAATGTCACCATATTTTGTTGCTTCTCTCAGTGGTGCTGCTCCTGTGTGGTAGAATTACGATGTTTGCAGACTTCTGCAGTCAGATTCTCCGTCAGTAATCACGAGCACAGCGACATTGTCAGCTCAGGATGTTTCCCGTTTTAGCATGCAGGTCGCCTCCGCCCCCTCGTGCCTCTGCACGCTGTGCTGTGCGGGGCCATGCTCTGCTGCAGAGGTGTGTGGAGGGTGTTTGATGAGAAGAACAAGTGAAGACAGAAAGTCCTCTGAGCAGGCGCCTCTCCAGCCTCCCAGCGCTGCTGTGACGTTCAGGAAGGATGTTTTGAGTTTTGAGTCAGGATGTGTGTGGTGGAGCGCAGGTGTCTGCAGCTTGGTAGGCAAATGGACAGCCTCTAGCTTTCTAATTTCTTCAGCCCTGGTGCTAACAAGCAGTAGCTACCAGTTTTCTTACTGTTGTTGAGTATTCAGTATGCACTACTTTGTAGAAGAGCTTTGGGTTTTGATGAATTCTAGCTCTTACAGAGACATGAGCATGAAGAGTAGGAACAGACTTTCACCAGCTAGTGGCATCCACGGAGCCCCTTCAGCTCAGCATGAGTTTCCATGCTGTGCCCAGGCTGGGGCGTCCCGCCCTGCCGTCTTCTAGGCCCTTCCCCGGAGGCATGTTCGCATCGTTCTGAGGTCATGCGCTCTGGCAGGTCTGTTCTTTATTACCCTGCTCTGCTTCCATTATGTCTCGGCATCTTTACCTTTCCTGTGCAGGCTGCCCGGAGAGAGCCTGGGTATGACGGTGTGGGGGCTGCGGCCCCAAGATCGCCAGGAACACCTGGCAGGGATGTGGGCAACACTTGTGCCCCCCACAGCCCCCGGCTGAGACCAGCGTACACACGCTGGGGAATCATACAGAGGTGTAACTGGAAGTACCCTCTTGACTGTGTTCCAGCTTGTCCACAGAAGAGGAGGCAGTGGAGGAGGAGGACTGCGGAAGTGCCTGGACTCAGGCAGTGTTATGTTGCTGGTGCCTTTTGCTTCACAGCCACCGAGCCACCTGTTTCTTGCTGGGCTGCTCAGGAGCCCCCGACCACCAGCACATAGCCCCATGTAGTTTGGAGGAGTCGGGGGCCCTGTCAGGGGTATGAGGCATGGACTGAACCTGCCCCTTCTCCCTCCAGCCTTTCCAAGCACGTAGCCTTTCCCCTCTGGCTGACCATTATGGAGAGGGGTCCTTTAAAGGGTCCTTACTGCCTGGTCTCAGATGAAGGATCCAGGAGCGGAGGCTGGACTGTGCAGCAGTACACTTGGGCAATGGCAGAAGCATAGCCGGCCAAGAAGGGCCGTGGTACCCCAAGCACCACAGGTCTCAGGGCACAGCGAGGGTCCTGGGCGTCCATGTGTGCTCCAGGAAGTGCTGGGCTTCATTTGTACCCTTTCAGGTGTCACTTCGTTACCCTTTGAAAAGGATTGTTTGGCAAGCAGTCATAGGCTCAGCAGTCCTTGCTCAATATAGTCCTTGAAAAATAAGTGCAGTTATTTATTTAGCACATGTCTCTCCTGCTGGGGAGAGTCCCTCTCTCCATGGCAGGCTCCCAGTGTTTCCACGCAAAGTCACATGGTGAGGGGCTGCAGGTGGTCCTTGGGCCACTACTCAGTGTGCTCAGCCAAGGCCTTCGTGCTCTGTGATGGGCGAGAGAGGGGAAGAATGGGCTGGGAGTGTGCTGACTGTGGAGTGTTTGCCTAACTTGCACGAAGCCCAGTGCTCCAACCCAGCGCCACAGATACAAGAGGAGAAACCAAAAACACATTTCAACTCAGTTCTCAGGTCTTCTTATGAGAGCCGAGCCCCAAGCTCCTGTGGCTTTCTGAGGGGTCCTGGGACCCAACTTGGCTCCCCAGTTTCAGAGGATTTCAGAAGGGAGATTTTGTTAAACCATCCCATTTGCACTTTCAAAAGAGAAACAGTAAGTCATATGAAGTAGTTTCATTAAGATAGAAGTCCAAGGACTCCAGAGCCAGTAGGGAAAAACTTGGGATGCAGGGCTGCCTCAGCCCTCAGGTGCCAGCAGCGGCTCGGCCAGCACCCCGGCTGCACCCAGGTCCCCACTACCTCCATGTGATTGTTGCCTTTTTGTGCTGTCTTTCCCAATGCGAGCTGATTAGACAGTGGATTGGTTTGGCTTTGTGCTAGAAATCTACCAGCCCCCAGAGCTGCCCCGTGGGGGCGGGGGAGAGGAGGGGAGCTGTGCTCACTGGAGAGGGGGGAGCAGGGGGCCAGTGGAGCTCCAGCCCAGTGTGCTGCTTGATGTAACTGCCGGGGGCAGAGGTTGGCTCAGGGTCCTGGGGTGCAGCCAGAGGGCAGCCTTCATCTCGGGGGCCAGGGATGGGTGCTCATTTTTTGGTGTCATCTCATTTGCTGAGGCCTAGGGCGGCTGTGGAATCAGTGAGTGATCCTCCACTCCCACAGTTGCCAGGTCCCATCTCTGCAGATAGAGTTCCTCCTCTTCTTCTTCCTCCTCCACTCCTCCCTCCCTCCTCTTCCTCCTTTCCTTTCTCTCCCTCCCTCCCTCCCTCTCTTCTTGTGCTGGTCCTAGGGCTTGAACTCAGGGCCTAGGTGCTGTTCCTGGGCTTTTTTTGGCACTCTACCCCTTGAGCCATAGCTCCACATCTAGAATTTGGTGGCTAATTGGAGTCTCACAGACTTTCCTGTCTCAGATCTCAGCCTTCTGAGTCACCGGGATTACAGGCGTGCACCGCTGGCACTTGGCTGGTGGAACTCGTCTTAACTGTGATGGTGACGTAGGTAGAGCATACCTGGCCTCTTCATATGCCCCTCGCCTGCAGAGCCTGAATCTCTAAAGGCACAGCTGCCATTATAGGAAAGCAGTTACCAGTGCGGTGCCATGCAGGGAGGAGGCAGTACTGCTCAAGGCGCTGTAGGAGCACCTGCGACCTTAGGGCCAGAGAGGGAGACAGTGTCACTCTCCATGGGACCTCTCTGCTGTCAGCCTGCCAGCCTGCCTGCCCAGAAGTCATTTGTCTCTTACATGTGAGCTATGAGTGCCTTTATTTATGTGGCACAAGGATTAAAAACGCATCATTAAAAATAGAATTCCATCTTGTCAAAAGAGATCAAGTAGAGTTAAAACTCAATAAGTTGACCTGTCTAATAGCTTTCCTTAGCTGGCAAAACATCTGAGTGCTGAAGCTTTCCCATGATGCTCCTCGCAGTGCAGCCGTGGAGAGGCGGACGCTGCATTCCAGAGGCCGGGGAAGCAGAGGTGGGGAGGGCAGAGGCCTGGGCAATGTTGTGGTGAGGGGAGATGGTGATTGCTGGTTGTCGTGTTCATGGGGGGCTAGGCAGCCACCCACTGCTGCCCGTCCAGGCCGCTGCTCTCCTGGGGCCCTGGCATCAGTTCTCACCGGGCCGGGGGAACCGGGTCACTGCCCTGATTTCAGGGTGGGGCTGACTCTAGCGTGCAGGGGGTCTGCGTCACGGTGCACATCCCTGCCTACCCCACGCAGACAGACGCTCACCATTTGCACACGTCTCTTCTCTGTGTGCCTTCCGGGGAGGGCAGGCCGCTCAGTCCCACTGCAGTGCTGCAGTGCTGGGCTGCGGAGGGCCAGTGAGTAGGGGTGTGTGTGTGTGAACATATGAGCATTTCAGTTTCTGTGGCCAGAGGTCTAGGTGTGGCTCAGCTGAGTCCCCTGCCAGGGGTGCCTCGTGCCTAGCCCAGGTGTTAGTGGGGATCATGGCCCCATCCCCGGGTGCTGGCCGTGACGCGTCCTCGGGTAGGGACCTTCTCATGCTGTCAGGCGCTCAAGGCCGTCCCCAGCCACGCTGCCTGCTTGCTTTTTGCCACGCTCTGGTGGTGTCCTGTTTCCCCCTCCCAGGCCCCCGAATACTCTGTCTACTTTCATCTGTATCTCGGTGCCCACTGCCCAACTAGAAGCAACTGGATCCTCAGCGTTGAGGCTGGCATGCCTTCTGGGCCCCTCTGAGGCTGCTGTGTTAGGATGCCGTGGCCGTGGTGTGGTGAGGGGAAGTGAGAGAGGAGGAGGAGAGGTTGCGGGAATACGCATTGGAGGAGGCTGGGGCAGCCCCTGGCCTAAACGTGTCTTTGTGGGAGATGATAACTGCCGACGGTTGAAAGAAACCTGTTTACCTCATAAGGGGAATTCAGAGCATCCATTCTTCTATCTATATTCCATCCATCTGTCCATCCATCTCTCTACCACCCACTTGCCTCTCTACCTGTCCACCACTAGGAAGTATCCCCGATAGGCCAGGTGCAAGGCACAGGCCCACCCACCATGTACCTGCAGAGCCTGGAGAGGACCCCTGGGTCGGCCACAGGGAGCTTGGGTCGTGGATGGCAGAGACAGGAGTTGATGAAGGACCCCACAGGGCCCAGAGTCACTGAAGAGATTCTTGGACTTCTACAAAGAAATCAAACGATGGTTTTTGTGTTTGTGTTTTCATGCTAGGGATACTGAGTGAAAAATAACATGCATTTTTAGCATAAGAGTGAATGCATTTGAAGCTTCCTCTGTGTTTGTTTCTTGCTTCATTCCTGTTGTATTTTCTTTCAGATTTTTGAAAGAATCTTGTTCATATGGGCCATCCGTCACCCTGCCAGTGGATACGTGCAGGGGATAAATGACCTCGTCACTCCTTTCTTTGTGGTCTTCATTTGTGAGCACATAGGTAAGGGCCGATCACAGATATTAAACATGAACTTCAGTGGGCTTTGTCTGTTGATTTGCATAATTATACCAATATTGAAAATGGCTATTACATTTGATGGTAATGATAGAGTATTAATTTTAATCATTGATGCTAGCTTTAAAAATGCCTTTAAATACTCATGCTCAACTTCTTTCATTGTTGTGATATAGTCACAATTTTAATGTCTGCTTTTCGATAATGGGTGAAGTGAAATGAATATATTTTGGAATTTGGTTTATTTCTAATAGCCACCAGAACACTGACTTTAATGGTTGAGAGTTAAATGGAAAGGTTAGGTTACTTTTAGGTGAACGCCTTGCTTACACTCTAAAAACTAAATTATGATATATTATCACTTCCTGTCTAGTAACATTTTCTTTTGTGACAGTATTAATTACATGAAAAATGACTAGATTCACAAAGATTTGGAAGGGGTTGTGCTGTTCATGCGTATTGTAAATTTCCCTTTTTTATATTAGAATAGCAAACTGTAATATGGCATTCCTGGTTTAAAAGTGGTTTAAGTTTTTTGTTGTTGTTGTTGGTCATGGGGCTTGAACTCTGGGCCTGAGAGCTGTCCCTCAGCTCTTCAGCTCAAGGTGAGCGCTCTACCACTTGAGCCACTTTCAGTTTTCTGGTAGTTAATTGGAGAAGAGTCTCACAGACTTTCCTGCTCAGGCTGGCTTTGAACCGCGATCCTCAGATCCCTTAATAGCTAGGATGACAGGCGTGAGCCACTGGTGCCCCGTGGTTGTTACCCCATGTGTGGAACTGTGATGAAAGCCTAAAGGAGGTTTTACAGTATTTGGTACTTGGTCATTTGGCCCTGTGTGCTTGGGCAGATCACCAAGGCAGGTAGGAGTGTGACGGAGGAGCTTCTTCGCCTCATGGTGGACAGGAAGTAGACAGAAGTGAGGGGCCTGCTTCAGTCTTGCTTCCTCCAGCTAGGTCCCAGTTCCTAATAGCTCCACAACCTCCCAAACTAGTGCCGCCAGCTGGAGACTAAGCATCCAACACATAATCTGTTGGGGACATAACTCTGGTACTTGTCTTGGTGTTGGCTGGCTTCTGGGCAGTTACGACTTTGGCCGTATGAGTCTCCAGGCTGCTTTAGCTCCCTGCTATGGTAATCTGGAGAGCCTGGGTTCCTTAAGGCCAAATCATCCTCCGGGGGTGAGAGCATAAACATTCACTGGGCTTTATAGCAGCCCGCCTCACTTCATTTCCATTTGTGATTTTATAGGAGGTCTTCTCATCACTAAGCAACTAATGAGAACCACCACTGCTCACCCCCTAATAGTCTCTTAAGTAGGGAGAGGCCGCTATCGAGAGCGCCCACATTCTGCCTCTCACCCCTCACTTGACAGCTAATGAAAATGTTCCTAATGATCCTGGAACAGTAGGACCTCTGTCAGTAGCCCTCAGAGTTGTTAATTGAAAGAAGACGTCAACGGAGATGTGATTAGAGAATTGATATTCTATGTTAAATAGACCATTTAATTGATGTGGTAAATAAGTTTGCCTTAACTACTTTACCACCAACTTAGGTTGTAAGACCCAGGCGGTTCTTCATGCGTTTGCCTGAGTATTAGCAAGACAGGACAAGGGAAATGACTGCGATGCTAATTGTCTGGTAGAAAGGACCACTGAAGAAAATGGAATTTTTGCTCTGCAAGTAGAGTCTTCTACTGGGCTTAGAGAGATGCTTCCTGCAATATCTGCCACACACACACACACACACACACACACACACACACTCCACATCAGGTGTACATACACCATACCGGGGTACACACACAAGAGCACACCACACATTTAGTGCATCCATCTGAGTGTTGTATTGGAACATCTGTGTAAGCAGATCATTGATTTCTGGCAGTTGACGTTATGTGGGCATTTTGGAGACTTCGGTCCTGGACTTTGGGGTGGGATTGGTGGACTGGTGGTCTTTGTAGGGCTTGCCTCCCAGGTCTGAGGAGTGCTCATTCCTGCAGTCCAGGTCCACGTCTCATCATGTGAGATAGTCTTACAGTGGCCTTCGTTGCTTCTGGGCTGTTTGGTCATCCTGCAGCCCTCCATGGAGACGCTCATGGAAACGGCTCTCATGAAGAGCACTGGGCTGCGGGGATGATTTCTGGCCAACCCCGCAGACCCTGTCGGATTACCGTGGCCTGCTGCCACCGTGGGCAAGCAGATGAACGGTGGATGTGGCCCCTGCCCCTTCGGAGCTCCTGGCAGTAGCGGGGAGGACAGATTTTAGGTGAGCAATTAAAAAGTTAATTAAAGTAATTAACGTTCCTGTTATCAGGAGGCAGCCCAGTGTGTGGTGGGAGCACATCCCAGCCTAGGGGTCAGAGGAGGTTGTGTGGACTAGGCCGCCTCTCACGAAGTGAGCCAGGCAGGGGAGACAGTCACACAGAGCTGCAGGAAAGCCAGACTGTCTGGAGGGAGGCAGTGCTGGCACCGCGTGGGGTGCAGGGGTGCAGGTGCTGGCTGGGGCCGCGTGGGGTGCAGGGGTGCAGGTGCTGGCTGGGGCCGCGTGGGGTGCAGGGGTGCAGGTACTGGCTGGGGCCGCGTGGGGTGGAGGGGGAAGGTGCTGGCTGGCACCACGTGGGGTGCAGGGGTGCAGGTGCTGGCTGGGGCCGCGTGGGGTGCAGGGGGGAAGGTGCTGGCTGGGGCCGCGTGGGGTGCAGGGGGGAAGGTGCTGGCTGGGGCCGCGTGGGGTGCAGGGGTGCAGGTGCTGGCTGGCACCACGTGGGGTGCAGGGGTGCAGGTGCTGGCTGGGGCCGCGTGGGGTGCAGGGGTGCAGGTGCTGGCTGGCACCATGTGGGGTGCAGGGGGGAAGGTGCTGGCTGGGGCAGCCTTGCTGGGTGAGTCAGAGTGAGACTCTGGGACCAGGCCCTCAGGAGGTGTCTCAGGAGTCCCTGCTCAGCTCTTGCGCACACCAGGCACCACACTGAGCCACCAGCTAGAGGCTAGCTCCTAGAAAGGGGAGCGTTACTGAGCTCCTACTTTGTAGTCTTTATGGAGGGGTCCTCCAATGCTTTTATTACCCAAGTCTTCATGCCACTCCTGCCTGGAGGGTGGATGGCCTGCTGCCCTCGCCATCCCTGGGGTGGGGGGAGACTTTCATCTGAAGTTGAAATGTGGTAAACAATTCCATTTAACTGAAGGAAAAAGAGACCTCGTGGACGTGGGACTCGGGGAAGGGTCCTCAGAGCTGCAGGCCAAGTAAGAATTGGACATCTCCCGGGAGTATGTGTTTGCTGTGTGTCCAGAGCTGTCCAAGCACAGCTGGCTCTGGGTGGCGAGGAATGGGCGACAGTGAGGCTGCAGGTGAGGTACTCTCAGGAGCCCTGGCAGCAGGGGTCTGGCCTGTCAGCACTGCCTCTTAGGGACATCAGCGCCACGCTGTGTGACTTGGGTGAGGAGGGCCTGGGATAGAGGAAGGGCAGCACTCCGTGGAGGGAGAGGGGCAGGAGGTGGATGGCGGTCCTGCCCAGGACCACACTGTCGTGCCTGAGTGTTAGAAGGGAGCTCTGTGCAGAGGATGGACTGGAAATGGGCTTGGGTGCCGGAATTCTAGGTTGTAAGACCCAGCCAGGCTGAGGTGCTGCTCCAGGGTTTGTGCTTGTGCAGAGTGGTGGATACAGCGTCCTGGGAATCACCAGGATGAGGATCTCACGGCAGGACTGTCACCGGCCCGAACAGTAGCAGCATCTGCCAGCCTCTTTCTTGTCACCTATCCCGTCTTCATCCAGTTACGGTGGTTACCACGCTAAAAGGAGCTTTACTGACATGTACACCAGGATTTTCAGGCACCTGCAGTGCTAAGTTTTGGAATAGTCACCATTTCATCTAGAATGTTCTTGCCATCCTCTGTGCCCATTAAAGGTCACCCCCTCTTTGTTCCTTCCTTGTGCTTGTCGGCGGCCCCGGCAGCTCCTGCTCTGCTCTGATGCTCTGCATCAGTGGAATCATGGAACACGGGCCTTCTGTGCCAGGCTCTCCCACCTTGCATCCTGGCTTCCAGGTTCACCCCTGGTGTGATGTAGGCCAGTGTTTCTTTCCTTCCCAAAGCCAAATAACATTCCATTTTATGGCTGTAGCACATTTTATGTATCCAGCCATCAGTGACAGACATTGAAGTTGTTCCCAGTTTTGGCCAGTAGGAATACTGTTCTCAGGAATATTTCAGCATCAGCTTCTATGGGGTGCGTGTCTTCGTTTCTCTTGGTCTTGTGGCTGGCAGGGGCACTGTGGGAATTCTATGGGCAACAGTGTGAGAAACTGACACACTTTTCCTAAGGGGTGTCTCAGTTTCAGAGCTGGTCCACATCCTGATCAACACTTGTCTTCATTAAAGAAAAACAAAATTTGGATAATTGATTTCTTTCTTTTTCTTTCTTTCTTTCTTTCTTATTGCCAGTCATGGGGCCTGAACTCTGGGCCTGGGTGCTGTCCCTCAGCTCTTCAGCTCAAGGCAAGTGCTCTACCACTTGAGCCACAGCACCACTTCTGGCTTTTTTCTTATGTGGTGCTGAGGAATCAAACCCAGGGCCTCATGCATGCAAGGCAAGCACTCTACCACTGAGCCACCTTCCCAGCCCCTAGATAATTGAATTGAAACACTTTTCCTTTGCATACAGTAGTTAGACAAGGAGGGGTGTTCATTGTGGCATTTCTGCTCATGTGTATAATACTCTAATCGGTTGCACTCCCCCTTCTCTCTTTCACATCTTCCCACTTTCCTGTAGAATTTCAACAGGTTTTATCATCCTGTTTGCACATGTACAAACTCCTTGGACCGTAGTTACCCTCATTCACGTGCCTTGTTAGCTTGGGCCCTTCCTGCCTGCTTCTGTTTTTACTTTTTACTTAAACTATTTTTTAAGACTTTGGTAAAACATGTTAGTTTAAGCATATAGGATTCTACCTCCTACACTGTGAACAGGTGGAGCCCAGGTACTGAACATGTGAATATGGAGATCCTATTGTCTGTACAGATAAGTAAAACGTCGTGGTGTTTAGCGTGCCCAGGGGCTGATGCCCGCAGTTCCCAGAGCAGGGTGCCCTCCCAGGAAGCAGTGCTTCAGACCTCATTGTCCTCTGTGGCAAACCAGACCTAGAGCGGAACATTTTCCCATGGTCAATAATGAAGAGCAATCTTGTGGTGATTGTGCCTTTACCTTTTAAGGAGATCTACGCATGGGTAGCTTTGCAATGTCCCTCAGCTGCCCGGCTCCTGATCACTGACATGTGTTCTGGTTTTTCCTCCTGTACCCTCTCTGAACCCAGGGCTGGCTTTTACATGAAACAGACCCTGCCGAGAAGGGCTCAGCACAGCCCAGACCTGCACTGCATTGCCACAAAAAGATTCTACTTAGACAGCTTGGAAGCACACCTTTTTAGCTATTGCGAACTATAAGGAAGTGGGAGGGAAAAAGTGGGAGCACCCGACAGCCACTGTTGAGAAGAGTGGATGTCTGGGCCATTTCCTGGGGACATCTGGGAGGGGCCCCTGCTCTTTCCCTCCCTGGGAGAGAGAGCTTGCTCTGCTGGGAGGGGCCTGCACCCACTGGGGCTTTGCTCTGACCTGGTGAGCCTTGGTATTAGATGTGGGAGCGGTGCGTGCCAAGCAGTGGATCTGGGCTCTTGCTCTCCTGCCCTGCGCTAGCCAGGCCTCCAAGCAGGCCTGGGCTGCTCCCGTGGGCTGCGGGTTCGAAGCAGAATTGCCGTCAGTTTCTTCCTGTATTCATGTGGCCCCAGTGCCTAGGCTCAGACCGGGAGCAAGGAGGGCTCAGATGGAGCCTAAGCTGTGGTTCTGTCTTGTCCTTGGCATTGGAGCACACGCACGTGCTGTCTTGGAGTTTCTCTGGTTCTCAGGCTGCGCGTCCCCATTAGCAGACTTGTGCAGGGCACCAGTGGCGACCCGCAGTCCCTTGTGGATGGCAGCTATTTTGTCCTTCTGTCTTTTTCTGCTGTTGCAGTTGAGAGCATATTACAGCTAACATTTGGTTTAATGCTTTTTTTTCTTCCTTTGCATCTACCAGTATAAAGCAAGCTTTCCACTATGCTATTAAGAAATCTTGGTAAAGTTCATCTGTACCCCCTGCATATGATGTTCAATTGAGGTAATATAGCATAATTCATGAAAACGTCCCATTATTGTTGGATTTTTTTTTCAGTTTTTTTTCTCCCTGTAGGCATGGTATAATTCTTATGTAAAACCTGTACTTTCTAAACAGTGACAATCATTTTCCTTTTAAGAATGTTGAATTTGGTTTAAAATTAAGCAACATTATTCCATCACCTGTAGTCCACAATTTAAGCAAAATATGGTGTTTTAGTTCAAATAAATATTTTCAGCCTAGTGAAAAATAAAGAAGTATGTTTTTGTTCTTTTTTGATTCTGTGCTATTTCAATTTAGAAGTGATTGTGCCGGGCACTTTGGACTGCTACCTTGGGGTGATTGAGTGCTATTGGGTGACATGGGAGGAATGATGAAGCTCAGATTTTGCAAGACAAAGAGTATTTCATGATTGGTTCTTACTGTCAGAATGTTTAATCTCAGATTGATTTGATTTTGTCTGTCATTTTCTTTTAAATTATGTTTGAAAGAAAAATATGGAAAGGGATTAGAATAAACAATGGATTTACTTAAGAACATTAAGACTATTTATTTTTATATACTTGTCTGTAAGTTTGAATCTCAAAAGTCTAGATTGTTTTAAATGTGTTTGTTTTGCCCAGAGAAGACATGTCAGCATGTGGCTCGCGGGGCCGGAGCACTGCTGCGCCTGCAATTAGTGCAGGCCTGGCATGGAGGTGAACTCCCACCGCACTCCTCAGGACCTGCAAGGGACACACTGCAGGGAAGGAGTCATCGGTAGTCAAAGTGAACCAGCCCTGCCATCTTCCCCTCCCTCTTCCCCTCTCCCTTCCCTTCCCCTTCTGGAGCCCTCTCCTTTCCCCTTTCTACACTCCCTAGTTGTTATCAGCCAGTGAATGTGGTTTTGAGGGAGGACCGGCGAGGGAGGGTACGTTAAACGTTGGTTTATGAGTGGCTTGCTTTTCCTTTCCTTGCTTGCATTTCACTTTTACTTGGTTGCGTATTGGTTTACTCATGTGTTGTGTTAACCCAGGTTGGAGCAAAGTACATGTTCTGCTGTTCTTCCTTGAGTGTTCCTCTCAGTGGAGGCACGTCAGGGGTCCACAGGTAACCTCAGAAACCTTGGAGTTTGGGTAAAGCAAGCTGCTTTGGTGGGTGGGGCGGGGGGGGGGCCGGGCGGGACTGGGCGGTAAGGACCTGCAACACAGCTGGTGATCGACTAGAGTGGGACTGGCCTGTGGGCCCCGCAGTGCCCGTGTGTGACCCCGCAGTGCCCGTGTGTGACCCCGCAGTGCCCGTGTGTGACCCCGGCCTGGATGCATTTGCATTTGCTGGTTGTAAGACACTTGCTAGTGACAAATTCAAACACAGCTCCACACACAGGTGCTGTGACTAGAATGTTTAGTGGGTTTCCTGTGGCCCTTTTGTCTGTGTACAATTTTACATGATAGCTACAATGCTGTGTGCACATTTCAGTATTGTTTTCTGTTAAATTGCTAAACATTTTCCAAAGTCATTCAGCATTTTCACAACTTCCATTTTAAATAGTGTTGACACAGTACTTCTAGTAATAGGCAGAAAAACTAGGCAGAGGATCAACCAAAAGTGAAAGATTGAGCACTCCTGAAAACCAACCAGTTCTCACAGACCTGTGAGTCACACCTGATCCAGCACCACAGGAGACCTCTCCCCGGCAGGCCCCTGGGGTGCCTCTGAGACAGAAGTATGCTGTGCTGGACAAAGAGCCCACAGGAAGCATGCAGAGCCACTCTTCTGTGCTGTGGCATTAAGTGAATCAGCGCTGTTTGAAGAAATATGTGGAAATTTTCTAACGTATCCCAAATAATCAAAAGATCAAAGCAGAAATCACAGGGACACAAGAGACAAAGCAGAAATCACAGGGACACACTAGGAGATAAAGTGAAAACTGAGCACACCCAAACTTGTGGGCATGGGAGAGCATGTTCCAGCTGAACGACAGAGTCACATAGGCATGCTGACTGTTAAGAAGATCTTAAATGGTAAGAGAACAAATTGAAGCCAGAATAAATGTAAGAAAACACTGAAGACTAGGTCAGAAAGCAGAAAATGATACATCTTTAGTTAGATTCACCAAAAGTGGAGGTGGGGGAAGTAGGCAAAGTACAAAAATGCTGGGTAATTTTGGAAACATGTAGAATCATGGGAATTCTGTGAATAACTACAAATTAGGTAATATACTTGAAATGTAGGAATTCCTAGAAAGATACAAATTCTTAGGCCTGGATATGCGGGTTAATATGTGATTAACATTCAGATCAGTAGCTCTTGAGGAGCAAATTATACCCCATGCTGTGGGTAATCCTCATGTAATCAGTTGAAGGTCATGACCAGAAACACTGGTTTCCTAAAAAATCTGGAATTCTTAAGATTGCAACATAGAAATTCTGCTTGAGTTTCTGGTCTGTTGGCCTGTCCTACAGGTTTCAGATTTGCTGGTTCTATTAATTATATGACCTAGTTGCTTAAAATAAGATTCTCTTCACTTTCCCCGTTCTCCATTTCTTGTTCTTCTCCCTCTTTCTCTTCCTCTCCCTCACTTCCCATCTTTCCCCCTCCCCTCCCATATATCTTATATGTATATGAGGTTGATTTAGAATTCTAAAAAATTCCCACAAAGGAAAGCCTAGACCATATATTTTCATTGCTGAATTTTGTCAAATATCTAGCAAAGAATGAACATTATTCTTTCACAAAGTCTTCCAAAGATAAAAGGGGAAAGAACCATTTTTTTTTGAAGTGCTGGGTATTGAGCCCATAAGCTCACGTTGGCTAGGCAATCACTACCATTGGAGCCACACTGCAGTCCAGAAGGAGCACCCCTAAAATTCATTTTATGAGGCCAAAACTCCCTTAATAACATGCAGCAACAAAATGTTTCAGTGAAAAGGCTATGACTAAAATCATAAGTAATGGGAAATATTGGATGATTCCTTACTAAGATCAGGAACAAAAATAATAATGTTTGTTCTCTCCACTCCTGGTCCCAACTGTACTGGTTCCATTTAGTGCAATTTAAGCATAAAAATGAAAAACACAACCAGAATGAAAATGAAATAAAGGTATTACTGTTCATAGATGAAGTGATCTTGTGTTAGTAAATCCTAAGGAATCTACCAAAAAACTTGAAAAGTTCAGTGAAATTTTAAGATGGAAGATTAAGGTAATAAATCAGTTATATTTGTATATACTGTAGGGAACAATTTGAAAATCATGGATATAATTTAATTTAGCACCAAAATTTTCTCTCCCTGTGAAACTGCACATGGATCCCCTGCCTTTGTTTTCCATGCAGGACTGCAGGCGTCACCTGCAGTCATTTACCCAGGTGACTGACATACCTGGGGCAGTTACCTCCCCTTTCTCTGAGGTCACATCCTGAGCTACTCCTGTCATGCCTTCTTCCAGACTCTGAGGTCACACCAGCACCCTCCATGGCCACCTTCCTCCCCGTCCTCTCCCCACATGAACTCCAATCCTGGCAGAAGTCCTCTCTTTTCTCCATGACTATACCACTTGTGGGCTGGCAGTTCAGGTACCTCTAGTAAACTCTTTCCTGCCTGAATGACCATGTGGCAGTTCTTTTTGGCAAACCTTATGATACTTAGGTATAAATTTAGCCAAAAAAAAATCCAAAACATGTTGATGACAACTACACATCATTATTGAAAGGAATTAAAGCCAACAGAATGATTGCCAGTGATTATAAAAATAGTTTCTGGCTAGACTATAGGCTTGGCTCAAGTGGTGAGCAAGAAAGCTGAATGAGAACACAAGACCCCGAGTTCAAGTCACAAGGCTTTCCAAAAAAGGAATTCTGATTCATGCTGACTTTTGCTTATAAGACTTGTATTTCAAGTAGTATTTGGAAAAAAGTAGCCTTTTCAAAATGACAAAAAGAAAGTAGGTTGAAACAATTTAAAAAACTCTAAAGAATAAATCAGAACACCAGTGCTTTTCAGACTATTCTACAAAATTGAAGAGTAAGGTACACTTCCAAACTCATTCTAAGGCCTTTATATTATGCCAGTACCAAAACTGGACAAGAACAAACCAACAAGAACATTATAAGGTCAATATCTTTGTTAAACATAGAAACACTCAATAAAATACTTGCAAACTGAATCCAACAATATATTAAAAGGATCTTGCATTATAGTTAAGTTGGATTCATTTCACAAATACAAGAATGGGTCAATATATGTAAGCTGATAAACATTACAGCATATAAATAGAATCAAGGAGAAAAATCATCCCAGGAGAGACAGAAAAAGCCATTATTCCTTTGTGATAAAAGTCCTAAAGAAACCAGATGTAAAGGATCAGGCCTTAATATAACAAAGGATATATACAAGATACCTATAGCCAACCTTATACTGAGGGGAAAACTGAAAGCATTTCCTCATAAAATCAGGAATGAGACAAGGTTGTATGCTGTCATCACTCTTCTTCAATACAGTACTTGAACTATAAGCCAGATAATAAGGCAAGATAAAAGAATAAAAGGAATATAAATATGAACTAAGTCCAATTGTCTTTGTTTACAGATATACCATCTTATACTTAAAAGACTCAAAATACTCTACCAGAGACCCTGACTTGATAAACAATGTCAGCAAGGTAGCAGGATACAAAATCAACATACAGAAAATCAGTAGCTTTTCTCTCTATACATAGTAAGCTCACTGAAAAAGAAATCACCAAAACAGACCCATTTACTGTAACCTTAAGAAACAACTTAGGCATAAACTCAACCAAACATGTTAAAGGCTTGTATGAAGAAAGAAACGGAAGACACTAGAATGTGGGAAAGATCTCTTATGTTTATGAGTCAGCATAATTAATACTGCTAAAGTATCATACTGCCAGAAGTGATATACGGATTTAATTCATCCCCCATTAAAAGTTCAGTGACATTCTTCACACAAATAGAGAAAACAGTCCTAAAATTCATATGGAAACACAAAAGGGCCTCTGTAGCTGAAGCAAACTGAGTAAAAACAGCAATGCTGGCTGTATCATGATACCTGCTTTAAATTCTATTACAGAGCTATAGTAATAAAACTATCCCAGCACTGACATAAACAGAAGATGCAGAAATAAGTCCATATAGCTACAAGCATTTTTTTCTTAACCAAGGTGCCGGTAGTACTCAGAAATCTGGATATCCACATGTAGAAGACTAAAACTAGATCCTTACCGATCACCTGGAACAATGGTGAACTCAAACTAGACCTTCTTAATGTATGACCTGAAACCTTGAAACTACAAAAGGCACAGAGGAAATACTCTTTCTTAATAGGATTCTAGTAGCGAAGGAAAGGAGAACAAGAATTGACAAATGGGATTGTATCAAAGTAAAATACTTCTGCCAAAAAAACCCAACAACAACAGAAAGAAGAAACAGCTTACTGAATGGGAGAAAATGTTTGCAAGATACCCATGCAACAGAGGATTATTATCTAGACTATGTAAAGAACTAAAATACACAAAAACCCAGCAACAGAAGAGAGAAGATCATTCACTCAATAAGAGGGCAATTGGACTGAATGGACATTCTTCAAATGAAGGATAAATGGCCTGTGAACATAAGGAAAAAATGTTCAGTGTCTTTAGCATTGGGGAATGAAAATCAAAACTATTCCATGTCATCCCAGTCAGAATGACTGTCCTCAAGAAAATGAAGACCAACCAGTGCTGCTGAGTACTAGGGAGAAAAAGGTCTCAGGTGCACTGTTGATGGGAATGTAAGTTAGCCCAGACATTATGGAAATTATGTCCTCAGAATATCAAAAACGAAACTTCATTTCATCCAGCCAGCATCAGTCATGGGCAAGGGTTAGGCTGTGGTTTCTTATATGCATTGCTAAGAGCAAAGGTGACAAAAGGAAAACAAGAAAAAATAGTTAAGTTGAAGTTTATCAAGTGAAAATTGCATTGTAAACCGTATGGTCCAAGAAAGTGAATGGCACCCCCAGAATGGGAGAAGATACTTGCAAATGGTTTACCTGGTAAGAGACTTGTATTGGAACAAAGAACTCCATTACCTGAGTAATAAGACAGCCTGTTTTTAAAAGGACAAAGTATCAAAGTAGATTTTCTCCAAAGAAAATACATAAGTGGCCAATCAACACATAAAAAGATGCTCAACATCATTAGTCATGAGGGAATCCAAATCAGAACCCTAGTGAGATGCTACTTTATAGCTGCAAAGATGGGTAATTAGGGGGCTACTGGAAAAGAGGCAGCAACAGATGAGGTTAATCTGACTAAATTATACTGTATGGATGTGTGATTTACTGCAGCGAAACCCTTTTGTATAATTAATCTCTGCTGAAAGAAAAGAGCCACAGGAAAGTAAAACAGTTATGTGTAAGTGTGTGTGGGTCTCAGTGAGGCTGAGGAATGCCAGTGGAGAGGGCAAAAGAAAAGATTATGGTCAGAATACTTCCTATTCATGTATGAAAATGGAACAATGAAGCCTGTTGAGGGGAGGAATAAGGAGAGAGAGACAGGGGCAGATTTGATTGGAGGATATTGTATGTATGTATGGAAATGTCACAACAATGGATATGTGCTAATAAGGAATCTTAAAAACAAAAGGTGGATAACACCGACGCTGGCAGGGATGTGGAGATATGAGAATGTGGGCTTTGGGGAGTCCCTGTTCATGGGTACAGGATTTCCTTTGGGGGAGTTAAGTAGTCTAAATTTTGTGTAGTCTAAATTGTGGTGTGATTGCCCAGCTTCGTAAGTGTAGTAAAAAATCACCTTAAATGACTCATTTGTGAACTATATGAATTATGTCTCAATAAAGCTGTTAAAAAAGAAAACCGGAAGCCTATTATTAGGCTGTGAGGAGGGTCCAGAATTCAGTGTTTTCCCAGGGGTGGTTTCTAATTTTTCACCATTACTGTTCATAAAGGCAATATCTCAGTAAATAAATCCTTGCTTACATTTTGGAGTTTTGGGGGATGGAGTGCATTCTTAGGAAAAGCTGAGTGGACACGTGTGTTTTTTTTAGGTCTTGATAATGTTTGATAGGTCATTTTCCATAAAGGTGTTTCTCACCAGCCATGGAAGAGATTGCCACCTCAGCCTGTCGCTGGTGTGTTCTAACATGAATTATTAACAGGCCCTTAATTGGCTCCAGGCAGGACATCCATCTGTGTGTATGCTTACAGATGTGCTTCATCCATTTCTAGATGCTGCAGTGTTCCCTTGTGAGGGCCGGGGCTCCGAGATGCTAAGTGACTCAGAGAATTAGTTGCGACCAGGAGCAATCAATACGTGCTCCAGTATTGACATTTGAGTTTTCTACCTCAAGTAAGGCTAAAGGTGCCTTATTCAACTGGCCTAATTAGAAACTCTGCCAAGGAGTGTGTAAGTAAACCACTTGGTGGGAACCTGTGACTGCAGTGCTTTGTGTGCCTTGGGCCTTACTGACGGTCCCCGTGGGCTCTGGGCGCAGGGTTTGTGCCTGCATTACACCTTCCCTGTGGTAGGGTGGGAGGAGTCATCCACGAGGAACGTTGGGTTGACATTGAGCATGTGAGTGGCATCACCTGGGCGCCCCCAGACTTCATGCAGAGGGAGGGCTAGCATCCCATAGAACCAGTGAAGTAAAACCGGTGCTGTCATAATCGTCCACCCTTGGCCCTTCCTTTGCCTTTGGGCCTGTTTCTGGGACCTGGCTTTTCATGCGCTTGACTAGGTGCCTCCACCTTCTTCCCAGCAGACCACCCATTCCTGGATTTTAGTGTCGTGTGCATGTGGTCGGTGATTTAAAATGGAATTGTCTGTAGTTGAAGTCACCCTCAAAGTCTCTTAAGTCCCTAGGACTTGGGGCCTCTGATACTTAAACTCTGAGACTTAATCCATTTCTATCTCCTCTTGCATTTAAATCGTGGCTTTTCTTTCATTGGAGCAAAAGCCAGTCTTCAACTGGAGTGGAATAGGATTATGGGGATAGAGAAGGGGCGTGCCTTCCTCCCTTCCTTCTGTGAATTCACTGAAGCGAGACTTATAGTTGGCTTTGCTGCTGGCTCTTCGTTCTCAGGCAGCCTGCGGTGGAGGGGTTGCTGCCCTGCTTAGAAGTATAGCTAGGGGAGGTGGAGGAGCATGGTAGGCTCTCCAGTTGTAGATCCAGGATTTTAGCCATTTCCATTCTGCTCCATACTACAGCCCACAACGGTGCTCTCAGCTGCCACAGGCTGCAAGGTAGCCAGTGGTTACATGGAAGGAAGCCTTCCTCTAGATCACAGTGGTTCAGCGATGTGTTGTCAGAGCATTACCTGTTTGACTCGGGTCCTCCAGGTTGGAGTGTTGCCGTCTTTAGCCTTAACAATTATTTTCTTCAGATTGTAAGTTCTATGTTGCTCATTGGAACAGTTTTCCATTTTCCCCTAATTCATTCCCTTTTTGTCAAATGGGTGTATGTTTGTTTCTGTTTTAAACCAATCATTAAATAGTTCTGGGCCTAAGAAGAAACAAAAACATCCATTTGAGGCTGAAAGCTCCAGCCAGAGGACCATGCCTACTCCCTGCCACGTACAGCAGGGTTGATTGTCAGCAAAGCGGACAGGGCTGTGTCTTTCAGGCTGGGCACAATGCCTGTCTTTATGTAAAGAAGGAATCTTTGTACTAGGGGTGGAGAGTACTCTGCACTTGCTGTTGGGGCCAGTGATAGTGTTGTAAGGTGAATCATCCCAGAAGCCACATTTAGAAAGATGGAATATTGGAGACTTTATCGTAACACTAGCCGTCTGCAGGCTGCCCATTTTAACAAATGCCCGCAGCCCCCAAAGACACAACACAGTTAGGAAACAGGCCAGGGAGGAAGGAAAGAACAAAAACAATACCAACAAACCAGTTCAGCTCCAATGGACTGCTGAATTGGGACACCATGATGACTGGAGACAAGCCAGGAGCCAGGATGCAGGACAGGATCATGGAGATACATGGCGTGGCGTAATGAGGCCTGTTCTGGTCTGGGCCTAAATAGGGTCAGCACAGGGGGGCCGAAATTCCCAGTCCCAGGCACTGGACTGACAGATTCAGTAGCCTATCAGCCGAGTGCCTGTCCCTGCCTCCAGGGATCTGGGCATGCCCATCATCTGGGAGGTGGGGGCATTTCCTTCCCCCAGCATGAAGACAAGATGCCACACCCTACCATCCACCATGTGGCCAATGTGGCACCTCCGGATCTGACCTCCTTACTTCAATAGCACGTAGCCAGGGCGGGGTTTGCTGATTGCAACAGTTGCAGTTAGGTCTGGGTGGAAGAGGTTCTGCTGCTGTAGCAGGAGGCTGTGAGGCACAGGGGTGGGAGTTAACAATTGTGGACAGGCCTGGTCTGGCCACCTGCTTCTGGGGAAAGGGCCGAGGACCTCAGATGGAGGTTGTTGAGTCAAAATGGAGGAGGACATACTGCAGAGGCGACCCTCACATAAACGGCACGATTTAGTACCTGAGGTCTCAGTAGTTCAACCCAGAGCCTTTTAAGTTTGAAGGGTAAGTTCATCAAGCAGTCTCAATCCTAGTGTTGCTACGCTCTGTGCTCAGAGCTTGTTGTGCCTGTGATCCAACACTGAACATGTCTCTAAGGCCAGGATCCTTCGAGAAAGCTTGCTGGTGCCGGGCTTGCTCTGTGGTGCCAGAAATGTCATGGACCCCATTTCCTGGGCCTGTGTGGTCGTTAAAATCGCCCAGACGTGTGTGCTCAGCAGCCGTCTGACAAAGTGGCCATTGAGATGTTGTCTTTTTGCACCTGTCTTTTGGATGCAGCATTTGCTTGTTGACACTTCTTCGAGTTTCCAATTACAAGCTGTACAGATGGACCTCTGCTTGTACATTGATTAATTGTTAGGGAATGCCTCATTCCATTGTTGCCTGACTTGTGCATGCAACCATTTGTGAGTATATAGAAGGTGTAAGTACAGTGCTAGTCAAATCGAGACCTAACCACCCTTATTAATGAGTTCACGGTGTCAGACTCCATGTGCAGTGCTTAATTATACCTCACATGTGATCCTGATGAGCCTCCACCAGATGACCCTTCTCTCCCCCTCCCTCCCCTCTTCATGGGTGAGCAGGTGGTGGCTCTAGAGCTGATGTTACTTCCTGAAGCCAGGTGTCAGGTCCAGGCAGTGGCCAGGTCTGTTACCCCAGAGCTCAGGCTTGGATCCCACGGTGGCCGCCTGGAAGAAGAGACAAGGAGAGGCCACTCTGTCATTCCAGTGGGGCCACCTTCTTTTCTGCCATATTCTTGCATCCACATTCACGTGTGACCCCCCGTTTACAGGGGTTTTGTGCCAAACTGCCTTCCTCAGGTTGAGGTATCGATGCTTTGTCTCGCTGTTGGTCCCCTAGGAGCCCTAGGGTGGCAGGTACAGTGGAGCGGGGCACTAAGAGATCACCTGCCTTCTGAAAGTTTTCTTTTCACTGGGAGTTACTGTGAGGCCCCGGCATTCTCAGTCCTCTAGCCATGCTGAGGAAGAAGCTTAGGACTCATTCTGTCTCTCCTCCGGTTGTGCAGTATCATGGGAAGGAAATACTGGCAGGCAGGTTGTGGCTGCTACCTGCTTTTCCTTCTTGCAGAGCATTGCATTTCTGCCTATAGGCCATCAGCTGCCATTCCTCCCTGTGGACTGTTAGTGTCCAGCACCAGGTCTAGCAAGGGGCCTGCTTTTCAAGACCTCTTTCTCCAAAGAACCAAGGCAGCCGTGATCTCAGTTGTGGCATTTATGTTGAGCAGAGCTGGGGCAGGCAGGAGAAGGGACCATCAGGTTGAACAGAGCTGGGGCAGGCAGGAGAAGGGACCATCAGGGCACCAAGCCCCCTGGCCTGGGAGGAGTGGAGCCTCTGTATCCAGGATTTTCAGAGTGGCTTAGAGCTGGTGGAACTGTGGAGAGGAATGAAAGTTCTGTTCTTTGCATTTTGTTTGGCTAAACTTGGACGGTCAGGGAGCAATGGGAGCCTATCTTCCTCTCTGTGCTTTGGCTCAGGGTGCGCTTTAGTTCTGATGACAGAAGCTGGAGGGCTGTGCAGAGAGGCGTTGCCTGCGTGGCATGGCCAGTATCGCACTGAGCTACAGCCCGCTGTCCTTGAAAGCCCGTGTGCTTAGCTACAGCCCGCTGTCCTTGAAAGCCCGTGCGCTTCTTTTTCTTTTCTTTTTTTTTTTAATTTTAAGCTTTGATTGGGTCCGTGGGATATTTCAGTGCACATCCATACTGTATACTGACAGCATCAGGGCAATATACATTTCTGTCTGTTGTCATTTCTTCATGTTTGAAAGCTTCTAGCTCATATCTTCTAGGTCCTTATAAAATATACGATAGCTTCTTGTGGCTGTGGAACACTGGAACTCATTCCTTCTATCTGTGTTGAGGACCTGTTAGCCAGCCTCCCCAAGTCTCCTCCCCTCTCCTTCCCAGCCTCTGATCATCTCTGTTCTAGTTTAAATAGGTTTTTAAAAATTATTCCACTTATCAGAGAGAGCATGTGGTATTTGTCTTTCTGTGTCGGGCTTATTTCACTTAACATAATGTCCTCTGGTTCCATCCATGGTGCTGCAAATGATAAGGTTTCATTTATCCTGAATGGCTACATCTCTGTGTGAGTTTGCTACATTTTCTTTGCCGGTTCTTTCGTTGATGGGCACCCAGATTAATTCCATACCTTGACTATTGCGAATGAAACTGCAGTAAATTTGTGGAGGGGAAGGGCAAAAGGTGGACCCACTGCAACAATGAGATATACAAGTCATTATGTCCAAAAAACGAACTTTACAACTTTGGCTGGGGGTGGGGGTGAGGGGGGTGGGGGTGAGGGGGGTGGGAGGTGGGAAGGGATGGGAAGGAGAAACAAAGGAGGAGGCAACAAAGCTTGATAAGAAATGCACTTATTACCTTGCCCATGTAATTGTAACCCTTCTGTATGGTATTTTCACAATAAAAAGAAAAAAAGAAATTGCAGTAAATATGGGCCTGCGCGTGTCTCCTGGCATGTAAGTTTGTCTCCTTTGAATACATACCCAGAGGTGGAATTGCTGAGTGTAGATGGGGTAGATCTGTGTTCAGATTTTGGAGGAACCTCCATAGTGGCTGTACTAACTTACATTTCCACCATGGTCATGAGAGCTCCTTCCTCCAAATCTTTGATAATAGCCATTGTAACTGGGTGAGAAGATATCTCATTGTTTTTAATATGCATTTCCCTGATGACTAATGATTTTGAACACTTCCTATCTATCTATGTATCTGTCTGTCTGTCTGTCTATGCAGTTTGTATTTCTCCTTTTGAGAAATGTCTATATTCATATCATCTGCCCACTTTTAAATTGGATTTGTTTGCTGTAGGTTAGTTTTTGGGTTCCTCACACCCTCTGATGGCCAGTAGTTTGTGAGTGTTTCTTCTGTTCTGATGCTGTTTCTACCTTGTCGATGTTGTCCATAGCTATAAGCCTCTTACTTTGATAGAAAATAATTTGTCTGTTTTGTTTTTGTTGTTGTTGCTTGTGTGTTGGGGACTTATCCAAGAATGCATTGTCTGAACTTGTGTCTTGAAAGATTTCCTCTATGTTTTCTTGGGGCACTTTGGTTGTTTGGGTCTCACCCTTAGACCTTTAGTGCATTGGAGGTGACTTCTGAACAGGTGAGCAGTAGAATTGAGGTTTATCTTTTGCCCATGGATGTCCCGTTCCCCAACACCATTTGATGAAGGGGACATCCTCCAGCGTGTGTTTGATGTCTTTGTGGAGTTAGCAAACTGTAGGTATAGAGTCCTTTCTGGGGCCTGTTCTCACTCCGATGCATGTTCTCTCCTGATGATGCCCAGTACTGTGTTGAGTGCTCTGCTCTGATGTGGCTTTCTCTACTGACTATCTTGGTGCTGTGTTGACCCAGGGCCAGCTTGTGGCTCCCTAGTTGGGGAGCTGTGGCCTGGGGACTCCATTTCTGGGAAGCTTTAGGTGGTCTGTATAGTGAAATAGACTGTATCTGCCTTGCTCAGGGTTTCTGTGGGTATTGAACTTATCTTCAAATCCAAGACCTTACAGAGTTGGTTGGGCGGGGGAAGGGGAACCTCTCGTGTGAAATGTGGTTGCTCATCCTTCTTCCTGTCCAGGAAGGCTTTCTGGACCTGTTGAACATCATCCTATGGGACTACATCATCTTCCTGAGCGCACACCTGGCAAAGGGAGAAAGGAAGGAGAGTAATGTCTTCTCTATAAAGCTATTGATTTTGTGGTTAGAAACTTGGCAGTTATAGTGACCTTGGTTTTCTGGTTAGCTAGGGCTGTATTAAGGTGCCTGGGGTCTGGAGCCCCTCAGAATGTGACTATGAAGGTTTCGAGGCCAGCAGTCAATTTGTCAGGCCAAGCTGGGTGCTGTTCTAGTGTGTCCAGCAGTGAAGATAGCAGTGTATTTTGAAATTGAAAGAAAGGTTGTCTTAGATGTTATCCAATCAGGAGACAGACAGACAGACAGGGAGAGAGCAAGAGAGAAAGGAAGAAAGAGGGGTGGGCAGGGGAGGGGGGAGGGGCTGGTGCATAGTTCATGTTCGGAGGACTGGGACAAACTGTGTCTGCTTCAGCAAATAGACGCCATTGAAGACATAGGTGATATTCTGATTTTCAGAGTAAATTGGAGCCACCGACACCCTTTGCCCCCACAAGTGCTGTGTTGGCATTTCAAAGTTCAGGGTAGAAATAATGAAGCCACAGAAAGTTCTTGGAAAAACGACCAGTCATCAAGCAGATGGACAGGAAGTCTGGGCAGCTTCCCCCTGGGGTTCCCTCTGCCTCCGCACTGTGCCTTCCTGAGTCTGGAAGCAGCCCAAGCGCCGGCGCCTCCCTCTGCAGCTGGGCCGGGCTGAGCCTGGAACCAGGTGTGGCTCTTGGTCTCTGTCCTATGCCAGCCATTTTTCCTTAGATGCCATTCTCACCATGAGGCTCTGTCTGCGTGTGCCTTGAGCTCTGAAGAGTGTACTTAAGCAGCTGCTTTCTGCCTCTGATCACCACTGGCATCCCCATCAGTAGGGTCTGAGGGCCCTGGCCTGGTCCTGGGCTGCCTTAGAGAAGTGGTCTCACATGGCTGCAGCCCTCAGCGACCGCAGTGCCAGGCATGTGCTGGTCATCCTTGAGCCGTCTCTCCCCCCTGTGCTGCCGGCACGTGCTGCTGCCTCTGCTCTGTGGTCAGGTGAGGCCAGGGCGGGTCAGCCTGGCTCTCAGCATTCCCAAGGTTACACAGCAGGTAGGTCCTTCTAAGGCCAGGCTCCGCGCAGGTCTGCCTGAGCCCCTTAGCTCCCTGTACGCAGGGAAGCGGGGAGAACCTCTCCCCAAACACAGGAACCCTCCAGAAGCAACTTACCTGACAGTGCCTCAGCTAGTGCCAAGTGTATGTTCTTGACGAGTGCCCAGCCCCTTGAGCCCAGGGCCAGCATCCAGACCCTCCCGTGATCACCTCCATTAGCAGACATCGGCTGTGGATGGCCAGGCCAGCAGAGCGTGAGACAGCTTCTTGGTAATTATGGATCTTTCTGTCAGCTCTGGACAAGGGCTGTCAGCTGCTCAGCTCTGCAGTGGAGCCCTAGATGGAAGAATAGACGGTGAGGAGAGAGCCTGGCTCCCAAGCACCCATGCGCGCCGACGTGCCAGCGCAGCAGAGCAGAAAGGCAGGCTTGAGTCCTTACCTGTCTGGTGGAGAGGAGAATACGCTATCTGCCCAGCTTCCTCCAAGCCACTCCCACTTGCCTGAGGATTGGTTTCCAGTTATAAACTCAGGCCACGGTACAAGCAAAGTTATTAATCTCCAAAAGCAAAACAGATAAACCTTCTTCATGAAACAATTAGGCTAGTCTTGGAGGTTGTCTTAAAAGGTGGTGTTTTCTATAGAGGTGGGGTCATTTTCAAGATGGACACTTTACCTCACAAATGTGAGGCTGTACACAAGGCCCTCTGGTGGTCTTGGGGTGGTAGGTGGGTGGGATTTTCTCAGGCTGCAACTGTGTGTTAAAATCTCTTCCTCCTCCTCCTCCTCTTCTTCCTCCCTCATTCCTTACCCTCTCCTGCCTTCCTCCTCTCCTCCATGGTTTTTTGAGGTTTGGTTTGTCTGTATTGCCCAGGCTGGTCTCAAGGCTTTGAACTCGAGCAGTGCTCATGTGTGTACCACTGTGTCCTCCTGCTTCACGACTTTTAGTCTGTTCTTCAGAGAAGAAAGAAAAAAATAGAGCAAAATCCATTTTCATTTGTGATTACCCTTCAGATTCATTGGGCCCTCCCTTTAAACAACATAAAGCGAGGGCCTATTTTAGATGTTAACATTGCCAGTTTTTTATTTCCATATCTAGAAACATTTCACTACCCTATCTTCATAGTTCTCATTTTACCATGTTACCTTTTATTCCCAACTGTGGTAAGAAGAGACTAAGGTAATAGAATGGAAGAAAAGAGGTGGCATCTAAGGTAGCGCAGTACACAGACATTCTCCTGTGCTGGTGTGGTTTCTTACAGTGCTGGCAGTTGATCGGAATCTCTTTCCAGAGCATGAACGAAATCTGGAAACACCGCCTAAGTCCTTTTTAAAATTTAAAGCTTTCATTGTAAACAGTGAAGATTTAGAACATTTTATTTTCTACCCCCAATGGCAGTGAGAGGAAAATTGGCAGAAGACGATGTTTCAGCATTAAGAAATGAATCCGAAGATGAATGCCCACAGACAGAAAGCAGCTTTCTGGACACTAACGATGCTGGTGACGCTGATCATATAAACAAGTTCTCAGACTTTGCAGCTTTAGGTGGAGCATTTAGATGAATGTTCTCAGAGTTAAGCATTGATGTGAATGTTATTTCAAGGACAGGGAGAGAATATGGTTTCCCATCCAGTCAGTCATTCTGCAGGGAGCACTTTTTTTGGGTTAGCTTTCCATCACGGTAACCAGGTCTCTGAGGCGCTTAATCTAGGACACAAAAAGCTTGACTTTTCTGTGTTGGAGGTTCTGTCTATGATGGAAAGGCCCTGTTGCTTTGTTTTGACTCTACCTCGCTGCAGGGAGTGCATGGTGGTGCCTGACCAGTCACAGTGTGGGGAGAAGGAGCTGGGTTCCACCATGGCCGTCAGGACCTTGCGCTCGGCACGTCCTCTCAGCACCCGAAGAGCAGGCTTCTAACACATGACCCTTGGGGAGCAACTAACGCCACCGTCCCCTTTTGTTAAAGACATCTTTTGCAATGTTTATGGATCAAATAATACTGTGTGTAAACAGATGAACTATTGAGAGTTGATGTGTATCTGAAAGCTGATTAGAAGGAAATAAATGAAGAAATGAAAATGTCCATTGGTTTGAGCATTCTAATTTATATTCATAAATCTAAAGGTGAGAGTCCTCTGCAATTATGGAGCAAATAAGATGGCTAGTTTCAACAAAATTATGAGCCATCAAAACTTTTCACAAGTGTAATGCTTTGACAATTCAAAACAAGAAAAGGAGTTAGAAGTAATGGTAAGCTGATTAGATATTCAGAGTCATGATTGTATTCCAACAGTGTAAAAGCAAGAAGAACCCAGAAAGATGAAGGACTAAGCTCTGTCTATGGATATGACACTCGGCACTGGTCTTTACAACACAGATGCCATCTGGGCTCTGTCAGGGTGGTGAGTGAGCAAGTGTAGTTCCTCGGCATCTGTGGAGACTGGCTCTAAGATCTCCTGTGGATGCTAAAAGATAGAGGTGCTCCAGTCCCTATGTAAAATGGCCTACTGTTTGCATACAACCTATTCCTATTGTTTCTATATTTTAACTCTCAAGAGCACTTATAGTACCTAATACAATGTTAGTGTCACGTAAGCAGTGGGAACTAACAATAAGAAGCAGTACCCACCCATGTCCGGTACAGGCTCAGGATTTTTTTAATCTCTAAGTTTTCAAATCCATAAATGTGGCTCCTATGGACATGAAGAGCCAGGGCTCTTGTTTTATAGGATGGTGAGTGGCAGAGGGCTTTGTTTACTTCCTGAATTTAAGAGGGAGCGAGAGAACTGGTGACACTTAGGGAGTTGGATCACCCAGAGAGGCTTGGGCCTTGGCTCTGGATGGAAGTGGGTTTCCTAGATTGGGTCTGGTGCATGTATGGGCTGTGCAGGCTGTGCAGCTGGTATTTTAAGGTGGAAAATAGGTGTTGTGGAAAGAGAACTTGTAAGCCCTGGCTCTGGCTAGTGGGGTCCCTCCTCCGCCCCATTTCAGGAAGAAAAATGTGGCCTTGAAATGACTAACCTTCACTACCCCTGGCGTGTCAGGTGCTCTACCAGCATTTTATGTATGCTAGAGATAACC
Organism: Dipodomys ordii; assembly: GCF_000151885.1. Classification (NCBI taxonomy): domain Eukaryota; kingdom Metazoa; phylum Chordata; class Mammalia; order Rodentia; family Heteromyidae; genus Dipodomys; species Dipodomys ordii. The sequence goes on from NW_012267303.1 coordinate 1,322,031, forward strand.
TTTAGGGGCAACTCCATTCCCAGTGGGGAAGAGTGGGCAGGGTCACGGGGCCTTGGAGCAGGCTGGACTCCAGGCCTACGAGGAGATGTTACTGTGGTTCTTGGGTTCTTTGGAAGTCTAAGACTTAGCAGGCTGCCCTGTGTGCTGCTTACTTTAGTCATCAGTAATGGAGCCATCTTTTGTTTCTGCCTTGTCTTTGTTGTGTTTTTTCATTCTGAGTGACACCGGGAAAATATGTTGTATGTGTAGGCAAGAGGCTCCACTTTATGAAGATGTCTCACCGACTGCCACAGGCCCACCTTCACCACTGCCATTTGTGTCTTTGGGGAAGTTGCAGTGGCTTAGTGGTAATTAGAAATGGCTACTCTGGTCACACTCATACAGCTGCTTAGCTATGCCATTAATGTCAGATGTCTAAGGTTTTGCTTCAGTAATAAGAATTGAATAGTATTCAAGACGGGTTCAGACTACATTAATATTTAAGAGCCTTCCTGGATCCAGAAAGTGCCGGTGAAAACCCTTCGGAATGTAATATATACAGCACATGTCAATTAGGATGAGACGCGGTGCGCTGGGCTCCCTGCCACGCGTCCCAGGAAGCGCTTGTCGCTGGTGGTCAGATTGCCAGCCTCCCAGAGGGATCTCCTGCAGAAATCAGCCTTTCTATTACTTCGCTCTTCTGAATAGATCCATGTCCCAAATAGAAAGGAAAATCAATTTAATTACTTATGAAACTTTTCCTTAAGGGTGAATGAATTATGAGGGAAAAATGAAGTGTGTGTCTGTCATCAGTAACTTTATTTCAGAGCTGACAACGACGAGAGAAATTAATTTGCTCTGAAGACAAGACATGGAGTGGTTGGTGAAAACAGATAGAGAATGCGCGCACAGGCGTGTTCACCTAGAGGTGCGGCTGGGAAATGCTTCGCTTCTGGGACTGCCTGGAAAATGAACGTGGGGACAGGTGCCGAACTGAAGCCAGGGGTGTCTGCACGGGCCACAGCAGGACAACCGAGAAGGAGGAGAGAACTATTGCAGTTAATGTGATGATGGGAGCGATTCACCACGCCGGAGCCCTACGCCCCCAGCCTCCTCGTGGGCGCCATCTTAGTGTAATCAGTGAGCCGGGGACCCCCCGGCGGCAGGAAGTGCCGGCGCTGGGCTGCTGTCTGTCCAGCCATCCTTAGCTTCTTCCCTGTGTGGTCCAGCTTTGCATCGTATCTTTGTAGGAGCGAGTTTAGAACCAAGGCAGAGGAGAGTTAAGTCACTCCCTCTATAGCTGGTCTGTGTTTCTTGTGATGTGTGCTTTATTCTTTAATCCTCACTGTGTTCACAGACCCATGCGCCCTCCAAATGCTGTCGTGGCTTACAGTGAGACCCTCCCTTCAGTAGCTCCCCCGTTACCCTCCACTGACCCTGGCAACCACACATCTTTTCTGTGCTTATTTACCTCTTTTGGACATTCCATAGACTCCGATAGTTTGTGGCCTTTTTTTGTTTGGCTGCTTTTATTCATCATGGCGTTTCTGCAATGATTACATGTTGTTGCGTGGAATAATGCACTTGTTTCCTTTTTTGTGGCTGAATAGTGTCCTACATATCCATGCCTTTGTTTATCCATCAGGTGATGGGAATTGGGGCCGCACCTTTCCTCTCCTTTCCCTCTTCTCATTTCTTCTCTGTCTCTTGCCCTGTCCCTCTGTCCCTCTCCCTGCCATTCTTCCTCCCCCCTCTCTTCTCTAAGGCCAGGCATGGGTGGTAGGCTGGTGGTTTCTGCTCAGAAAGCTTGGCAGGAGCCGGGGTGAACCACCTTGCCTCCGTGTCAGCTGCAGTTTGTTCCTTCTTGGAGAGTCTCTTGCCCCTTCCCATTGTGTTCCTAACCCTGGGGACTTGTTTGTTGTGTGCTTTCTCCTCAGAAGAGATACAGAAAAATTGCCCAGGCGTTCAGAGTCCTGCTCCTACCTGATAAATGCGCCTTTTAATGCAGGCTGTGAATGAATGGAGAGCGTTCTTTGTCTGCTTGCAGAAGTGGAGGTGTGTTGTCTAGGAAACATGGAAGCATGCCTTTGAAGGGCGGAGGCATTAGTGATGAACAAGAGATTGACAGAACAAACCAAATAAAAGCTAACCTGCTTCCCTTCAAATAAAACCATTTAGGTGAATGAGAAAACAAGAAATCACAGCTCTCTAAACAGTTAAGATCTTCACTTGAGCTCTGAAATTGACAACTAAGATGGCATCCGGCTTTTAGGGCTTTTATCGGTTGTGTTCTGTTTTGCAGCAAGGTTTTTTTTTTATTTTTTTATTTTTTATTTTATTTTTTTTTATTTTTTATTTTTTTGTTCCCCTCCCCCTGCAGCAAGGTTTTGTTAGGGAAATAGCAGCAGCTCCACGCACTCAAAGACTCCACAATTAAGACTCATTTTTGTCTTTGGTCATGGCTCTGTATTCTGGATCTCACATGCTTGGTAATGCCTCTTGGGGTTTTACCCACACACTTGGCCCTCCTCTCCCAGCCAGCACCTTGGCCTCAGTCTGGGATTTTGCTAGTCCCCTGCTAGGAGTTCCTAACTCCTGCCAGGCCACAGCTCCACACCTGGGTGCCTTCGAGTCCGATCTCCACAAGGTCTGCAGCGGTGGCATGTTTGGTGGTGGCACATGCTGTGGTGGTGTGAGCTCCTTCTGTGCTTGGGAAACCTTCAATGCAGGTACAGTGGTCTTTGACCTTAGCCAGGAGCAGAAGTCGCAACTTCTTTTAGAACAAAGCGATGACAGTAGTTCAGAGGTAGGCTGTATCTGTGTGGGGCCTCCAGGTCAGGTGCCAGCTGCGTGCTTCTCTGCACGCGCTACCCAACGGAAGCAGGCGTGCATTACGGAGTCAGAGTCACTGAGAGGTGTGCCACGGTGCTCCTCGTGCAGATCCCACTCTGTGTCGGGCAATGGGAAGAGCCGGCAAAGAGGCCCAGGCCCTCAGGCCCAGGCAGAGCTGTGTGGGGCAAGTGGTGTTCTGCCCACTCCCACCACGGGCTCCAGGCCCTGCACAAGCAGGATGGGGCTGGGTGGCTTTGCCCGTTTCTTTTTTTCTTTTCTTTTCCTTTTAAATTTTTATTTGTCAGTTGTGGGGCTTAACCTCAGGGCCCATGTGCTGTCTCTGAGGCTCTTTTGCTCAAGGCGAGCACTCTACCATTTTGAGCCACAGCACCACTTCCAGTTTTCTGGTGGTTATAGGGGCTAAGAGTCTCATGACTTTCCTGCCTGGGCTGGCTTTGAACCTCGGTCCTCAGATTTCATCCTCCTGAGTAGCTAGGATGACAGGCATGAGCCACAGGTACCAGGCATCTTTGCCCATTAAGAGGGTCGATGGAGTGAGAGCCAGCATTCCACTGGTATCTGGAAGTGGCCCCCGTGAGGGGGAGGACCTTTGGCTCCATTGGCCTCATGTCGGAGGGTTGGCTCATGCTCACAGTGTGTGTGCCCCTCCAGGAAGGTGCAGCTCCAAGGTGCCCTCTGACCCCAGGACAGTGGAGACCTTGGTGGCAGGTCACACTGTGCACTCGGGGAGGTGGTAGTGCTGGAGGCTGACCCCAGAGGAGCAAGCCAGTTCTCCAAGGCCGCCACAAGGGTTGAGGAGCTCCACCTGTCCCGGCCTCTGCCGCTGCTGCTGTGTGGGGCCTGGTTCTCAGGTGGGCCTGGGGCGTTCATGGCGGTTATTTTTATTTTGTAGGATTTGCTGAGAAGTTCACATATAGAAAACATTATGACACACGTCACCTAGTGGATTTTTCCTTTCACATAGACATGAGCTAATGGATCTCGAAGGAAACCCTGCTAATTCTGTCAGCATGTTCTCGAGTTTGAGTTTGGCACTTTGGAACTGTCAGCGCTAACCCTGGTATTTAGATCAGATATGACCAAAGTGTGCTATATGCATTGCAGAAACATCATGACCAGACCCCTGACCATGGGAAGCCTGATGTCTGCCACTTATCCTAATTCATTTACTGGTAGACATAGAATCATTCCCTACAAGAATCCGGAATCTTCTCTGGTTGGTATAGCTGTGTCATATCATCCACCTTACCAGACACCTCTTCATTCAAGAAACTTTTACTTTTTTGGTTGAGGGCGATGAGGAAAGCAAGTCCTTAAAATACATGGTATGTGTGAGGGAGATGCTAAGAAGGAAGGGTGAGAAGGAAGGCAGTGTTGCAGTTTCCAGGGTGGGTGTGGCCAGCCCTCCATGAGCAGGGAGGCAGGGAGGCAGGGAGGCAGGGCTAGCAAGCCCTGCTTACCCTCAGGAGATGGGGGTGGTGCTAGGCTCGGGGAGGCTGAAGACCAGGCGGAGGGGAGGCCGTGCTGCAGTAATGCCGGCGGGGGCTGTGCTCCGTGTCACCGTGGTGATGAGCCCTCACCCGCAGGTCTGAGAGGTGGCCGAGGGACATTCAAGTGGCCTATTGGGTAGGGCTGTGTTAGGAATGCGCCAAGGCCAGCGGATGAGAGAAGCAGAGAGCGCCGTAATCCAGTTGTACTGCTCCGTGTGGGCAGTGGTCGAGGGTGGCCTGGTGCCTGGGGTCACTGGTGCTCGGCTGAGTTGACTCTGGCTTGGAGGTAGAGCGGAGAGAAGGAAGGTGAGCGGGAGGAAGAGGGGTGTGCTGGCTCACCGCAGGAAGGGTGGGATGGGCGTCCTGGGGGGGTGCCTGGCTTTGGAAGGACTCTGGGAGCTCCGTCCTGCACCTGTGCCATTTCAAATCTGCGTCGTGCAGCATCGTTCCGATATTCAATGAAACATCGGAGGAATTGGTTGGTGCCCTCCAGGGCTGATGGCGGGGGACTTTGTGGCCCTCTGGCTTCCTCTTCCTGCATGAGGACAGAGCTAGCCCTCATTCTCAGAGTTTCCGTGCCTTCCTCTCTGGTGTGGGTGCGGTGGCACGTCGTCGGGTTAATCCGAGGACCCATGGAGAGAGAGACTGCTGCTGACAGGTAGCACCTGAGTGCTGGGTGCTGGAGAATGCAAAGGTTGACCTTTAACGGAGCCTGCACCTTCCAGCGCTGGTGTGAAAGCTGGGTGGGTCCCACCAGCTCAACAGGCACCCACAGCAGCGTCGGCCAGCTCTGCCCGACTTCCCTCTAGTGTACAGTTGTCATTCTGTTGCTCTGTGGGGAGTCCCCTGCCCGTGTCTCTCCCTCATAGTCCTTGTGGGGTCCAGGGGTGGGCGTGCCCTGAGATGCACAGGCATGTGTGTGTGTGCGCATTTCCCAGCTTTCCTCTGATCCCACACAGAGCTCGGCCCACCTGCATTCGTCTCGGTGGTGGCTGTAGCAGCTGCAGAAAAGAGACAGTTCTGACAGCTTTCCCTCTCCCCAGGAGGCTAATGATGGAGTATATGCATAGCACTGTGAAGTCTTTGAAATAAAATCACAAAGTACATGTGTAATATTATTATAGCTCTAATGGCATTTATATTTAAATCATCATCATTGCAATAATAATAATACTAATATACCAGTTTGCCAATAAAACACAAAACTGCTTCAGAAGAACATTCTAAAATGATAGTGTTTTTGGAGGTTGGGCTACAGTGTCTAATTCTGGCCTTCACAATTGGTTGTGTGATTCATGTATTATGTATTTTCTGAAGAATAACGAGGGTATGCAGTTCTGCCCAGGGCAGTGAGTGTTGGAGATATACAGTTGGTCCATCGTGCTAAAGGAGCGATTGGAAGTCTGGCTTGACACACTGTGTTTCCTACGAGGTGGGCTGTCTCCGCCTTCACTCAGGGCTGTCTTTGAGTCCTCAGCATTTGATTCCGTGATAATACATCATTAGGGACGAGTCCTTGAGCCCGCAGTCCAGGTACAGTCAGGGAGAAGGTGGACAAGCACTTCCGAGGTGATGGATGGTTTTTTTTCTTTCAGATCCATACAAAATTCATAAACCTGATTTATAACCAGTGGAGTTTGTGCTGCTCAAAGCACAAGGCCAGAATGCAGAGCTTTATTTTGCAGGGAATGTCTCTCTTTCAGGAACTGGGGCCTTATTCTCTTGAGCGTGTCTAGGTGGTAAAAGCATGAGGGGAAGGGAGGGGAAGGGCCGTACCTGTGTTCTTTTGTCTCCCTGGACACCACAACAAACATATTGGAACAGAAGCACTTGCTGGTTAAGAGCGGAAGTCAGACAGAGGAGGCTGTTCATCATCCACGGTGAGAGCAAGATGCCTTCCGTTCTGCTCAGCCCACAGCCCAGGGCCAAGCGTGTCCAGCATGCACTGTGAACCTTACCGAGGCCACTGTGAGCGCCGCCCTGTAGGCCGTTGATCCTCTGCAGCGCATTCCCTTGTCTGGTCCAGCCTTCTCCTTCCCCAGGTCCTAGCAGCCAACCTTCCTGCCTTGTTCCTGCTCCTGTTGCCAGAGCCCTCAGCCTGCTGCTCATCCATCCGCCATAGCCTGTGTGTTGGTTCTCTCTGGCTTTCTTCTTGGTCCTTCTCCTTTTCATTCTGTGTTTTCGATTCTGCATGCAGTGGCTTCCTTATATATACTGTGGACTTAGATGTCTACAGGTGGTTTGTGACAGGCCTGACCTTCCTGAAATAGTGACCATGTTCACATGTTTTTCTGGGACACGGGCATTACTTTTTGTCAGACTGGGTGAGATTCAGTGCTCCCAAGAGTCAGTTTTCTATTCTCATTCACCTCTTAGCTCTGTTCTCTGTCTCTACCTAACCTCTCTCCTGTTCCCAAAGGTGCAGCCTCCATTCAGGGCGACACAGGTAGGGCCCCTCGCTCTCCCGCCGCTCAGTGTTGCGCTGAGTGGCGTCTCCGGCGCTCCTCCCCCCAGTACCGTCCAGCTTCTTCCTGTCTCCTGGATCTTGGCTCCATATCTCTACCTGTGCTCTCCCTTCCTCTGCCCTGGGACCAGCCTTTCACCAGGTCTGCCGTAACTATTCCTGCCTCTGCTCTGTGGGCCAGGCAAGGCAAGTGGGGGCATCCTTAGGCCGGGCCTCGGTGTCTGGCCCTGTGCCCTGGCTCAGGCCCCTCCCCTTCTACACATGGACCCTGTGGCTCCACCACTTGCTCCTTTCTCTGCTCTGCACTCTCTGGCACACCAGCTGGACTTGATTGTAACTGCTCATTCTGGTTGCCCGAGTGGCCTCTGGCCACGGTCTGGCTTCTTCTGACCCCTGGCTGTCTGGGCAGCCTGGTGATGGTGCCCAGCACCATGGGGAAGGTGGGGATTCTTCTTTGCCTTTGCCTCCACCTTTCACAGAAGGGTCCTGTCCTTGGTAGAGCCCAAGGTAGGCTTCTCTGGGTTTGCCACACGTGACTTGGCTCTTCTCCCACTTGTCTGATTACTCTACATCTCACCTGAGAAGAAAGGACATTCCCTCTCCCCCCCCCCCCCCCCCCAGCTGCTCAGGCGTTTGCCTTTCCCAGTGCTGAACCTGGGACCGCTCCCTGGGCTTGTTAATGTGGCCGCCTGCCTGTTCTTCAAGACGGCCCTCTCTCACCATGAGCCAGACTCTGGTGCCCTCCCTGTGCCGCTGGGCCAGTTCAGGATTGCGGAGCTGGGATGAAGGCAGGGGGATGGCTGGAGTGTGAGGGTCTGGGCTGCGGTCTGTAGGCAGGGGTCTCTGTCGCCTCTGTGCTGTGGGTCTCCTTGGGGATGACTGTCGGTGTATGTAGAATAGGTGCTCTCTGGGCTCTGCGGGCACCAGGAACGCTGGGAATGCTGGGGCATTGAGGGTGCCTCAGGCACCATGGGCACCGAGAGCTGGAGCAGAGGTGGTTTCCAGAGTAGTCCCCGCTCCTGCCCCACCTCCTGCTCCTCCTGTCTTCAGGGCACTGCATGAGCTCTGCGTAGCAGGCGCTATTTTCAGATAGCGATGGTGTTTAGCCTAGGCTCTCTCAGTCGGGGGTGGGAGGGCGCAATAATGAGGGAAGCCGGGGGCTGGGGTTTTGAGCAGGAACACGGGGTACGGGGGGGGGGGGGGGGTGGGGGGGGGGGGGAGGCTTCCATGATTTCTACCAGGACCCGCAGCTCCGCTCCCACTGTGGGTCTCAGACACACATCGGAGGACTGTAAGTCCTTCTGCAGTAGTGCTGGATGTCCCCTCATCAGTGCCCCGCCTTCCATTTATTGATGAGATCTGGGTCAAATCTTCTTCATATTTGTTTCTTGTCCTCTGACCTGTTTTTTTTCTTTCTTCCCTCTGTTTCTGCTTCCTTCTACATTGATGTGTTTTATGATTCCTTTTTCGGTGCATGTTGGCCTTTTAGCTCTTTGTCTTAGAGGTTATTCTAGGGTTTATGATGCACACTGTGTCTTTTCATAGTGCACATCAAACCACACATAGCCACATCTTGTATGGTGCAGACTGAACAGCTGTGTGCTTCCCTGCTCTCCCTGGCCTCACTTCTCACATATATGTGACACAGTGCATTATGTGATTTGTAGTTATGCGGTAGCTTGGATCTAGAAAGGTTTTAAGGCTAGTGTGTAGCATTCTCTTGTATCCTTGGTCCATTCTTCCTCTCACTAACACCTTATGTTTCTGCCTTTGTGTTGGCCAAAAAACGTACTGACATGATAACGGCCAGTGTTTATGTTTCTGCCTGCCACTCTTGCTCTGTCCCAGGGCCCCATCCAGGATGCCACTAAATGCTACCGTGTTCCTGCAGGGTTGTCCAGTTGTCACAGTTCCTCAGACAAGTCTTATTTTGATAGTTTGAGAACTTGCTACATGTGGATTTGGGTTTGTCTCATTTTCCTTGTAATTAGCCCGGGGTTCTGAGTGTTTGGCGCCTGAAGAGGAGTAGATGCCCTTCCTTTCACATCAGCTCAAGGACACATTGCATCAACATGGCTTAGCACTTTTGATAGTGACCTCCTGGTTCAGTTCTCTGCACTTTACACTTTCATTTTTCTTCCCTTTGCACACTATAGCATGCAGCCTACAGTTAGGAAAATGGTGTTAAGCTGTGCTTTTTTGGTGGTGGTAGAGGAGCTGAGATTCTGCGTGTGCGTGCATGTGATTTCTCCACAGAACCCTGGTTTCTTACACAGGAGACCAGTATTTGAAACTTATTTATGTCCGGTATTCTTATTGCCAATTCCATTTTAAAGAAATGATAAGGAAAAATAAGCTTCACTTTTAGTATTAACTGTTTCTTTATTTCTTTGTGTAAGTTTATAATTCTACCCGGTTCATTTCCTTCTGCCTAAACTTCCTTCCTCCTCCCCCCTGAAACTGGAGCTTGAATTCAGAGTCTGGGCATGTCCCTGAATTTTTTTTTTGCTCAAGGTTGGTTGGTCTACTACTTGAGACACAGCTCCACTTCTGGCTTTTTGCTAGTTAATTGGAGATAAAAGTGTCTCAGATTAATCTTTCTGAGTTGGCTTTGAACTGGGGTCCTTAGATCTCAGCTTCCTGAATAACTAGGATTATAGGTGTGAGACATTGGCAGCTGGTTCTCAATTTACTTTAACGCTCATTCATTCATTCATTCATTCACTCATTCACTTGCTTGCTGCAGAGCTGGGGATTGAATCCAGGGTCTTATGTACAATGCCAGGTAGGCACTCTACCCCTGAGCTGCACTTGACTCTAGGCCTCTTTAATTTTTATTTTTTATGTTTTCATTTTATTTGTAATTTTTATTTTGTGTGTGTGGTATAGCTTTTGCTTTTCTGAAAATAATGTATACTTGCACAGAATTTGGTGACTTCAGTATTTAAGCAATACTGTTGTACTTTCTTTTTGTTCCCCATACTTTCTGTTTGGAAGTCTGCTGTCACTGTTTTGAGAGAAGCCTCTGAAAGTCAGTTAATTGTACCATTCATATTTGCTGAATGTTTACTTTTGTTGTTAAGCTATGTTTTGCCTGTATGTCATTTCACAACAGCCATAAGAGGGAGGAACATGCTGTTTTGTAATGCCTAGCTTAAGGAGTTGAAAAAGTCAACTGGTTTGTTCAAGGCCACCTGACTGAGGCATTGCAGAGTCTGCATTCTAACTACTCTTTAGTGAGTTTGTATTCTCTGCCTTCACACCAGCCTAGTTAAAATGCATCCCTACATTGAAAGTACATGGGCAGCAGACTGGCATGCCTCTGCTCCACCCCTGCTCTGCTTGTGACTTTGAGGTGTCCTGTGCTTTGCTGGGTTTGTGTTTTCACCAGTAAACAGGTCTGTTCTACGTCAGGATTAAGAAGTGTGACGCATGCTCTGAACACGTTCCTCAGCTCCTGGAAGTGTCTCTTGCTCTTGTTCTTAGTCATATTGTTGAACTAATAAATTGAATGTTTCTGAGGTCGTTGTGGCCCCAGCAAATACTCTTAGGTCCTTCCTTCCTCACGTTTCTTCCCCTCTGAAGGGCTTCCACTGCTGACCTTTCTTTGAAGCACAGAGTGGCTCCTTTGGCTTCCTGTTCAGGTACAGAGCCACTACCACAGAACCCTGGCCTGGCCTCTCCCTCCCCCATCTTCGGCCTGCTACGTGAGGACCTGCTCACGACTCTTCCTGCCCCCGTTCAGCTTTCTTCGTGTAGTAGACCCCCATTCCTCAGCAAGGAGAGCAACACCCACGCCATCCTGTGACAGGGGCCTGGCCTGGGCCAGCATTTTGTGGTTTCATCATTCGTCTTGTGGATTTTCCAATGCCTGTTCTGGGTGTTGTGCTAGGTTAGTGTCCTAGTCCTAGTCCGCGGTCTGGGAGCAAGATCAAGAAATGTGTATGGGCTGTGCACCACATGCCTGCTTCATGGTGTGGGCGGCGAGTCCAGACCAGTGGAGGGCAGGCTTGGAGGCCGTCACAGAGCTGAGGTGGGCTCTGAGAGAGGGCAGCTAGAGACCTGCTCCAGAGCCTGGACCACCCAGGGGGTCATGGTGGACACTTATGGGAGGGTTTGGGGGACAGTGGTATCAAGTTGTCCACTGAGGCCCAAGAGAGCCCGTGTCAGCCAGTGGGGCCTGTGAGGGCCTAGTCAGGGCGGTGAGGGGCGGATGTGTATTTCCAAAGCTCCATGCTGATGCATCGTTCGAGGCTTCCGCTCTGGCTCCCTCCATCTGAATCCTTCCAAGCCAATTTTCTCCCAGCAGGACAGGCTTTCTCATCCGGGGATCTGTGTGCTCTGTGCTTCTCTCTCCGATGGGCCCAGGAAGCTGCGTGTCCATTCAGCCTCCAGCTGGCGTATGTGGGCTCTGTTGTCACTGTGGATCGTCTCACAGTCCTGCATATGTGGGTTCTGAGGTGGTGTTGTCACTGAGCCCCATGCTGTGGTCACTTTTCCATCCCACAGTCCTGGATCACTTCCTCGTCTCAGCCCTTCACTCGGATCATGCCTATAGATATGCTCACTTTTATCAACAAGAAGGAAGGACTGTCGGGAGGCAGTGAGTGACGTGCCTGGAGCCTGCAGAGGACAGGGCCTTGGAGACGGGGCATGGACTGTGAGCCGCACACACCTCACTGCTGGTGTCGGGCCTGCACACGCTGGAGACAGGCCGTAGTGGTGGAGCCCTGCCTGCTGCTCGACTGTTTCCTCACTTCGGAGTCCCTTGGAGGAGGACCAGTCCCCCTTGTCTGCTCTGCTGCAGCTCCTGTCCCATGTGGAGGGTGCCCAGGATTCCTGACCAGGCAGGACAGGCCCAGCAGCCTCCAAACATCTCGGAGCACTAATACCTTCTTTCAGCTTGATATAGACCACAGTGAAAAGGATCATGTGCCCGCTAGAGACCTAATGGAAAATGATACTGTATTTAATCTAGTAACTTCTTCGCAGACTCTGCATAAATTATCGAAGGGCTTCAGAAATGTTGAATGCAGCTAAGATGGCAATGGTGGGCTCCTGGTGAAGGATAAGATCTTACTGGAGTGTCCAAGGAGTGAGCGCTGTGGGAGGGAAGGGGTTATCTGGTGGTATTTTATTGAACCACAAAATGTTATTTATAACCCATGTCAGGAGCAATTAAACTGATTGATGATTAGGAAAGTTTAATAGTTGAATAATAAGATGCGGTCTTGACAGCTATTTTTTCTCATTCTGGAAGCATATTTTATGAGTCTAATAACAGTGTTAAGGACGGGCTGTATAATATGTTGTGCTGTAATTATATGGTGGTAATATAATTTTCAGCCTAGTGGTACATGGTATGTTACTTATAAAAAATTAAAATACCAATTATGATTTTTTTGATTTATTATTGGAGTAGTTTGTTAATTTTGACTTACCCAAAGCAGGGTTAATTAGTACGTATGGATATATTTGATTAAAAGTACACCGGTGCTGAATTGAATAAGAAAGGCCAAACAAAATAATTTTTTTTTTTTGCCCACCCAGAATGTTCTATAGTCTCAGCTATCTCGAGTGTTTGTTTGCAAGGTGGCGGCTCTGACGGGCAGCTCAGTGGTCCTGTGCCTCCCCAGGCAGTGTGTGTGTCCAGACCGCTTGGGCCTCCTGCCCTCCTTGCCTGCTTGTTTATGATGGTGTTAGTGGTGCTCCTGAGGAACCATTCTTAGGTTGGCAGAAGAATTGCAGCTAAAAGTTCTTTGAGAAATGAGTGGCAATATAACAAAGTGGGAACACAAATTAACCACTAAAAGAACAGTCTAGCTTTGCAGTCCTGAGGATGCAGATTGAACCAGTGAGGCAGTTCTGTTCTAGTCTGTCAGAGGGCACGGATTAAGAAGTCAATACTCACTGCTTTTCTGGCAAGCAGAGATGGGACTTCTGTCATCTTTGGGCGGGATAATCGGTGCTTGCTCCCTCTCCCAGGAGGCAGAGGAGGGCACAGGAAGACCAGTGTGGCATGTTCTCATGGTGGATTCCATCAGTCTAGGAGGTTACAGCTCCGAGATTTCATGAAAACTCTTCTCTAGTATGTAAACACGATGCGGTTGTAAATAAACACACGTCACTGTGTGACGGTGAGGATCTGAAATGAGAGGACTGGGGCCTTGCCCCGGCCTCTGCTTCTCTCAATTTCTACAGAGCCTTAGATTGTAGGATATAAAGCTTTCTATGACAATTTATTAAAAATGTCGTGTTGCATGCTGAATTGTTTTTCTCAAAAATTCCTTTGTTGAAGTCCTAACCTCCTAATACCTCAGAGTACATTTAGAGATTGGGTCTTTAAAGAGGTAATATAGTTAAAATGCGGTTACCAGCCTACTCCAGCATGACTGGGCTGCTCCAGCCCTGGCCACCGACCTGCGGCCTGCAGAACTGGGAGGAGTCCTCAGTGGTCCATGATTACTGCACTCTGTGTCGAGATACCAGAACTGTCTGTATAGCGTGTTGGCGAGCATTTTCATTCTCTCCTCCTTTCCATATCCTCCAGATTATTTGCAGAATCATGGGTGGCAAAAGAGCACTGTTAAGGTTGCTTCCCTGCCGACACGGAAGAACCGCAGCAACCAGGCAGGTATCCCCTGGGCTGGCTCCACCCGGTCACCCCAGTTGAAGGTGTCGCTCTAGGGTGTACTTGGTGTTCCTCCAATCCCAGCGTTGCAGGCTCTGCTGGCTGCCCACGGAGGTCTCTAGGCTACCCACATGTCACTGTGTGACAGGGAGGAGTCTGAGTGAGGGGAATTGGGCTTTGTCTGAGCTCTGCTACTTTTTCTACAGAGGCTTAGGTTGTAAACCATCATTGTAGCCCCACTAGGTCTGGTTTTCTGAGATCTTAGATTTACATTTTCTGTAGCTGATTCGGCCTGGAGCAGCATCCAACCCGATCTAAGTTCCAGAAGGCAGTCTGGGCCCTGGGGAATCCAGGGGAAGACAGAGGCTTGGCAGCACCTGACATTGCTGGGTTGGGTAGATGGGCAGAGAGGCGCTGGGCTGCCCTACAACCAGAGCACCTGCTCCTCACTCTATGAAGCTGAGGTCTGCAGCTCCCAACCACATGTGTCCAGTGGCTGTGTGTGGCAGTCGGAAGGATGCAGTGAACTCATCTGCCTCTCCAGCTGGGCCCCCAGCTCTGGGGTGATCACACCAGCCCTGACAGAGTAAAGGACTCCCTGCTGTCAAGTCCAGGAGGGGTGAGAGAGGAGGCTGGGCCTGGGCCCTTCCATCTGAGAGGAAACAGGGTGCCCCTCACCATCTGAGGACAGGCAGGGTGCCCCCCTTGCTGCTGCCCAGCATGCAGCTAGGGGAGAGCAGGCATCACGGAGGAGTCCCAGGAAGGAGTCTCTGGCCAGGCCTGTGCTCAGAGAGAAGGGTGGGGGGAGGGGCGATTGGAGGCTGAGGCACGGGACACACTGTGCCCAGGAGGCCCTGGGGTCTCTTAGCTTGGTGGAGGTGGAGCTGGCGAGGGGCCAGGGCCTCTGGTGGCGGGGCGTGTCTAGGTGAGGCTCCGGGGTGCCGTGGCTGCGTAGCCCTGGCCGCGTGAGGCCAGGCTCTTACCACTGAGCCATGCCTTCCGGTCTCTTATTTCTGACTAAGGCCTCTTGAGAGTTTTGTAGAGCCAGAGGCGTTTCAGCGTGGGCCAGGCCTGTTTCGTTCATGGCTTGGGTACAGTTCCCAGGGGCTGTGCAGACCTGGGCGGTCCAGTTCTTTCTCAGCACATCTCTGTGACCTCAGTCCTCCTGTAGACAGCGTCCTGATCCAATCTGTCCTATGGCAGCCCCCCCCCCCCCCATCCCATTCCTGCTTCAAGGTGGGCGGAGGTCTCAGCAGGCTTCCTCATCTAGCCAGCATCTCCAGCTCCACGCAGCATAGGGTTAACTCTTTCTATACCAGTAGTTTACAGGTTGTGTCATAGGGTCCAAGTATCAAAATGTTTACCAAGCTGCTGTGACTGTTCAGTGTTCCCAAAAAGTCAGTAGCCTTCAATTCTTCTAGGAAGTTGCTTTTTGTGCTTTACTTTGACTCCTGTGTTTGTGTTGGCACCTCAGTCCCCACAGGGATGGTGTGCAGGGGTGGGTGAGGTGGTAGAACTGTCCCAGGGCCACGGTGTGCAGGGGTGGGTGAGGTCGAAAGAACTGTCCCAGGGCCACGGTGTGCAGGGGTGGGTGAGGTGGTAGAACTGTCCCAGGGCCACGGTGTGCAGGGGTGGGTGAGGTGGTAGAACTGTCCCAGGGCCACGGTGTGCAGGGGTGGGTGAGGTGGTAGAACTGTCCCGGGGCCACGGTGTGCAGGGGTGGGTGAGGTGGTAGAACTGTCCCAGGGCTACGGTGTGCAGGGGTGGGTGAGGTGGTAGAACTGTCCCGGGGCCACAGTGTGCAGGGGTGGGTGAGGTGGTAGAACTGTCCTGAGGTCACGGTGTGCAGGGGTGGGTGAGGTGGTAGAACTGTCCCGGGGCCACAGTGTGCAGGGGTGGGTGAGGTGGTAGAACTGTCCTGAGGTCACGGTGTGCAGGGGTGGGTGAGGTGGTAGAACTCTCCCAGGGCCACGGTGTGCAGGGGTGGGTGAGGTCCTGAGAACTGTCCCTGGGCCACGGTGTGCAGGGGTGGGTGAGGTGGTAGAACTGTCCTGAGGCCACGGTGTGCAGGGGTGGGTGAGGTGGTAGAACTGTCCTGAGGTCACGGTGTGCAGGGGTGGGTGAGGTGGTAGAACTGTCCTGAGGTCACGGTGTGCAGGGGTGGGTGAGGTGGTAGAACTGTCCCAGGGCTACGGTGTGCAGGGGTGGGTGAGGTCCTGAGAACTGTCTGCACCTGAGCAGATGATGCTGTCACCAGAGGAGTGGGTGTTGAGATCAGTCTGTGCTTTGCCTGTGTCACCCTCACGTTGTATAAGATGGTGGTTTACACTTTGCCCTGCCCTCAGCGGCCCTGTTTTATAAAATGGCAGCTGGCTCTGTTCTAAGTGCAAATGCTGAGGCCGAGAGACTCCATGTCTTGTAGTACAAGGAAAGCCACCATCTGTGCAGCACAAAACATAAGACAGACTCTGATAAACAGCTCACACAAATCAAATATTACTGTCTGTGAACCTGCATATTAAATGAGGTGCACGTGGTTGTGGCACACTCATCAGAAAGCCTCGGCCTGTAGGCTAACCGATTACAGCAGACACAACCCCAAGACACACGGGGCAGGCACAGTGATCGGCCGCTTGGTCCCTCAGCGTGGGCTTCCTTCAGGAAAACCGCCACAACGAAGGAGCCAGGCCTCTGTCCCTGAACTCCAGCTCTAATGTCGTTTCTTCTGCGCAACCCACTTAAAACTGGTGCTTGAACCTGCCTGCCACAGCGCTGGCCTGTCCTGGCCGCCGGCTGCGTCTCACACTGCTGGGCAGCTCTTGTCGGCACCTCCATGGGCTGCCTCTGGGCCCGAAGGCCCCTTGGAGCCTGCATCCTCCTCCTCTCATTCACAGCGATTCTGTGTGCTTCTTGTGAAGTGCAGTGTGTGACCTGAGATTTAGCAGTTAGGATCAGAATAAAGCAGTGATTGCTAACAGCCACAGATGCTAAGTGAAGTCAGTAGTACTTGGAGACCCATATTCAAGGAACTTGAGGTAGTTTGTGAATTTGTTGTTATTCAGTAAGTTCAGACCCGGTGGACAGATACAGTGTGTCAGTCTATAGTCCTGACATAGCTTGCTCATGATAGCGCACCAGCTATCAGGACACTAGTGAGTCCTGACTGTAAGAACAAGTTTGGCCTCTCCTGTGTTCTCCCCCTTCTTTCCCCTCCCTCCCCCTCCCCACCCCTTCCCTTCCCCTCCCTCTCAAGTGTCTTCACATCCTCCTCTCCTTCTGTCAGATGGACCCCCTTAACCTTGGATTACTCAGTCTCAAAAACTCCAAGAAATACATTTTTTCTCTTTATAAATTGCACAGACTATAATGCAGAACACTGATGCTTGGATTCGAGAGAGATCTTGCTTGCTTCTAGAAACAAGACCCTCTCCCTTTCATTGCCCATCTGTGCTTTGGCCCTTCCTTGTCCCGTGGCTCTGGAGGCTGAGCTGCGGCTGTTGGAGCTGAGCTCCGTCCTGATGTCTCTGGGAGAAAACTCATTTTCACGGTGAACCCTACCATGACCACGCTTTACCTGGCTGTGGAGCATGGAGCTTTTCTTCCTTTTTCGAAATCAGTGCTATTAGCATAGATTAGCATACATTAATTGTCCACAGTAGCGGTTTCGCTGTGCACTTCTGTGTGTGCAGATAATGAGACGACCTGGGGAGGGGCTGCTGTGGGCCGCTCCAATTGCAGACGCCCCCCGCGGCCCACCCCACTCAGCCTGGCGGAACATTTCTGGCTGGTTTTTACATTCCTGCGTGGGGAACCGTGGGTGCTGAGCTCTTTCCCTGTTCCATTCTCCCCAGCTGCAAGACTAAAACAAAAGGACCTGTGGCAGACGGGTGCTGAGTGCGTGGTGCGCTGGTGGGTACCCCGTCTGGAGGATGAGGCCCTCAGGTGTGGCTGTGGAGGTGGGTTGGGCTGGCACAAGGGTGACTCAGAGAAGGCACATATTTCGGGGCTCCCTTGCCCTCAGCCATGCTGTCTGGACATGCAGCGTTGTAAAGGATGGAGCCAGCACCGAGACGGGGCAGGCCAGTGCCAAGGTGGCCTCAGGACTGTGGGGATGGCGGCCTTATCATCTTTTTCATGAGCCTTGGTCTCACTTCTGTGCTATGAGGCCCACCACGGTCAGCCTGCCTCCCTCTTGCCCCCCCCAGGCAGACAGACCTGGGAGAAAAAGCTCATCGGTTTGTTCCATGTGCCAGGCTGCCCCCTCTACCCTCCTCCTGGTCACCTTCAGCTCACTTCCAGCATCCGGGGTCCCGTTTGACACCGATTCTTCCTGGTCAGAGCTGTCCAGTCTCAGCTTTGCCTCCCGCCTCTGAACAGACTGGTACAGCCACTCGCCCTTGCTGGCAGCTGTCCTTGGCACCGTTGGCCCTTACTGCCGCTTCTGAGCAGCAGCCTGATGGTTGTCATCAGCAGTTGTGTTACGGTGTTCCTCTGAATGGATTGGTTCTGTTCAGTCTTCTCGGCAGTGCCTGCTGTACTTCTGAAATAGGCCCTCAGCTTTGTTCATAAATCTCTGTTAAACTTTTTGCCCAGAGCATGGATCTGGAGCTCTGTCGTGCGGGTGAATGGCCTAGACCAAGACGCTTTTCTCTTCCCCTTGTGGGCACCTGGGAGGGGGTGGTGGTGAGAAAGCACCGAGTGGAGCCCTCAGCTAGAGAGAGACCAAGAGCCCGAGCTGTTGTCCCAGTATGAGGAAGTTGTTCTTCACCGGCCTCCAACAGGGCAGTTCATTCATCTTCCTATTCTCTGGCTCTGGGCCTGCTTCATCGATATTGTTGTGTTCCACCTTATATGTGACTCACACTGCTGAGCCCACCTGACCTCTGAGTGACTCACACTGCTGAGCCCACCTGACCTCTGAGTGACTCACACTGCTGAGCCCACCTGACCTGTGAGTCACACTGCTGAGCCCACCTGACCTGTGAGTGACTCACACTGCTGAGCCCACCTGACCTGTGAGTGACTCACACTGCTGAGCCCACCTGACCTCTGAGTGACTCACACTGCTGAGCCCACCTGACCTGTGAGTGACTCACACTGCTGAGCCCACCTGACCTGTGAGTGACTCACACTGCTGAGCCCACCTGACCTGTGAGTGACTCACACTGCTGAGCCCACCTGACCTGAGACTCATACTGCTGAGCCCATCTGCTGAACTGTTTTTCTTTGATCTTTTTGACACTTGGCTTAAAGACTTTCAAGCTGACCTGTAGTATACAGGTCCAGGCAGGCTACTTTGTCAATACTGCTAGCATGGCTCAGAATGAAAAGATGTGCAGTCAGCAAACCAAAACAGCATATTTCTTCAAAGACCCTAACAAAATACCCCGGCCCAGGACTCCTAGCTTGAAGAGCATTTCATAAAATCATTGGTAGAAAAGACAAGTGAGGGGGAAGGTGGCTCAGTGGTAGAGCGCTTGCCTTGCATGCCTGAGGCCCTGGGTTCGATTCCTCAGCACCATATAAGCAAAAAGAAAAAAGCTGGAAGTGGCGCTGTGGCTCAAGTGGTAGAGCGCTAGCCTTGAGCTGAAGAGCTGAGGGACAGCGCCCAGGCCCAGAGTTCAGGCCCCATGACCAGACAAAAAAAAAAAAAAAGACAAGTGCAGGCCAAGCTTTCCTCGTCTGAAATGCGTGGGCCTTGAAGTGTTTCCAGTGTTAGAGCTTTGTAGATTTTAGGAGTATTGCGCAGACATGACAGACATCCCTCACCTGAGAATCCTAAATCTAAGAGGCTGCAGAGTGCAGAGCATTCTGAGTGTTGAGCTGATGCTCCAAAGCCCCGGCTTCTTGCGGGTCTTGGAGTTGGGGTTTTGTCGGGGATGCCTGGCGGTGTGGACGTGTGAGGCTGTGGGCTTCCTCTCCTTACTCTCTTGATAACTAGTGTTAGTTTCAACAGTTCACTTTTTATCCCAGGCAGTTTTAGTGCTACTCTATGATTTCTTAACTGCTTTTGCACAAACACACACATGCATTATGTCAGTTACTGAGATAATCAAATGTTTTAAAAACCATTGAAGAACTGCAGAATATATGACTAGTGAGTGTCAGAAATCTGTCCACCTCACATGCAGGCTCCCTGCCCCCACTCACCAGGATACCAGTAACTGGCTGGCAGCATGCACACCTGCATGCTCACGGGATGTGTAGCTTTGCAGACTCTGGGCATTGTCTGGCCTGTCCTCAGAGCTTATCCTAGCTGGGAACCAGCACGGAGGCTCTGACACAGAGGCTCTGACACGGAGGCTCTGACACAGAGGCTCTGACACGGAGACTCTGACAAGGGGGCTCTGACATGGAGTCTGGGACATCGAGGCTCTGACACAGAGGGTCTGACTCGGAGGCTCTGACATAGAGACTCTGACACGGGAGGTTCTGACATTGAGACTTTGACATGGAGGTTCTGACACAGAGGCTCTGACACAGAGGCTTTGACACGGGGGCTCTGACATGGAGGCTCTGACACGAGGCTTTGACATGGAGGCTCTGACACGGAGGTTCTGACACAAGGCTCTGACAGGGAGGCTCTGACACGGAGGTTCTGACACGAGGCTCTGACAGGGAGGCTCTGACACGGAGGTTCTGACACGAGGCTCTGACAGGGAGGCTCTGACACGGAGGTTCTAACACGGAGGCTCTGACACAGAGGCTCTGACGCGGAGACTCTGACATGGAGGCTCTGACATTGAGACTTTGACACGGAGGTTCTGACACAGAGGCTCTGACACAGAGGCTTTGACATGGAGACTCTGACACGGGGGCTCTGACACAGGGGCTCTGACACAGGGGCTCTGACACAGGGGCTCTGACATGGAGACTCTGACACGGAGACTCTGACATGGAGGCTCTGACATTGAGACTTTGACACGGAGGCTCTGACATTGAGACTTTGACACGGAGGCTCTGACATTGAGACTTTGACATGGAGGTTCTGACACAGAGGCTTTGACACGGGGGCTCTGACATGGAGACTCTGACACGAGGCTTTGACACGGAGGTTCTGACACAGGGGCTTTTACACGGGGGCTCTGACATGGAGGCTCTGACATGGAGGCTTCAGCAAGCTCACAAACATGTCCAGATTTCTGCATTGTTTGAGACTTGCATGTCTGTGTTTCCAGTTCTCCATTTGTATTTCAAAACAAATATAATGAGGAACTCTAGTCATTTTTCAAGTAATTTGGTGAGGGCTCATGATTCTTTTGTTACTATATTTTGATATCATTAAGTAGTTCTATGAAAGGGTCACCATTCAACCAAGTAGTTTGCCAGTGCAAAGCATCTTGATCGATGGCACTCTTTCCATCACTCCTCCACCCTCTGACCCCAGCCCTCCATTTTCCTAGTTTCAAAGGATTTGCACTGAGTATTATGGCTATGCTCCCCTCCCCTTAGTAACTGTGTGCCAGTCCTAGGACCCCAGGACCCCAATTTCTAGAAGGTAATAGACCTTTCAAAGAAGCCATACCCAGGGACTCATTACTTAGTGTGGGTGTAGATTTTGGTGGTTATGAGAAACACTACTGGCATTCTGTGTGTATTGTGTGTGTGTGTGTGTGTGTGTGTGTGTGTGTATTTGTGAGGCAAGAGCTCACATTGTAACCCATGTTGGCTTGGAACTCACTATTCTAGCCTGGCCTCAAACTTGAAATCCTCTGTGTAAGTCCTGAGTACAAGGATTACAGTGGAGACAGATGTGTATTGCCACACCTGGTTGCATGTGTGAGCCTGGAGGGGTATTGTATGTGCGTATGCATGTGTGTGGACTTTTGATAGATTGATGTGGACTGTTTTAGCTTTGTTGGCTTAATTTGTACTTTTTTGTGTGTTAGCGCTAAGGCTTGAACTCAGGGCCTAGGGGCTGTCTCTTAGTTTTTTATTCCATGCTAGCACTTTACCACTTGAGCCACACGTCTATTCCTGGCTTGGTGGTTAACTGGAGATAAAGAGTCTTACAGACGTTACTGCCTGGGCTGGCTTTAAACCTTGATTCTGAGATCTTAGCCTGCTGAGTAGCTAGAATTATAGTCATGAGCCAGATTTTTGCTGTCGATTCCTGTAAGTTTTGTGTGCTACCCTTGGCGAACACATATTTTTCAGCTGCTCTGGAGGTGCTGAGCTGGGCAGATGGAATATGTCTTCAGGCCTTGAGTAAAGTACTTTCTAGAAGGGGTTGCAGATGTCTGTGAGACCTAGCCTGGGGAGTGTTCATCTCTTGGGAACGAAGCTAAACTCCACCAGAAAATATAGAAATACGAAGTAGACCTCATTAATACTGAGATGTTTTTACCTTGTAGTGCCCAGAGATGGAATGAAGGTATCAGCGCGGAGGGGAGGGTGTTGAGGAGGAGTCCCACACACTGCTGGCCCCCTGTACCAGGAGCGCTCGTTAACCAATATTTGTCAGGAGCTTTGGAATGTTCTTACTCTTTCACCTGCCAGTTTGATTTGAGATGTTTGTCTTAAGGAAGTCACTCTCGATATGGATCACATCTCTTATGCAGAAAAGATGCTTATTGGGCATTCCTTATAATAGTCTAGTGTTTGAAACGATGTTAGCATCCCAAAGTAGGGATGTGGCTGAGTGAGCTGGGAAACCAAAGGTTCTTTAGATGATTTTGCAGCATCCTTCAGCCTGGCCCCGAAGAGTGCGTTGTAAAATAGAGCCTCATCACAGATGTCAGATTTCAACAGAGTAAAGATTTATATAGCAAGAGCAGTCACACAAAAAGTTGAACAAAACCTATGCATGGAAACAAGCTGGAATAAAATTATATTAACAGAACTCTGGTTGTATTTTAGATGATAGATTTGTGACTAATTTATCCCTTTTTGGGGGTTTTTGAATTCCTCAGATTTTCTTTTGTGACTATGAATTTTGTAGAAGTAGCTGATGATCTTACCCTACAGATTTCAACCTGCCCGAGTCTCCTGGGCACATGCTACCCTCCCAGGCCTGTCCCGGATGGCCAGGGTGATCCTGGGGTCCGTGCAGTGCTCGTGCCCCACCCACGTTGGGCAGTTCCATAGAGTGACCACCAATTCCTTTGTTTTCCCTGGCTCCCACTCTGTGTGTGTGCCTCTCTCTCTCTCTAAAACCTTGGCATGCTCAAACCCGGGAAGCCTGGTGTCCACCTGTGCTTCCTTTGTTGGAATCAGGGTGTGCAGGGTGGCAGCAGTGGTGCCAGTTGACTTGGTGATGGAGGCAAGGATAGACTGCGCTCCACACTCAGGTCACACAGTGGGCAGGATGTGAAGCCCAAAGGCTGCATCTTGGGTAGAAAAGCATCCCCCCCCATGGCCTGAGCTGCCCATGTGGAGCACGCAGTGAGGCCCTGCAGTGCAGGGGTGGGCGGGCACAGGGCAGCCACTGGGCAGGCAGAGCTGAGACTGCACCCCCAGAGCTGCCCTTCCTGTGTGCTCGGGACTTGACTCCAGGGCTCGGCTGGCGTGATGAGGGGGCTGGTCAGTCAGTGCAAGAAT
>NW_012267303.1:1350873-1370082 GCF_000151885.1 Dipodomys ordii
TGCTGCCCATACTGTTAGAAGTCTGGGCCCATGAAAGAACACTCCAGCCTCACATCCAGGCCACTTCCGGTCATGTCTTTAAACACATGGCTTCCCCACAGGCCTCCCATCTCTGACAGGGGCTGTGTGTGCCCCAGCACACAGCTACCCATTGTGGAGAAAGGAGCTTGGTAGCTGCCCTGGGAAATAGCTCTCATTGCTGGGACATCATCAGTACATTTCCCTGTTTGCTTCTGGCTTTTGAACATGGAAAGATGGACACAAAATACTGTCATTTCTTTCCCTAAAATAGCTTTTTAGATATTTCAGAGCAGCAGTTAGATCCAGATCCCTTGGTGGTCACTGTCTTCTAGGCTTCATTGCTCCCTGCATCCATCTACTCTCCTGGCCTGCTGTGGGTCTACCCCTCTGCCTATTGTCCATCCAACTATCCATTCATCCATCCATTTGTTGATCCAGCCACCCTCCCCTCCCCCAGCTAGCTGTCTGTCCACCCGTCTGTCCATCATCCATCCATCCATCTGTCCATTATCCATCCATCTATCCACCTCTACCAAGCTGTCTGTTCCCATCCATCCATCCATCCATCCATCCATCCATCCATCCATCCATCCATCCATCCATCCGCTTACCCACCCACTGGTGGAGCTCTCTCTGGACGTGGTGATCACACTTTGTAGTATGAACCCTGCCCACTGAATGCCTGCCATGCCCCTTACTTCCCTCATTCTGAGTCCAGATGTCCTGCATGTTTCTCATATCACTTGCAAAGGCTAGACCATGCTTGAAGTTTTGCTCTAGTTATTCATTTGGGAAAAGACAGATCTTAAACTATTCCAGTGACTTTAACAAGGCTGTTTTTTCCTGTTGTAAAAATGAGTGTTCTTTGTGATAATTTGCCTTCCTTTCTGTTCTATACCCTTCTGTAGAAAATAAAGGGTGATAGCTCTTCCTCAGTATGGCGTTTTGGGTTCACCCTGTATAGTACTGTGGTAAACCATATTCTGTGTGTGTGTGTGTGTGTGTGTGTGTGTGTGTGTGTGTGTGTTTGTATGTGAGTACAGTTCTAGATCTTGTGATATAAATGGAACTGTTGATAAAGGTAGGATTATTTTACAGATAGATCTTTTATTTAAATAATTTAATGGGTCAGCATTTTCAGAGAAGGGTTTTTAAATCATTCTTAAAGTCTTCCTATGATGTAAGATGGTGAGATTATTTTAAATTAAATGTTAGATTTTACATTCTGATTTCACATTCTGTGGTGGTTTTCTAGGGACTGCTGATCTGCCTTGGGCTGTAAGAATGACTTCTCTGTTTCCTTTTGGTTTCTGTGCATTAGCTTGTGCTCCTTGTTGATGTCCCCAACACTGTCAGAGTCAGAGCTCACACCTTTTTCAACCTGGTCCTCCTAGAGAGAGGGAGAAGCCCAGGGGCAGGGAAAGGGTTTGGTGGAGGGGAGAGGACCTGTGTATTTGTATGATCATGGTGTCCTCTCCCGTGTGCGTTTGCATGAAGGCAATGCCCCTCCTGTATGTGTTTGCATGATCATGGTGTCCTCTCCTGTATATGTTTGCATGAAGGCGGTGTCCTCTCCCGTGTGTTTGCATGATCATGGTATTTTCTCCCGTGTGTGTTTGTGTGAAGGCGGTGTCCTCTCCTGTATGTGTTTATGTGATCGCGGTGTCCTCTCCCGTGGGTGTTTATGTGAAGGCAGTGTCCTCTCCTGTATGTGTTTATGTGATCGCTGTGTCCTCTCCTGTGGGTGTTTATGTGATCGCGGTGTCCTCTCCTGTATGTGTTTATGTGATCGTGGTGTCCTCTCCCCTGGGTGTTTATGTGATCGCAGTGTCCTCTCCCAGGGGTGTTTGAATGATACCTATTTAGAGAGCCAAACCCTACTGAGTGCTCAGTTGTGGCCATTCCAACCCCAGGTCATGGGGCTTCTCTCTAACAGGGCTCCAGGCCCTCCATGCCAGGGGCCGTCTTCTCCTTGAATGCTCTCCCTCCTTTCCCCATGTTTGTTGGGAAGTTGTGTATGTCCTAGAGTTAGATGGTCTTGAGTTAATTGTCATCCTGGCTGGTGGCTCTATGGGTCCTTGATTCTGAGAACGTCCCCGACCCATGCCTTCTCCGTGGTCCTCATGTTAGGTTGGGGAGCAGACCAGCGTGTCCAGGTGGAAAGGGAGCCATGCGGCTGAACTTGTCTGCAGTAGAGTCTAGGCCGTGTCCTCCTGACATGTTCTGGCACCTCTCGCCAGCCAGGGAGTGTTTCTACAGCCTACTCCTGCTCTGAAGACAAGGGCTTCCAGAGTGTTCTGTGCCACTCTTCCTGCTCCGCCCAGTGTGGGTGCTTTCTGTCCTGGCCAAGGCATATTTATCTCCCTCTAACAATAAGGGCGATTCTGATTCTCTTGGCGTTTAGAAGACAAATTGGCACCAGGGTTCTCGGAGTTAAATGCCATTACTTCATTATGTTGAAGAGTAACAAATGGTCTGTTGTGAGGAATGACACACAGAATAGGAGGCTGACATTTCCCTGGATAAAATAATAAGCCAGCTAAACAGACTAAGAAAAATCAAGGCTTTGGCCCGTCTCCCCCAGAGCCTGATTTCTGCAGGCTGGGTTGTGAGTCCAGCTGCTTTAGTGAACTTAGGAGAGGGCTGTGGAGGGCTTCCTTTCCTATTTACCCTTTGTTATATCTGAGAAAATATCTCTGTGCTTGGGGGCCCTTGAAGGAGTCGATGGACAGCATCTCAGAAGAAGTCCTCTGATTATGCTGTTGATTCAATTCCCTGAGATTGGAAAATAAAATTGGATCTGCTGAGATGGGCAGGATGTGAATAGATGCTGCGGAGGCCGTTTTCCCAGAGAGGGGATTGTGTGGCGAGGAGGCCGAGTGCACCAGCTGGGGGTCCTCGGCCTTCCCAGTCTGCTCAGCGCTCTGGTGGGGCCAGGCTGCCTTGCTGTCTCCTGTCGCTGTCTTGGGAGTCCTTTGGGACTTAGTTTCTGCAGCCTGGTGGTGATAATGCCCCTTTCCCAGCCTCAGCAGGCGTGAGGAGAGGGAGCGAGGGCCGTCTGGTGAGGAGAGGGAGCGAGGCCCGTCCGGTGAGGAGAGGGAGCGAGGCCCGTCCGGTGAGGAGGAGAGGGAGCGAGGCCCGTCCGGTGAGGAGGAGAGGGAGCGAGGGCCGTCCGGTGAGGAGGAGTGGGAGCGAGGGCCGTCCGGTGAGGAGTGGGAGCGAGGCCCGTCCGGTGAGGAGGAGTGGGAGCGAGGCCCGTCCGGTGAGGAGGAGTGGGAGCGAGGCCCCGTCCGGTGAGGAGAGGGAGCGAGGGCCGTCCCGTGAGGAGAGGGAGCGAGGGCCGTCCGGTGAGGAGTGGGAGCGAGGGCCGTCCGGTGAGGAGAGGGAGCGAGGGCCGTCCAGTGAGGAGTGGGAGCGGGGGCCGTCCGGTGAGGAGTGGGAGCGAGGGCCGTCCAGTGAGGAGTGGGAGCGAGGGCCGTCCGGTGAGGAGTGGGAGCGAGGGCCGTCCAGTGAGGAGAGGGAGCGAGGCCCGTCCGGTGAGGAGTGGGAGCGAGGGCCGTCCGGTGAGGAGGAGTGGGAGCGAGGGCCGTCCAGTGAGGAGGAGTGGGAGCGAGGGCCGTCCGGTGAGGAGTGGGAGCGAGGGCCGTCCTGTGAGGAGGAGTGGGAGCGAGGCCCGTCCGGTGAGGAGTGGGAGCGAGGGCCATCCGGTGAGGAGGAGTGGGAGCGAGGGCCCTCCGGTGACGAGTGGGAGCGAGGGCCGTCCTTTGAGGAGTGGGAGCGAGGGCCGTCCTGTGAGGAGAGGGAGCGAGGGCCGTCCGGTGAGGAGGAGTGGGAGCGAGGGCCGTCCAGTGAGGAGTGGGAGCGAGGGCCGTCCTGTGAGGAGTGGGAGCGAGGGCCGTCCGGTGAGGAGGAGTGGGAGCGAGGGCCGTCCTGTGAGGAGTGGGAGCGAGGGCCGTCCGGTGAGGAGGAGTGGGAGCGAGGGCCGTCCGGTGAGGAGGAGTGGGAGCGGGGGCTGTCCGGTGGCGTCTCTGGGGGGGTTCCACCAGAAGGAGGGTGCGGGCCATACGGCAGCTGCCTGGGCCAGCAGATTTGAGGCCGCCCCCTTTGCAGGGTAGGGCTTGCCGAGCAGACCCGTCTCTGTGTACAGAGATGCGCAGGGGCGGTGGGAAGAGCTGCTAGAGGGCGTGCGTCACGGGCACACGTTCAGCCTTGTCCTCGGTAGAGGGGAGGCCTGGGCCTTCCTGAGTTGGGAACACACTGGGTTTGGTTGGGCTTCTGCTTTCCTGCCAGCCAGGCTGCTATGGTCCCTAAGCATGTTAGCCCCTCTCTGCTCCTCGTCCTGTGCCAGTGAGGAAGGGTGGGCTGGCGGAATTGGTGGGTACTGACCTGCATCGGCAGAGCCACGTTTGGCCCTTGTGCGTGTCTGGCATTGTGTCCGAGCTCTCAAGAACAGCACAAGAAGGCTCAGCTTGTTGGCTCCCAGCCAAGGGATCCTGCTGTGGAAATGCTCCTCCTTCTTTACCTTTTTGATCTCTGTTGTGAGCCAAGAGTCAGGCAGGCAGTGTGCTTGTCCCTGTGAGCACATGAACTGTGCAGGTGCTGCTGAGAAGTTGCTGGGGCGGCTGGCGGGCACTGGGAGGGCGTGGCCTGAGCCCTTGGGGCAGCAGTTTCCCATGCAAGCTGTGGGCCGACAGCAGGGCCCCGGCTTTCCAGGCTGCTGGATGCCATTGTTTTTCTGCATGCCCATGGCCACCCGGTACAAGGTGTGGTGGCGGTGGAGTTGTGATGGGTTACAGGAGCAGGTATGGCTAGAACCTGGAGGAGGGTGTCTGCCGTTGATGAACACTGGATAAGTATTGATAGTCATTATTGCTCTTAGCATCGTTGGGCTTCTCTTACAACTTTCTAAGTATATTCTGGGCTAAGATATTTATTAAAGAATATTTTCCTTGGGAAGCGGCATGTTCTTTTACAAATAAAGTAAAATGGAAAAAAGTACAGGATTTAAATGTGCTGGATGAGAGCAGTCTTTGTAAGCATTCATAATTGTCTGGCCAAATATCTGATAAGCCATTTCAATTAGGTATCTGGTTTGCATTAGAAACATTTAAGTTATGTTTTCTCATTAGTTTTTTTTGAAAATTGTATTTTTAAGTTTATGTTCATTGTAGTATGGGAGGGTTCACTGTGATAGGTTCATAAATGCACACAAATTTACCCTTCCACTCATTAGTTTTTCTGTATTTTCAGAAGGAAGTTATTTAGAGCACTATGGTCAGTCTTTTGAAGCACTCTATGCTACTTTGTGGGGTATTTGATCATAGTGCTGAAATACTCTCTGCAGTCTCAGAAAGACTAATCTTGGAGACAGGGTTTCAGAGGCATTATTACTGAATAAATACACAACTATGTAAGAACGAGATGTTTAAAGTCTACTGCAGAAACTTTCAGATCTCTGTTAGGAATAAATAATGTATTCTGGGTGCTCTTATTAGAATGCAAAACGTCTGAGAAGCAATAATTTATAATATATTAATTATGTTAATTAATTGGAGAAGATTCAGAATATTAATTATCTGCAACCAATTAGGTATTGAAATTGAGAACCATTAAGTGATGAGGTGTGGGACTGCACGAGCCATTTAGTCCGTGTGATGAGAAATGGGTGGAGGGAGCGGCTGGCAGTGGCACAGCGCGCTCCGTCGTGTTTACTTGGTATGGTTAATTGCACCTTGTCTTTTCCATGCTGGGTGCTGTGCAGAAGAGGAGGACGTGGACAGGGTCGACGTCGCCAGCGTGCCGGCAGAGGTGCTGCGCAACATCGAGGCTGACACCTACTGGTGCATGAGCAAGCTGCTGGACGGCATTCAGGTGAGCCCGTGGCCGCCCGCTCAGCTCCAGCCATGGCGCATCAGGAGTGTTTCCTGCCGCCACAGGCCTGCTTCTGTATCAGCCAGGCCAGCACAACTCCCGAAGCCTGTTTTGGTGTCTGAAGCCGCATGTGCTCCTCAGGGAGCCGTTGTGCCTCTCAGTCTGGGGAAGTCCTGGTGACCCCAGGCTCTGTCTCCCCACAGTCATCAGCACTGCTTGGGCAGGGACCATGCGTCGTTGCTCAAGCCTGTTCGGAGCACCCTGTCTCTAACCCTCAGCCTGCCGGCAGTCCTTAACTCTGCTAGCCTTGGTCCCATGGCTCTAAGTGATTGGAACATCGCAGCAGTGGCAGGTCCTGAGGGAACCCCAGTGGCTGTAAATGGTGGGGGTGGGAGGGATCTTGTGCAGGCCCCGGAAGGGCCTGGTTGGCAGGTGAGTTAGAAGTGAGGACTGACGTTTCTGTTGTAGAACAATGGCTGAGGTAGATGGAGCAGCCCTCCAGTGCGGCGTGGAATGGTTTCGGTTCCTTATGTGCTAGCGTGCCTCTTCCAGCCGCTTGTTTTATGTTCAGTGCTGTGTTTTGCTCCGGGGAAGTCGCAGGGAATAAGTGTGAAACCTTCCTGGAGGAAGTATACAGCATAAAGAGGCGGCGGGCGCCTGCCTCCGGGGCAGGTCTGGCACAAAGCAGCTGCCAGGGAAGCAGAGGTGGACTTGTCAGATAAAGAAGATGCCTAGAGCAGAGTCGTGGCTGAGGGAAGTTTCTTGAACCAAATTCTCCAGGCTTGCTCTGGAACCCACCCTCAGGCGTCCCTGCCAAGGTGGTCATGGTCCTGAGGCTGGGGGTGGGGTGGGGGGACTTCCTCTGAGATGGCGAGGAGACGGCTACGCTGCGCAGTCCTGCACCCCCGAGCCCGTGTCTCTCCTGCCGAAGCATTCTCAGCCCAACTGCCAGACCAGAAATGCCAAAGAAGGCATCTAGAAAATGCAGTATGAAGACGTAGACCCAAGGCTCAGTTTGAATAAGTTATCAGCAGTTGTCCTGCATAACACTGGGTTCACATGGCTTTGGTTACTTAGGTGTGGGCAAGACGTGAAAATCCCTTCCAAGCCGAAGCATTAATGACCTCACCGTCACCCATCCAGATGTCCTCCTGAACTGCTCTGTTTCATAAAAAAATATGCTCTCTAGAGACACATCTTGTCTAGTGCATCAGTTTGTCACTTCCTTCCTTTCTTAATATTTTCTTTCTCTTTTTATTTTTTGTCAGCCCTGGGTCTTGAACTTGGGGCCTGGGCACTGTCCCCAAGCTCCTTTTGCTCAAGGCTAGTGCTCTGCCACTTGAGCTACAGCACCACTTTCAGCTTTTTGTGTGACTAATTGGAGATAAGAGTCTCGCGGACTTTCCTGCCTCGGTTGGCTTTGGATGGCCATCCTCAGATCAGAGCCTCCTGAGTAGCTAGGATGACAAGCGTGAGCCACCAGCGCCTGGAATATTTCATTATTTATTCTCTTTCCCAGAGCTTACTGCTTTTCCTACCTTAGAAAGTAATTGAATGGTAATGTAAACCTTTATACATTTCCAGTGTCACTTCTCTGATAGTGAGTGATGGAACGTGTGCCATTTAAATACAAGATTATCTGGCTTCTGTTTGTAAATAAGATCAGCTGTACAAGGAGATCGATGATGGCTTTTCATTTTTCACCTACGCATGTTGTCTGGAGAAGTGGTTTATTGACAGGACAGACAAGTGTGCTTGCGGCATGTCGCATTCCAGTGGCAGCAGTGTGTCCGTCTCTCATCGGGTACAGCTGATTCCGTGTGAGCCCACGTGAGCCAACACTGAGGTGGTCAGCCCCACCCTTGTAGGACCTGGGCTCCAGCTCCGGTACCATAGGCCTCTTAGCAGACCTCTCCTGGGACTGTTCTTGTGAGTGCAGGAATCATGGTCAATTTAGGTATAGATGGGCGTGAGGACACCAGCTGGTTTAAAGTCCAGGCTCAAATGGACCAGTGTGCCAGACCCCCAAGGGCCTGGTGCTTCTGCCCCTGAGCCTACTTCCTGTTTCTGGTCTCAGTTACCTCAGCTCCATTCTCCTGTGGAAAGTGTCCTCCTTGTATCCCTTTTTCTTCCCATCATTGGCTGGTTGAAAGTCCTAGCCATCTGCTGTGCTTTTGTTGAATGTAGATTCTCAGCCCAACTCTCACCAGTGACCTGACATTTCTCCAGGTCAGACTTGTTCCTCATGGTGACCTAATTCCACCTCGATGCACAGAGATTGCAGCGGTTACAGCCCAAGCTGTGTACTAGCTCTTCCTCAGGGTGAGAACTGACAAAGGCCTGCTGGGGCCCGCAGGTGTCACATGGTCCCCAGAGACTGTGGAGATGAGCTGAGGAGCAGCTGAGTCTCCTGAGTGACCGTGCCTCACAAAGCTAGTGCTAAGAGTCAGAGTCTCCTGAGTGACCGTGCCTCACAGAGCCAGCGCTGAGAGTCAGAGTCTCCTGAGTGACCGTGCCTCACAGAGCCAGCGCTGAGAGTCAGAGCCATTGTCCAAGGTCACACAGCGTGGGTGGCAGCCCCATTCAGGGTCTGGACCTGAGCTGTTCCCCTACTTTGTGGCCTTTCCACCCAGCAGAGAACCTTTCCAGTACTAGGCAGAGTGAGTTCTGTTTTGCAGGGGGAATTCTAGAAGGCAGAAACCACATTTATTCTTTTCTTACCTTGGTGTCCTGGATAGCTGCCGCTCTGTTTTTTATTCAGCTTGGAGCCCCAGTTTGAGATTCTTTTCCACCAGGTTTCATTAGCTAATTGATTCACTTTGTCAGTCTGTTGAGATTGTGGGGAGCACCTGTCTCTAGGTGTTGGGGCTCTTGCAGGCTTGGGTAGATGTGAGCAGGGCAGCTCAGTGGGCAGCGGATGGAGAGGGGCCCTCACCAGGGAGGGGGCAGATGAAGGGGTGCCTGGACAGGTGGGCATTCAATATTGAACGCATATTGCTGGAGTCCTTGGCAGCCAGGGGAAGTCCTCTAGGAAGGGAAAGTGATGGCTCGCTGGCTGTCAGATGCATTTGAGGGACTTGCCAGGCCCTCTGTGGCCGGGGGTTCAGGGCTCCTGCCCTGAAGATAGGAAGGAAGGAGGCTGTGGTCCTCAGAAGTCCAGGGAGGCCCAGCAAGGACGATGGGATGCCGTGTAGCCGCAGAGCCCAGCAGAGCCCCCAGCATTTGCCTCAGGGCCTCTTGACAGTCTTAACAATGATTGCCGAAGCCAAAGAGAGTTCATTTGTTGGTTAATTCTTTTGATATTTACTGTATTAGAAACTCAAACAGAATTTTTTTATTTTAAAGTGACAATGGCAGGGGTTTGGAGATGTAGCCCAGTGCTGGAGCGCTTGCTCAACATGTCTGAGGCCCTGGATTCCATCACAGGACCATAAACAAACAGAAACAATGACAGACTTACTGTAGTCAGCTGTAAGTAGTATTTTAAAATCAGGTTCTCCACTACAAAGTATTCAGTGATAAGAAAGGTGTTATTTTACATTTTCCAAATTTCCTTTGTATCTAACTTGATAGAAGGCCACAGAATTGACTTATGCTTGTACATTCAATTTATTGTAATTTTTTGAAGTATCTGAAGGAAGTCAGTCTTGTGTGGATAGGGGCGAAAAAGAGCATTTTGTTGTAGTTTTTTCCCCCTTAACATTATACCATAACCCAGTGGCGGCATGGGTTAGCTGCTGTGTGAGCTCTGAATTCATGTCAACGAATGCTTTGTACCTGCCTGCACTCAGAGCTCTGGCTGCCCCTGCCCTTTGCACAGATCTTTTACCCATGTTTGGCCCTGAAACATCGTGCACTAATCATTTGGAAAATACTAGATGGCAAAGTATGGCGACTTTTTCAATGTGCACAATTACATCGTATCAAAAGAATCCCATGAAGAAGCTGAAACTGTGGTGAATAAAAGCCTTCCAAAATTGGATTCCAAATTTGGCTTCAAAGATCAAATACTGTTGCTGGCAACACACATAATCTGTTGTTGTCCTTGAAGTGACAGGCAAACTGTTGCCTTTTGAGAAAATGTCACCAGAGACTCAGGTTGAGATTGCTTGTCATCATTCTTTCAAGCACAAATGCTGCTCCTCGAAGCAGGGGTCCAGTGGCGCTCAGAGCTGCATGTCCGCAGCAGGAGTTCCCTCCAAGGTGGCTCCACCCTGGCGCGCACGCAGGGCGTCAGAAGGCCGAGAGTGACCTCTGTTAATAAAGTTGGTTTAACTTTAATGGAGCAGTTAGATTTCTGTTTCACCAGGGCACCCTTAAGCGAGGCTGCCTTTTGATTTGAACTGTGCAGGGTGAGGGCTGTGGTAGCACCGCCTGGCCCTCCCAGCACGCTGTCTTTGCTCGTACTGCGCAGGCTCTCTGTGCAGACGTCCAGGCAGGGAAGGAAGGCAGTATTGTTGTGTCCCAGGATTGTTGGGCAAACATGGGTCTCATCCACCACTCGAAAGCATCTCAGGGACCACATCAGTTGAGCGGACAGCTGTTTTGAGGACTTCTGCCTAGGAAAAAATGCTCTAAGTATGTAGTATTCTCTTGGAAAAATTCTCTGAAGTTGAGCTCAGAGGGTACAGAGTGAATGGGCAGCAAGCGTGTAAAGATAGGACACCAGCTGCCACCGTCAGGAGACAGGTCCTAGACCACTGACTGGAGGGGCTTGAGATGCCTGGGTTAAAATATGAAGGATAAAGGAATAGTTCACAATTAGGAATGAGATGCTGAGAGTTTGTATTGTTGCTGTTCTTATAAAGGTGATGTACAAAGGGGTTAGCTTTTCCCAAGTCAGGTCATGAGTGCGTTTCTTTTTGCACTGTCACTCCTTCCTGCACTGAGACACTGAAAGTTCTAAAAGAATGAGACAACATCTGGAAACAAAAATTAGTCATTGAAATTTGTAACTCAGGAGACACAACAGAAAAGAGACTTAGTTAAGAGAAGGCAGGTCTGAGAGGATTGCTGACTCAGCATCATAGAAGACTGAAAGCCGAGTAGTTACAACATGAAAAGAATAGACGCAAAATGAGTAGATGTAAAAAGTCTACTGATGAGATTATGGCTGAGGGTTTTAATTGACATTGTTACTTACCTTCAATACGTAAGACAAATCTTGAGATGGATAAATGAAAACAAAATCTCACAGAGGCATGCTGAAGAGCCACGGAATAGGAAAGATAGAGAATCTCAGAGACGGGGCGGGCAGCAGCCTGAATGGACGAAAAGGACCTAGATGGGGAGTTGGAGGTGTGGCTGGAGTGGTAGAACGCCCGCCTCGGGTCAGAGTGAAGAACGTAGATGGAAACACCAGCAGCGCACGCAGAGCCGGCTGAGGAGTGCGGAGCTGTGGGAAGAACAGTAACTGCCAAGCCAGGCTGCAGCTAGAACCAAACCCAGCTCTCTGCTGTTCGCAAGACACTCACCTGAAGTCCGGCACTGCGGACAGCCTGGGGGAAAGGGCTGGGAGGACACAGAGAGAAACGCATGACCAGCAGGGTAAGAAGCTGAGTTCACCAGCGAAGCCTGTGCAGCCGCACAGCTCTTGGAGGAGCTGCATTGCAGGCGGGGACACTGGGTGTGTGCCTGTCCATCGTGTGGCAGTGGAGCAGTGGAGATGGTCCTTAGCACAGCAGTGAAGGCAGAGCTGAGTGCGAGGATTCTGATGGATTCCCAGCGGGCCTGAGGGGCTGGATTGGGTCCAGAAACGCTGGCTCCTGCTCTCCTGCCACTCAGCCATGAGTAGGTTGAACAGACAGGAAGTTGTGTTTGTGGAGGCCAGTGTCATTTAGTTGACAGGGCTCTGTCCCACCCAGGCCAGAGCGGTACAGCATCACACATAGTATGATGTAGCGAGAGTCCTGGGCTTTGCATTCAGCAGATCTGGCCTGAGGGTTTGTTTTCTCCCAGTAGCTGGTGCGGCCGACCCTGCCAGTGATTCCAGTGGGGTGGTTTTGTGTTGAAGGCGAGCAGGCTTGGGCTGCCCAGCGCTGGCGTGCATCCTGCGTGGTCTCTGCCCAGTGGTTGCCGAGGCACAGTGGGGGTCTGGCTGTGGGCTGAGGCAGGCAGGTTGGGGGTTTGCAGGACTCAGTTCTCGAGCTTGTCATGCTGCGTCTTTTCTTCCTCAGCTTCAGTAGGTCAATCGAATGGCAGTGCTTTTGGAAATTGAGCTACATCGAATTTGAGGAAATACTTCATTGCATTCTGCCCTTGGCTTCCTGCCTCTTGAGCCTTGTCTGCGGGCCGAGTGGGCTCCGCCTGCAGGCTGACTGCCGTGGGGTTCTGGGGCCGCTGCGCTTGCGGCTGTCCAGAGCGTGCAGCTCTTGAGGAGCAGATCTACTTTGTTCCACTCAAGTACCCCCAAGGGGCAAGCATGGGATTTACATTAAAAAAAAGTGGGTGAGCGATTCTTTCTGTTGACAGGATCTCCGACCATCTCCGTCGTGGCTTACCTTTGGAGGATAATTTTTGGCGTGGAGTGCAAAGGTACATTTGAGCCTGTTCAATCAGGCCTCAGGCCCCGGCCCTTCCTCTCCGGGCTCTGAAGGCAGGTTCCACTGCAGCTGCCTCCGGCCCTCCTCCGCTTTTAGGGGATTATTCTTGTGCGTGTGCCAGTGTGTTCATTTCACTAACAACCCTCATGCCAGCCTTGTCGGGTAGCCATTACGTCCTGAATTACGGCTGCATGCTCACTCCCCTGAAGTCATACTATTACTCTTAGATTCATTACTTAGCAGGACAGCGTCTTCCAGTAGAAAAGAACCAGTGCCTTTTATAATTAGTCATTTACATTTCCTTTCCTTGGGGAAGAATTTCTCAGTCTGAGAAATGGATGATGGCCTGGTGGGATAGGGAGGTGGTTCTGTTACCTTGGAACTTACCTCTGAACCCTCTGGACTGAGACTGGGGTGGACTTTGGTATTGGGGTGGCCCTGGGCTGCGGTGAACCTCACAAGTGAGCTAGATAGCTAGACCTAGAAGAGTCCAAGTCCTAGGAGCTGCCATGTGCCAACTCAACTCAGAGGAAAGGGAGCAAGCAGGGGGAAGCTGTGTTTGGGAAGGAGGCAGAAGTGGTTCCCTCCCTCCTCCCCTCTGTCCCTCCTTACCCCCTTCCCTCTTCATTTTTACCCTCCCTCCCTGCCTCCCTCCAGAAGAGCACCCGGCCCTCACTTGTGAGGGAGGACTATGGATGCACGGGTGAGCGGTCTGTGAAGCACCTACCCTCTCAGTTTGGGGAATTCAGACCTGACTCCGACAGCGGAACCCGCCTTGTGTGTTGAAGAGTCCGAGACATGTGACGTTAGAGCCCCAGTCAATAAAATGGAAGACTCGTGACAACATTTTAGAAAGGTTATTAAGCAGACAAGAATGTGTTAGTTACTGGGCTGCAAAAGGAGAGTCATTAAGAATGAGTCATTGAGCAGCAAGCAATTTAAAAAATGAAAATTAAAAATATTAATTTAAATAGCATTGAAAAACATAAAAATCCATATTATAGCCTGAATGAATGGATTGTTCCTTTTGATTCTCAAGTTCTCTGCTGTGTGAATACATAGAATTACTCTATCCATCACCCTGATGCTAGAAGCTGGCGTTGCCTCTGGCTTTTGCTGTGATGGTGACATTTCTGTGGATGTTACCTACATGGCCTGTCTCCTGGCTGGCCTTAGGTTGCTGAGTCATGGAGCAGAAGGGTATTTAGTTTTTTCTAGGAAACAGCCAGATCTTTTTTTTTTTTTTAACCAAAGTGGTGGTATCATATTATGTACCCAACAGCCATCTATGTAAATTCTAGATATTTTACCATAAGAAGGAAATTTGACCAACATTATATTTCCCTTGTGTTCTTAATTTATGCTTCATAGTAATCCTTTGTCAGGATATCTATATCTATACACACACACACACACACACACACACACACACACACACACACAAATATTTTCTCCCTGTCTGTGGTTTACCAGTTCATTTTGTCTGTAGTATCTTCTGATAAGCAGATAATCTTAGTTTGATATATCTAATCTACTCTTTTCTTTTGTTGTAATGATTTTCTGTATCCTAACTAACCTTCCTTTGCTGATTTATGATACCAAGATATTTCCCCTATGATTTTATTCTTTTAGAAGCTTTCTAGGTTTAAGTTTAGGTTGCAGACCTAGCTTGGCTCATTCTTGTGTGTGCTAGGCATTGGTTCTTGCCTACAGCATCGGTCTTCTTGTGGACACACACCATTTGTTGAACATAGTTTTGCTTTGTTTCCAAATTAGATTGCTTTGGTAGTTTTGCTGAAAATGAAATGAATGGATAAATGAGTGTCTATTTCTGGCCTTGGTTTTTATCCACTAGGCAATTGGATCTTTATGCCAGTGCATATAGCCTTAATCACCGTAGTGTTTCTTGGAGCAGACTTTGTTCTTTTAAAAAATTGTAATGGAGATTTTGTGCTTTATGTTTTTATATGAAGTTTATTGTTATCCTGCCATTTCTTGCAAAAAAAAAGTCTGCTGGGGTTTTCAATGGGATTATGTTGAATATATAAGCCAATTTTCCTAAAATTGGCTGTATGAATTATACTGAGTCTTCTAATCTGTGAATATAGTGTATTTAAAAATTTTATTTGGATATTTCTTAATTTATCCTCACAACTATTTTTGTAGTTTCCAATGTATGGGTCTTGTTCATACTTTGTTAAACGTTTCTAATTTGGATTTTTATTTTTTGCTATTTTACATGGTATTGCTTTGTTGTTTACTTTTTTTAAAAAAGTACTGGTATAAATAGAAAAATGGATTTTGTAATCCAATGTAGTCGCTTTCTATTGCTACTACTTTCTAGCACTACTATTGCTCCATGGCAAATTATCCCAAACTTTCTGACTTAAAGCAAACATTTGTCTGTCTCCTGGCTTCTGTGGGTAAGAAGGACATGGATAGAAGGACATGGACTGCTTGTCTGTCCACTACAGTGTCTGGACCTTAGGCTGGGAGGCTTCAGAGGCTGGCCACAGTGGATACCTGGGGGCTGGAATCACCTGAAATTTCAACCATGAGTGTGATGCCTTGGCTCAGATAGTTCCAAGAGTAGGCCTTTAGGTGGGACTGTCCCTCCATGGGGGTTATTATTCTCAAAGCATGGTGGTCTGTGGACCGTCAAAGTTCCTGTGTGATAATTTATATTCTTACTGTCTCAGTCCCAGAATTCCATGTCGTCCTCACACTGTGTCTCAGAAATCAAAGGCTTCTGTGCTCTTGGAGGGAAGCAGCCATAGGTTTATTCAGATCCTAAGCAGGGAACCTGGCCTCCATGTCTGGATGCAACAGAGCTCGTGGAGCAGGGGCCATTGATGTTTCAAACATTCTTCTAAATTCACCTTTTAATTCTGGGAGCTTTTGATTGGATGCTTTAGGATCTTCTGTCAGCTCGAGCAAGGAGGGGGCTTTTATTTCTTTCTTTCCAGTACATGTAGCTGTTACTTACTTATCTTGCTGTATTGCATAGTCAAGCAGCTCCAGTGCAGTGTTGAGCAGAAGTGATAAGAACAGACATCTCTGCCTTTTCCAGATGTTGGG
Organism: Dipodomys ordii; assembly: GCF_000151885.1. Lineage (NCBI taxonomy): Eukaryota > Metazoa > Chordata > Mammalia > Rodentia > Heteromyidae > Dipodomys > Dipodomys ordii. Next base: position 1,366,386 of record NW_012267303.1, read on the forward strand.
AAGGATGAAGCATTTAGGCTTTCACTATTAGTGTGATGTTGCTGCTGGCCTTTTATAGATACTGTGTGTGTTCGGGTGTTTGCTCAGAGTGCAAAGTGGGCAGACAGAGAGCCTATATTTACTTAATAAGCACCCTGGCCTGTCAGGCAGGCTTGTCTATTTGAGGAAATCCTGATACACAGTGGAAACAGAGGATGAGGATACATTTTTAAAATAGTAGGTGAACAGGTTTGCTGAGATTTTTAAAAAAAGAAAAATATGTTTTTAGTTATGCTGTTTTTTAGCTATTGAAATATATTTTTTCTTATTTATTCTGTTAATTTAGTGAAGGACATTGATTAAGTTTTGAATGTTAAGCCAACCTGTGTTACTGAGATAACTAAACTTTTTGCTGAGGCAAATTGTATTTTGTAATTTTTAACTTAAAAATAGAACCTTTTCACATCCTTCGGGTTCTCCCAGGTCACATTTCTGTTCAAGGCTAGGTTAGTCTTTGGTTTCCTTTCGTTCTAATGCCTTTTTTATTTTGCTATTAATAAAGAGAGGATAGCTTCATATAGTGCTCCTTTAACTTATGGAAATTTTTATAAGATTAATAATTATTTATGTAAGATTTGTATTATTTAATCCTTAAATGTTCAGTAGAATCTAACAGTGAAGCCAATCCATGTTTTCTGTTCTCTTGTCAGTTTGAAAATTCTTTCCTTTTAGACAATTTGACCATTTTAAACAGGGTATCTAGTTTATTGATTTATTCCTTACCACTTTCTTTTTCTTTACCTTATCTTTAAGTAGTTATCCAAGGGGGTTTTAAATCAACATGTCAGTTAATAAGTGCAATGTACCTTCGTCATTCTCCCTCATCTGCCCGGCCCTACCCATCCTCTCAAGTTACCCGGTTCTATATTCATATATGTTATTGAATGTTATGACGCATTTGTCTACTCTTCATTTCTCTGTTTTCCTCTTTCCTTCCTCTCTCCCTCCGCTCTCTCTCTCTCTTTCTTTTCCTTTCTTTTCTTTCTTTCCTGGAGCTTGACCTCAAAGTCCCATGTTCTCACTTAGACTTTTTCACTTAAGGCTTTTTCACTACTTGAGCCACACCTCTACTTCCAGATTTTTGCTAATTGAAGATAAGAGTCTTATGAACTTTTCTGCCCAGCTGGCTTCAAACTGCAGTCCTTAGATCTCAGCTTCCTGAGTAGCTAGGATTACAGGTGTGAGCCACTGGCTCCTTGCTTAATGCGCATTTCTCATAGATGGCTTATATCTGACATTTGGATTCCTATCCTTTTTGTGTGTCTTTGGTTCTGATGGACCTATGCACTGTGTTCAGTGTAATTGTGTGTTTGGAGTTTAGGTTGCCTTTTCCATTTGTTTCACTTTTCTTATTTCTACTTTCTTTGGTGGAATTAAGTATTTTCTTAACAGGCTCTTGTTTTATGGAGCTGTTTCAGGTTTAGAGAGGAGTAAGCAGAAAGCAAGGGGGCCCCCAGTGCTCGCCCATCTGCAGTGTGGCACACATGGAACGGCCCAGTCCAAGCCCGGAGCTCATCTGGGGCTGTGGGGTTGACAGGTGTCTGATGTCACGTGCCTCCCGCTCTAGTGTCATTGAAAGCTGTTTCACAGCACATCCCCCCCCCCACCTGTTCACCTGTTTATCCTTCCTTCCCTCCTTCCCTCCCACCAAACCCTGGACACCATGGAGTTTTTACAACTCTCTGTGGCTCTGTCTCTCCGGAATGCCAGCTAGTTGGACTCCCAGGCTGGACTCTCACTTGTCTGGCCAGCTTCTTGACTTCGCTGGCTGTCTCCCTGCTCTCCTGCTCCGTGCACTCGGCACCTGTGTTTTGTCATAGACTGCTTTCAGTACTGCTTCATCCTGTTTGCTGCTGCTTGATCTGTGTCTGAAAATGCACATGCAGCCTGTAGGAGGTGCTGGCAACCCTGCCTTGACCGGGTGGGACCCCTTAGTCTTAACCACTGTCCTGGGGCCACCAGTGGTTGTGGGAGCTTGGATTAGGTAGGATGGGTTTGTCCTGTGGAAGTTCTTCTAGATACAGTCACTGGAGCCACATACCTTTAATCACATCAGTCAGTTCTAAGCCTAGTTCTAAGCCAGTATAGGCTGCCTAGAGAGACTCTTTCTCAAACAAAACCATATAGTAATTCATTTAATACCCACAGTGCCTGTGTTAGGGACCCTGCCATCTCCCTTTCACCAGAGAGGAGACAGAGCCTTATTAAGGTTGCAGGTGGAAGTAAAGAGCTACGCCTGCTTCCTGTGTTTTCATGGCGGCTCTCTGCTGAGTGTGTCTCTGATGGTCATGCCACAAGGCCCTGTCCTTGGCCTCGTCCTTGCCTCCTCTTCTCTGAGGCTGCGATGAAGACATCGAGGATCGGTGTAACCAGAGCTTCTAAGCTTCGAGGGGCAGCTAATGTGATAGATGACATAATCGAGATTCACAATGAGTTCTGCTGTCCAGAATGCCAGATGAGAACCAATGACATGAAGAAGCTAATAGGAATAAATGGTAAGTCTTACATTCAAGTTCAAACAACCAAGCCGTATAGGTTGGCGAGAAGCCGTCTGGACAGTTTGGGTTCACTGCGTCTCCAGCGGGAAGTTCTTGTCATCGTTTTGTCTCCATTAGAGTGCTGCCTGGTGACCACTGTCCCTCCTCTCAGGCCTCCTCCTGGCATTTCTGCCCTGGACAGCCAGGAGCCTTTTTCAGTATGGGACCTTCGTCGCTATGGGGGCTCCCGTTTCCACTGCATTATCCTCCCCAGACAGCGTTGCCGTGCCCTTACCATTAACTCCCTGGAGAGCCCACGGCCTGGGGATGGCGCTCTCTTCCTTACCCGGCTTCCTCGCTGCTCTTGGACCTCCCAGCCTTCAGCTCTGTCCTGGGTGTTCCCCGCTCCTTCAGGGTCCCGGCTCTCCCACACAGTGCCTCCTCCTCCTGCCATCTCAGCTTAGGTCCCGTGTCCTTATGGTGGCTCAGGTCAGGCCCCATTCTGTGCTGCACACCAAAGTGCTCAGGCCACAGCTGGCCCACAGCCCCACCTGACACACCAACGTGGCGAGCATTTCTCACCACCAGACAGCTGGCTCTCTGCATTTCCGCTGCTGTGTGTCAGGACCCGAGCGAGGCCCACCCTGGTCTGCTGGCTTCCAGGCCCTCAGGGCTGTGATGCAGGGCAGTGTCAGGATGCCAAGCGGAGTGGAAGGAAGAAGAGGCCCGTCGCAGGCCCTGCAGTTCCCCTGCAGTAACTTGTGACAGCCTGCGTGGAGCTGCCTGGGGTGTCAGGGCTGAGCGCACGAGCACTTCTGCCCAACACACACCTCAGAGCCGGGCTTCCAGGTCGGGGGCCCAAGCCCTCCTGACACCCACGCTCCCCAGTGGCGGCTGAGCCCTGACCTTGCCTGCAGACCTCTCCAAGGGCAGCCGTCAGGCCTGTGGTTTTAAGGGTTTGGCAGAATACAGATGCTCAGGACTTAATTTTCTGGCACACAAGCAGCATCTAGTAGTAAGTACTGTTGGTGAGTAATGGTCAGACACAAAATGTGGTGCTCAGTTGCATTAATGAGATTTGCTGATCAGTGGGTGGAAATTTTGAACCCTGCCTGGCTCTGTCCTCTGTGCTATCAGAGCAGTGTGTGTGTGTGTGTGTGTGTGTGTGTGTGTGTGTGTGT
>NW_012267303.1:1376727-1382692 GCF_000151885.1 Dipodomys ordii
CCAAGTTCTCAAACTTATTAGCATAAAGTTTTGAGAAGTATTCCCTTATAATGTTCTGAATCTTGGTTGTTTCTGTGGTGATGTTTCCATTCTCATCTCTGAGTTTATTTATTTGGGTGTGTTCTCTTCTTTTTTCTGCTAAGATTTGCTAAGGGTTTGTCAATTTTGTTAATTTTTTTGAAGAACCAACTCTTTGTTTTGTTGATTCTTTCTATGTTTTTTTTGGATTCTAATTCATTTAATTCTGATTTAATCTTAATTATTTCTTTCCGTCTACTGGATTGGGGATTATCTTGTTGCTCTTTTTCAAGGAGGCTCAAATGTCTCAATTTGTTGATGTAGGAACTCAGAGCTATAAACTTGCCCCTGAGTACTACCTTTGCTGTGTCCCAGAAGAGCTGGTAATTTGTGTGCTCACTTTTGTTGAATATCATGAACATTTGAATTTCCTTTCTAATCTCTTCCATGACCCACTCGTGATTCAGCAGTGTGTTGTTCAGCCTCCATGTGTTACAGAACTTTCTTTGGTGGCTTTTGGTATTGAGTTCTAATTTTATTCCCTTGTGGTCAGAGAGAATGCAAGGTATAACTTCAATGTTTCTGAATTTGGACAAGTTTGCTTTGTGGTTTAAAATGTGGTCTATTTTGGAAAATGTTCCATGTGTTACTGAGAAAAACATGTATTCTGATGCTGCTGGATGAAATATTCGGTAGATGTCTGTTAAATCTAGTTGATCTATGCAGTTGTTTAGATCTGCAGTTTCTCTGTTGAGTTTTTGCCAAGTTGGTCTATCTAGTGGGGAAAGAGGTGTATTAAAGTCCCCAACAATTAATGTCTTTGCATCTATGTGGGATTTGAGGGAAATTAGTGTTTCTTGGATAAATTTGGGTGCTCTGTTGTTTGGCAAATAGATATTTAGAATTGTAATATCCTCCTGAAGGAGAGATCCCTTAAATAGTATGTAGCGACTTTCTTTATCTCTTCTCACTAATTTTAATTTGAAGTCTATTTTATCTGATATTAGGATTGCAACTCCCGCCTGTTTATGGGGGCCATTTGCTTGGTAGGTTTTGTTCCAGCCTTTCACATTGAAAATGTGTTTGTTTTTATGGGCAAGATGTGACTCCTGTGCATTTAAATTTTTGTTCTTCTTGCTTCATCCTCTTGAGTGAGTGCTGGGATTGGGGGTGAGTGTAGCCAGGCCTAGCTTGACATGATTACAGCGGTTAGAGAAGACGCCTCTTCAGATGCTTGCCATTGAGAGGTGACTTCTTTACAGAAGTCCCTGCAGATGTGTCTTCCAAATGTTGAAAGAATGTGTCACCTGGAGTCCATACCTGGCAAAGATCTCCATCCAGAAGGAGTCTGAAATTCTAAGAGTCTTACTTCTGGTTGGTTCCACACTGCCCCAGGATGCTGTGCAAATCCAGGTGGAAAGCACAGAGACCAACTGCCCCTCACCTCTTGACATCACTTGGAGATGGTGGTCTGAGGTGGAGTCTGAGGAAGATAGGATGCAGGCAGAGATGACTGCTGCCCTAAGGAAAGCGTCCTTCCAGGACGGGAGAGAGGGAGCTCAGGCCTGAGGGCCGCGCCTCCAGAGTGCTGGGGTGAGGAGGGGCGTGGGACTTTCTGTGTGAGAGCAGACCCAACCTCTGGAATTGGATTTCTGGCTAGCAGCATTTTGTGTTGGCCCCTCCGCAGCAGGGATGGCTTCCGATACAGAGGGATTGCTGCTATGCCAGTCTGACTCCTGCCTCTCCGGGTGGAAGTTAGGCTTCCCCTGGGCACTGGGCTTGCGTCTGGGCTTGGGAGCCCATGGAGGTAACTCTTTGTAGTCTGTGGAGGGAGAGAGCTCTATGGACAGAAGCCAAAATGGTGACTTGAAGGAAAGGCTGTGACACTTACGATGAGGTGGGAACCCCACCTAGCCAGGCGTGGGGCTCAAACCCGTTGTCCTAGCTACTTGGGAGGCGGAGGTGGAGGGGACAGCCTAGGCAAAAAACACGTTCACGGTTGAGAGACTCCATATCAACCAATGGCGGGTGTGGTGGTGCCTGCCAGTTCCCCAGAACAGCGGCTGGGTGTAGTAGTGGGCGCTTGTCAGATCAGCAGCAGCAGAGGCTCAGGTCAGAGGCTCCTGTCAGATCAGTAGTGCCAGAGGCCCAGGTCAGAGGCACCTGTCAGAGGCCCACGTCAGAGAATCACAGACCAGTTCTGCCCCAGCATAAGCATGCCTTGGAAATAATCCATGCCAGAGGGGCTGGGGGTGGGCTTCGAGTGGTAGAGGGGCTGGGGGTGGGCTTCGAGTGGTAGAGGGGCTGGGGGTGGGCTTCGAGTGGTCGAGGGGTGGGCTTCGAGTGGTAGAGGGGCTGGGGGTGGGCTTCGAGTGGTCGAGGGGCTGGGGGTGGGCTTCGAGTGGTCGAGGGGCTGGGGGTGGGCTTCGAGTGGTAGAGGGGCTGGGGGTGGGCTTCGAGTGGTAGAGGGGCTGGGGGTGGGCTTCGAGTGGTAGAGGGGCTGCGGGTGGGCTTCGAGTGGTAGAGCACCCGTCTAGCAAGCAGAAGGCCCAGAGTTAAATCTTCAGTATTGTCAAAAACAGTAAAAATAAAAAAGCAGTACAACAACCAAAGCCCCCCCCCCCCACTTTTTGCCGCTTATGTTTACTCAGCTTCTTCATTTGCTATCAGACATAACACCACTCCTGCCCAGCCCCTTTCCTTGGGGGAGGAGCAGGTGAGCTCTTGCGGTTCCAGCCCTCCACCCTGCCCAGAACTGGCACTTGCATTTCACTGTCTCTTGGTGGTGGACACAGCGGGCCCCACATTTGGAGAAGACTGGACAGAGTAGTTACTCAGGAAATGCAAGCCAGAACAGCTGGATCTGCACCAGTGGATCACACCTCTAATCCCAGCTACTCAGGATGCTGAGATCTAAGGATCGTGGCTTAAAGCCAGCCTGGGCAGGAAAGTCTGTGAGACTCTTACCTTCAGTTAAACACCAGAAAACCAGAAGTGGAGCTGTGGTTCAAGTGGTAGAGCGCTAACCTTGAGCAGAAAAGCTCAAGGACTGTGCCCAAGCCCTAAGTTCAAGCCCCAAGATCAGTACCAAAAAAACCCCAAATAGAACATCTGGATCTGTAGAGCTGTTGTCCTGGCTCTGAGTTGTCTGAGTTTGTGTGTGTGTGTGTGTGTGTGTGTGTGTGTGTGTGTGTGAAAGGCATTCATAAAGTGTGCGGCTACTGGACATGCTGAGTGTGGCGTTGTCTACAGAGTTCTGCTGGTACCAGGGCACGAGGGGCTAGGAGGGTTTTTGTGCTGGCCCCTCGGACTGCTGGGTGTGCAGAGTGGGGTGCATTGTGGAGAGGGCGGCAGGCCACAGGTCAGCCTGGCCACCCAGAAGCAGATCTGGCATCTGGGCGGGATGCTGTGCCCTTCTGCTTGGCAAAGAGCTCTGGCTCCTCTGTGGTACAGAGCACTGACCCCTCTGTCTCGGTGGTGTCTGTCTTTCTGCGCTGGCTCTGTCTGTCCCTCTGCCCTGGTGGCATCTGTCCCTCTGTCCCGACGGCATCTGTCTTTCTGCCCTGGTGGCATCTGTCCCTCTGTCCTGGCGCTGTCTGTCCCTCTGTCCCGGTGGTGTCTGTCCCTCTGCCCTGGCACTGTCTGTCCTTCTGTCCTGGCGCTGTCTGTCTCTCTGCCCTGGTGCTGTCTGTCCCTCTGCCCTGGCGGCGCCTGTTGCTCTGTTGGCCCTGGCACGTCCCTGCTGCTGCTTCTCTCCGGTCTCTCTCTGCAGCAGTGTTCTTCTTCCTCTGGTACCCCTGTGCCTTCGCATGGGCCGCATGTCTCTGCAGCAGTGCCCGTGTGACTCCTTATGCCTGGTTTCTGAGCATGCAACTTTGCATCAGAACCACACCAAACACACATTTTCTCCAAATGCCAAGTGGCCAGGTGACAGATGGCATCTCTTCAGTATCATTGGCTAGCCCTGTGGCCCTCTGGGATCCACACCTAGACCTCAGCAATTACCGTCAGCACCAGCTCACGATGCATGTAGCTGTTCCTAACTTCACCATGCCATGCTTGAGGCAGGAGGCGGAGCCTCGTGCCTGCCTGCCCTGCAGAGGGTGTGCTTCCGCCCATTGGCCAGCCAGCGTGCCTTGCTGCAGCAAGGCTGGGGCCAGCCCCGGCTGGGCCGCGGGTGGGGAGGGGGTACAGGTGCTGTGTACTGCAGCCACCAGCAGGTGTCGGGCAGCACAGACCCCTAGCTTCATCCAAAATGGAATTCATTTTTTATAATCTTAGGAAGTTTTCTAAGTAGGGAAGTTAAAAGACTGGACTTTTTTGTTCAAGAATATTCTTTTTCTGAAAACTTCTGAAAGCAAAGTTCATAGCTAATTGTGATTAAATGCCTTTAGCTTACATCGGACTTAAAGTTGGTTTTGTTTTATGTTAGAGTAGGGCGTGTGACAAACAGTTTCATAGAAAATAGAATTAGAATGTCATTTATTCTGTTTTCATGCTTGTGTTGTTTAAATTCTAAAAGCATTTGTGAGCTCAGAGGAGATAGAACGTTCATTCTAAAGTTATCTATCTATAATATTTATATTGACTGTCAATCTGCTCCCTATTATTAAGAGATTTTTAAATGTAAACTCAACAGTTCATACCAATTATGTGACAGTTTATTGCAATAGTGATAAATACTCATTAGTGCTTTATCAAACTGATAAAGAGTTTCAAAATATAAACCTTTTGATGAGAATTTTTTATAAAAAGTTGTAGATATTACATCTGGATTGCTTATGTAATTTTGAGGGTGAAATTTGACATTTTTTGCAACGAATCTCAGTGACATCTTTACACGCCTCATGTCATTACATATGTTATGCGTGACGTGAACCTTTGAGATCATGTGACTCCAGGGAAAACTACCAAGGCAAAGCTTCCAGCCCTGCCTCTGCCAAGCCTCGGGCCCGTCGCACCTTTGGTCAGCAACACCACGTGCTCAGTGCCACACATCCTTTGTGACACTGATGATGTCTTCACAGACAACATCAGCTTTTGCCATGTCTTTTGATGAGGTGAGGCGTGAGGCACTAACTTTGCATTAAGGGACTCTCTGGGCACGTCCATCCTCATCAGGGCATTCATCTAGTCATGTCCACTCTTGGCTTTTTAAAGAGGACTTAAGGTCAGACCACAGATGAGAGAGTGTTGCTCTGTCAGGGGCAGTGCTCTGAGGCTGTGTGGTGTGCGTAGCTCTGGAGGGGCTGAGAGGGACAGTGTTCCAGCACTTTCTTTCTCCCCTGGAGCCTTTCCATTTGTTTGAGGAGGTGTAGGGTTGAGAGGCCCTGGTCCGCCTGGGGGCTGGAGAAGCCCAGTCAGGGATGAGTCAGTTGGAGGAGCCAGTCCTTTGCCTCTCTTCCAGAAAGGTCAGACTGAAGATATTTCTTCCACAGCAGTGACGCTGTTGCCTGGGCTGCTTAGAGAGAGCAAATGAGCCAGCAGAAATGCACTTTCCCTTTCCTTGAGTGGAAAAAAATACAAAGAACTGCTTCTTACCTGATCTTCCCAACCCCACAGGGCCTACAGAATGCTGAGCTCAATTTGAATTTTAAGTAAACAATGAGGTTTTTTTTCTTGTTTAAGCACAAGTGTGCCCTGGGCCCAACCCTTTTTGGGGTGAACTCAAAATGAGGTTAAGTTGAGTTCAACCATTCATGAGCTTCGGTCTTCATCTTCCTCCTAGATGCTACAGGGGATGAGAATGCGATGCATAATGTACAGTCTACACATACAGCCCTGTGAGGACCTACATGCCCCCTAGACATGCACTGCTGCATGCGCACATCCAGAAACACACACACAGGCCTACCGCTGCACACGCACATGTCCACACACACATGCTTTCCAGAAACACACACACAGGCCTACCGCTGCACACGCACATGTCCACACACACATGCTT
>NW_012267303.1:1382742-1386853 GCF_000151885.1 Dipodomys ordii
GTGTGCCATGTGGTCCAAGGGGGATTGCAGAAAGCACTCTTTGTGAGTCTTGTTGGAGGCAGGGCCTGCTCTGGGTGAGGAAGACAACTTAGGTTTCCACATAGGAAGGACACCATTGCTGGCCAGCAAGGGGGCAGGGTGTTGTGGGGAGCTGGCTCACTGGCTCTCTGGCCTGGTCCCCGAGCCCCTGGCTGAGCGGCCAGCTCTGCAGGTGTGGCCAGGGCGGCAGCTCCGCTCAAAGTGCTCCTTCCCGAAGCCTGTTGTGGAGAGTGGGGCGAGCACCGTGGGCAGGCTGAGGAGCAGCGGCGCAGGCACAGGCAGGCAAGCTGGGCTCTTTCATGCTAGGTGGGCAGCTGCTCTAGTGCTTCCTGTGCTCAGCTGCCCCTCGTCCCGGGAACACAGCGCCTCCCTCAGCCTGGGACTCTGTACACACCTGCTGCTCATGTCCACCAGGCTACAGATCCTGCTTGCTGTAATTGAGAACCCCCCCCTGCCCTGGGGCGAGGTGGGGGCCAGCCTCTCTCCTGCTCCCCAGGCCTGGCATGCGGTGACAGTGCAGGAGCAGAGCTGCGGTTTTCTGATCCCCTGCTGTACAAGGGGGTCCCTCCCGGGGGCCTCTTTTACCTCCTTGAAGCTGCCAGCACTTCTGGAGGGCGGGGGTGTCATTCTCATCTCATAGAGAGCTTATCCCATTGCTGGGCCACTCAGCTTCTATGTAATAGGGCTGGGTTCCCACTGCAGACCTCGCTCCAGGCTGCAGGCCTCCCGTCTCATAGCGTGTGAGCCTCACTCCTCCAATCTCAGTCTCACATGCGCCTTCTTCCTCACGACTGTCCTCAGGGGTTGGGTTCTTAATGAGCTGGCACTGCTAGCATGGGACCCGTTTACCCTCTGCCCTGCCTCCCTTGGGGGCCGGATGCTGGCTGTCCAGGTGCCTCGCAGGTAGTCCTTGGGGCAGATGGCTCTGCCCAGTCTGCTCCAGGCGCTGCCCTGTGAGTTTCCTTCATTTACCTGTAACTGTCCTCTGTTTACATCTAGAAATGTGCCATTAAGTGTTCAGGCGATACGAGCACTTCTGATGTCGGAAATGTGGGCTTGCTTCTCAAGTGACACCCCGTGGGGCTGTATGGCGGTGGGGTCGTGGCCCCTCATGGGGTTCTCAAGGGGAAATCTAGTTTGTGAGGTTGTTGGGTTATAAAATTACTATTTATAAAGTTATTTCTTTGCCTCTTTGCTCCTGTGCGATACGTGTTTTATTTTATATGCGTATAATACACATTGTCATATTTTTCCCCGTAGGACAACTACACCTTTGCTCAACCTGGCATTCAACTGAAAGTGAAGATGTTGGAGGAGCTCGTGAGCCGGATTGATGGTACGCCTGCATCCCGGGCAGCCCCTCCCGAGGCCAGGGCCAGGGCTGGGAGGCAGGGAAGTAGCCTAGCCCTCCGAGCCACAGTCCTTGCTTTTACCCAGCCGGTGGCCTGGGCCACTTGGCTCTGTGGCCTCGACCCCTCCTAAGCGGCCACAGATCAGGGGCTGTGCCCACCCTACTTCTGCTCTAGCCAAGATTCAGGCAGGGGCTGACAGGAGGATAATGAACTTGCTCGTAGCAGGCAGCCCTCACTCTTGGGTGAGCAAGGGACTGTCTTGCCCGGGTGACAGTGGTTGTTTATGGCTGTCCTTTGGCTTTCTCCCTGCCTGTGTACCTCATTTTGCTATCAAGGAGGTTAGAATAATTTCTCCATGGAATCCAATTAATTACCAAGTCTGGAAATAACATCTTCAATATTATAGAAAAATTATAGCATGTGCTCGGGCAATTTTAGATTATGCTTTCATTTTTAAGTGGGGGCCTTGAAATACTTTTTACCTCCGTCCTTAAAATAATTCCCCCGCGATGTGCTGACTGTCATCTTGCAATAGCAGAGTTTAATTAAATGAAAGTTGAGAGATAATGCCTGCCCGTTCCGGGCATAGTCTCCTGATAGTTTGTTAAATTAATGCACTGAGCATTAACGAAGTGATAGCAAGCAGAACCCGGAGTGTATCTGCGACACAGCCGGTCAGCGGTGAGCTGGCCGAGGCCTGCTCCTCTCGGATGAGTCCCCCGTGAGGCTGCCACAGCATTTTGCTGCGTATACAGAAGACGTACTTCGTTTAAAGTGTGGCCGTGGAGCATGACCCTGTGTGTGCCCTTGCGCGCACTTGTGGTTCTGAGCGTGTCGTCCTTGCTCCCCCCTCCCCCCAAGCAGCAGCGAGTTGTCAAAGCAGTCGTTACAGGATGCACTGGCTTTGGGGAACGACTGAGTGACAGCATAAAATGGAGCCATGCAAATTATAAACTCTTCTCTTGTTCCTCGATTGAGTCTGATTTCCAGCTCTCTGTCTAATGGTTATTACCTAATTTCCATATTATGAAGTCTTACCCAGTTCTTACAGTGTGACTTTATTTGATGCAGTATTATATTTAGCTACTTTTCAACCTATCTATTCAAAATACGCTTCTTTGCTCCTGTCAGTGTATTTATGTGCATTTATTGTTCTGGTACCGTCAGGTCTGGCGGGGCTGTGCTTGGGATTTTTTCTTTCTCTTTTTCTTTTTCCCTGTGACCGGTTCCCAAGTGCTCCCTGCCTCACTTAGCTCTTTGAAATGTGATGTGCAGTAGCTGTGACTCCCACGCTCTTGGCTGGTTTTTCTTTTTCTCCTTGGAAGGCAGGTTTTATGTGTTCTGGGTGGTCAGGAAGCTGTGGCCAGCATGCATTCACTCCAGCATTGCAGCTGGGAGGTGCTGGGATTGGTTTTCTCGGGGCCATGGCTCAGCAGGAAACGCGTGCACATTTACTGGGTGATTGTTTAAGAGTGGCCACAGGCACTGGAGGAGCCTTTTCTCCACAGCCAAGCTAAGCTGAGCATCCTTTTACCTTGCAGCCCTCTGGAGTAGGGCGTTTCTGTCCTGCATGAGTTTCCTCCAATGATCAGCTCTTCAGAGCCCAGGAAAGCCTGTGGTGTGGTGGTCTAACTGTGGAAACTGTTCCTGTTCTTCCAATGAAGCCTCAGAGTATTAAAGAAAGCGTGTGCAGAGCCTGGGCCCTGTCTGGATGCCTCCTCTCGCCAGGCCTTTGGAGGAGGGCCATGGCCCTAGCTTCCTAAGCCACTCCCATCTCCCTCACGTCTGGAGAGGGAAGTTCTGGGCTTAGAACTTTTGCACAGACTAACAATTTTATTAAGAGCAGGTTATATTAGCAAGAAAAAAAATCACTTTTTACTTAAAAATAAAACCCTGCTGCTTTATTTCTGCATTTTTAGGGCAGATCAGCATTTATTTCAGGAAATTTTGGCTTGCGGAGGAGGGAAGCTGAGGCTTTATGGGCAGGTCCCAGAGGGGAGCGTTCGGCGGGGAGGAGCTGCTCTGTGCAGGTTAACACTGGAGTTCCAGCCACGGACATGTGAACGTCTGGGCTCCAAGCTTGGAACAGACCATGCCAATTCACAAATGCCAGAGACTAGGGAGTCCTATGGAGACCCACGGAGAAACCCATGTGCAGCCACATGATCGTGAACTTAATGAAATGAAATGCAGAGAGATTTTGCAGTACAGAGTGCATTTGAATTCTTTTTTTTTATTGTGAAAATACTGTACAGAGGGGTTACAATTACATGGACAAGATAATGAGTACATTTCTTGATAAGAAATGTACTTATCAAGCATTGTAGCCTCCTCCTTTGTTTCCCCTTCCCATCCCATCCTCCCCTCCCCAAAGTTGTAAAGTTCGTTTTTGACATACAACTTGTACATCTCATTGTTGCAATGGCTCCACCTGTATCCCTATTTAAATGATTTGTTTTTTCCCTTCCCCTCCAGAAATTATACCAACATCAAATACAGTGAAAGCAGGGGTTATAGTGTGGGGGAGGGACATACAAAGCAACAAAGAAATAATCTTATAAATGTGTTAGAAAACAATCGCATGAAAGAAAAAAAACATTTGGATACATATCTTAGCGTTCATTTCCCTAACATCAACTTATCTGACCTTTTCTGCTTGTCTCAGACATATACTAGTAATTGCAAATAAGGGAAACCATGGGACCTATGTTTCTTTGGGC
>NW_012267303.1:1386903-1387219 GCF_000151885.1 Dipodomys ordii
TCGGGTGTGGTGTGGGGTGTTATACAGGAAGTGTCCGTCCTCTCGGGTGTGGTGTGGGGTGTTGTACAGGAAGTGTCCGTCCTCTCGGGTGTGGTATAGGATGTTATACAGGAAGTGCCCGTCCTCTCGGGTGTGGTGTGCGGTGTTATACAGGAAGTGCCCGTCCTCTCGGGTGTGGTGTGGGGTGTTGTACAGGAAGTGCCCGTCCCCTCGGGTGTGGTGGTGGGGTGTTGTACAGGAAGTGTCCGTCCTCTCGGGTGTGGTGTGGGGTGTTGTACAGGAAGTGTCCGTCCTCTCGGGTGTGGTGTGGGGTGTT
>NW_012267303.1:1387269-1404204 GCF_000151885.1 Dipodomys ordii
CTCTCTCTCTCTCTCTCTCTCTCTCTCTCTCTCTCTCTTTCAATGAACTGCAGGACTTATTCTGCAACATGAAGGGCCATGTATTACTCTGACTTCAGTGCAGACTTGGGGATGAGGCTGATGACCAAGTGATGTTCCTCTTAAGTAAAGCTATTCTTCAGTGATTGGTCAGTTTCTGCACATTTCTGTCATGTGAATTACATTCTGAATGATCAGCTCAGGACTCTTGTACCATGATAGCAATAGGTTCACCACCAGGTAGAACCTGGCCAATCTGTAGGAGAATGGATTTGTCTTTGTAAAGACCATGGGCCTTGGCCTTTTCTCCCCCTCTTTCTACAATGAAAAGGTTGTATAAAGGGGTTACAATTTAACATAGCTGTCTAAGTGTGCTGTGCTTCTTGATGTGAATCACCTTTCCATCATTCTTTCCTGTCCCATCTGTTCCCTCCCCCCAGACTCATTTACACTTCCCACTCACTTTATTACATCTGGAATACTCTGACTTTATTTGTCCCCTGTTCTTGTTTCCATTCATCTACCTGCCTCCTACTAGTCCTCCCACTCATTCAACTCGACTAGCCTCCTGATACTCATTTTGTTAAACTGTTAATTGTTCAAAGGTTTAGTCCATGGAGTTTCACTCTTTATATACTGTACTTTGGTCAACTGAATCTTGTATATAAGCATATACAATGTGTGTGTTTATGTGGGAGGTTGTATTTGTTCTAGACCTACATATGAGAGAAAATACCCACCCTTTGGCTTTCTGGGTCTGGCTTATTTTGCTCAGAATGGTATTTTCAATATCCAATGTTCTGCAAATGAGATAATTTTATTCTTCCAAATTGCTGCATAAATTCTATTGTGTACATGTACATATACATATCTGTGCCTATGGGTGTGTATATATAATATATAATACATATGTATAAATGATTTTTATATATGTATAAAGTCACATCATATCTTCTTGGTTCATTCATATACTGTAAAGCAGATGGGCTGTTCCCATAACTTGACTACCATGAGCATAGGTAGGCAGGTGCCTTTGTTGTGTTCTGAAATGCAGTCCTTTGGGTAAGTGCCAAGGAGGGGGACCACTAGATCACAGGGTAGCTCCATGTGTGGGTTTTTGAGGCTCCTCCACACTGCATCCTGCAGTGGTTGCACTCATTTACATTCCTGTCCACAGTGTATGATCCCCTCCCCCTTGCATCCTCATCAGTGTTTGTTGTTTGTATTTTTTTTTTTTTGGTCAGTTGTGGGGCTTGAACTCTGGGCTTGTGCGCTGTCCCTGCGTTGTTTAGCTCAAGGTGATTGCTCTACCGCTTGAGCCATAGCACCACTTCCGTTTTCGAGTGGTTTATTGGAGATAAGAGTCTCACAGACTTTCCTGCCCGTGCTGGCTTTGAACCTCGATCTTCAAATCTCAGTCTCCTGAGTAGGTAGGATTATAGACGTGAGCCACTGGTGCCCGGCTGTTGTTTGTATTTTTGATGATGGACATTCTTTTTTGGAGTGAGATGGAGTCATGTATTTATTGTTCATATGTATTGCCATATGTACTGCTTCTTCCAGAACTGTTTAGCTCCTTTGTCCGCTTATTAATTGGGTTATTAATTCTTTGGGGTTTTTGTTTCGTGAGTCCCTTGTATATTCTGCTTGTTAGGCCTTTGTCAGACTTATCACTGGCAGAGTCTTCTCCCATTATGTTGGCTTTCTTTTTAGCAGAGAAACTCTATCCTTTGGTGTGCAGAAGCCTTTAATCTTAGTGTAATTTTATTTTTCAGTTCTCTTTCCTATGGATGTTGGCCTGTGTGAGATCTTCTCTCTGTCTCTCAAGTTCAGGGTTTAGTGTGATGGCCTAATTGTGGCTGTTAGGATGATCTCGATCTTCTCTGGTGGGAGGATCTGTCTTTTCATCACTTCACGAACAGTGTATTTTCTCCCTCTCCAGTCCCCCCTCCCCTTCCTCCTGCATGGCCACCCACCTCTGCCTGCAGCCCACTTGTAACTCTAGATTCTTATTTTTGTGTTTACCTAGAAAGAACCTATACCTGGACCCTCTTCTCTGCAGCTACAGTTGGTAAGGCATGGTGCTGTCACCTGCTACATTACAGCTTGTTCAGGGTCTTTGTGACTGTGCTTTTCTTTGGTAAAAACACATTGCTCACCCTTCTGCTACCTTCCTGACCTCACAGTAAGGTTTCTTTTACTAGTACTCAGCAACAAAGTTCATGTGCTGGTTGCAAGTGAAGAGAAGTGTTGCTGGCCTGAGCAGGAGGAGGCCTCCAGCCTGCCTGCGCCAGCAGCAACAGCCACGGGACGCTGTGTGGAAAATGAACTGTATGACTTGTGTGGGGGGGGGCGGAGGGAGAACTGGGAGGGAGGGGGCAGCATCATTGCCCTCAGAATGCACTCTTCACCTGCGTTAAGTAGCTAGAACCACTCTGTAGATCACCTTTTTAATAACAACAATAAATAGTAAGCTGAGGGCCCAGTCTGGAGGTATCAGTGGAGGGAGTCTGCAGACAGCGCCCCTCCAGGCAGACCCCAGGGGCCCCATGGACCTCAGCCTGGACTCTCAACTTCTGCAGTGCTGGCATGCAGGTGCCTTAGAGGTATAGAATGTGTCTGTCACGCTCTGTCCCCTGGGACTCTGTCCCAGCTCACACACATGTCTGTCACACTCTGTCCCCTGGGACTCTGTCCCAGCTCACACACGTGTGTCTGTCACACTCTGTCCCCTGGGACTCTGCCTCAGCTCACACACATGTCTGTCACACTCTGTCCCCTGGGACTCTGCCTCAGCTCACACACATGTCTGTCACACTCTGTCCCCTGGGATTCTGCCTCAGCTCACACACATGTCTGTCACACTCTGTCCTCTGGGATTCTGCTTCAGCTCACAGACATGTCTGTCACACTTTGTCCTCTGGGATTCAGTCCCAGCTCATACACATGTGTCTGACACACTCTGTCCTCTGGGATTCTGCCTCAGCTCACACACCTGTGTCTGTCACTGTCCCCTGGGATTCTGTCCCAGCTCACACATGTGTCTGTCACACTCTGTCCTCTGGGATTCTGCCTCAGCTCACATATGTGTCTGACAAACTCTGTCCTCTGGGATTGTGCCCCAGCACACACACATGTCTGACACACTCTGTCCCCTGGGATTCTGCCCCACCAAGTAGGGAGCTGCTCCCAGTATCATGAGTGTATGACTTTCTTGCCTTGAAGGTCAAGTTGTCCGCTTAGGTGGCCATGGAAAGGCACCATGGGCTGGGCACTTAAATGAAAAAGTTTAATTTCTCATAGTTCTAGGCTCACAAGTCCAATCTGGCTTCAGGGTGATTCCATTTTGGGGGGAGGGAGTGCTCTGTGGGTGCAGCCAATGCCTTTTGACTGTGGACAGGTGACCCTTCCTTCATGTGTTCCCAGAAAGACGGGGCACTGTCAGGTCCATCCTGTCAGGTCCTAACCCTCCTTCCTGGCCTCATGTAACCTAGTCAGCGGTCCCTTGGGGGCCCATCTTGATCACAGCCCCCCAGAAGGGTTTTCACATAGGAGTTTTAGGAGTGCCAGTATGCAGTTACAGTTGCCTGTGAGTGTGCTTTGCGTTGTATTCACTAAGACACAATCCATAAAGGAAGTTGTTATCACTCCCATTAGTAGGAAACATGACTCATATCCCGGGCAGATGGAATGAGGGGACCACATTTCAGTTTTTGGATTCTCCAAATCAAAATAATGACATGACAGGAAGAGAGCGCCCTTCATTTTTCACTTTAGAAACGGAATCTTTGAAGCTTGTATAATCACAAGAACCAGAAAGTGCCAGTGAATTTGGATTGTGTCAATTGCAGTGGCATTTAAAGCTCTGTATGCCAAGAAAGTACTGATGCTTGACAGAAAGACGGTTCTAGAAGCTAGCTCTCTCAGGTATATGACGGGTTGAGCCCTACCTCAGTGTGCTGGCTCAGGGCTGGGAGGCTGAGTGTGAGGCCTGGTACTATTGGATCTTTTTCTGTCTGATTCTACTGAGGAAGGACCAGATGTGGACAGTAAGGGGAGAAGGTTAGGAAGGACCAGACGAGGACAGGAAGGACAAGATTCTGACAGCGTTGGATGGGGGGAGGAGGACCAGATGTGTACAATGATGGGGGTGTGAGAGGTCTAGATGTGGACAGTGATGGAGGGTGGTGAGGAAGGGCCTGATTTGGACAGTGATGGTGTGTGTGTGTGTGTGTGTGTGTGAGAGAGAGAGAGAGAGAGAGAGAGAGAGAGACAGAGAAAGGAGAGGGAGAGGGAGAGAGCGGGAGGAAGGTCTAGATGTGGACAGCGATGGGGTGTTACTGGAGGCACTCACCTTGCCCGGTCTGCTTGCGGTGGTTGCATCCTCCCCTGGAGTCCCCTCTGCAGCAGTCTGTGTGCACACACTGGTCGGTAAGGCAGGTCTGTGCAGTTCAGCTGCCCACCTGCCTCGCTGTGTCACTGTGCTAACTGCCACCAGAGGTGTTCCTTCCCGGCATCTCTTGGGACAGCAAGAGTGGAGGCCAGTGCTGAATGAGGCCCAGTGCCGTTCTGGGAGCCGAGGGGTAGCATCCGGCCCACGCTCCAGGACAGCCTTCACCCAGAAGCCCGAGGACGGAGTTGACCTCACTGCGGTGTTAGAAGCTAATGAGCTCCTGGACATTGGGAGGCTAGGAAAATGTCAGTCTGAGTACAGGGATGGTGATTTTTGGCTCCAGGGACCAGTTTGAGGGTTAGAAAAGGAGAAGAGACGGTGGCTGTCACCGTCGGCGCTGCTCCAGAGTGGGAGCCACACGAGCTGGCCCACAGCTGCATTCCTGGCTGTCACAGGTGGGGTCCGGCTTTCCTTGGGCTGCCCCAGACATGACGTGGGAAGCAGCCAGCGCCTCGCCCATCAGGGCCCACCTGCCGTGCTGTCACTATGCATGACGCAGGGCCGGCGGTCGGCAGACGCTGGAGGCTGGCGTGGCTGGACCGCACTGAACTGCAGAGGGCCCTGCCCCGCCCCGGCGCCCCGGGCCGGCTCCTCTGTCAGCCTGTTCAGAGAGGACCGTGCTGGCCCAGGGTGAGGAAGCCGCGGGGGCGGTGGCCTTGTCCTTATGGATACACCATCCTGTCACCCTCAAGAAAGAAAGGCTGGGATTCACTACTGGAAAAGAAGTCCTGCCTCCATGCTAAATGGCTTTATTTATCTGTGCATTTCCCTTTCTTGGGTTTTAATTCTGGTTAAATGTGATTTTAATGAAATTTCTCTGAAGGCTATAGTGACTACACTGTAAAGGTAAAATTGACTTATTCTTTCAAGGTAGAATTCAGTTACAGCTAGTAAACTAGATTCCGCATTATTGCCACCCAAGTGAAAATATTTTTATTACCCCTAGAAGGTAAGCCGTTGGAGCACAGAGAATAAGTCAGCAGGATGACTCAGGCCTGTGGAAGATTCGGCGGGGCCTCTGCCTCCAGGGCTCATCCCGGGCCATGCTGACCTGCAGTGCTCCCGTGCACGGGGACGCGAGACGCTTGGCCTTGCACGTGTGCACGGCAGCTGTCGGGTGGCGGCGGCCGGGGATGCCGAGGGAGCGCCCTGTGTGTGGCTGGCCTGCCGTCTTCTGTCCCCAGCAGGGCTGGCGCCCAGGACAGAGGCGGTGGCCTTCCCCTCTCGCTCTGGCTCGGGTCTGTGATGACCCTCCGTTGAGATCCTGTGCCTGGCGTGCCAGACCGGCTCAGGCCTGCCTGGTCAATGGGACCTGCAGCCCTTTCCGCAGAAAGTCTAAATAGAAGTTTCTATTGCATGTTCCTTGGGGGTGGGGAGCCATGCATTATACAGCACCAAGAATCAAAAAGAAATGTAGAGACATTCAGGGAGGCGCGATGGTGCTGTCATGGGCTGGAGACCATAGACAGGCAGACAGACTGTGGCCCAAGGTCAGCCACCCAGGCAAGAAACGTGAGACTATTAGAAAAATAACCGAAGCACAACAGCAACACAGACGAAAAAGGAAAGGAAATAGAGCAGGTTTAATGTAGTGCAAAAATTCATATGTCAGAAATATGGTCCTAGGTTGCAGATATTCAGAATACAGATCAGTCCAGATGCTGTTCATTCCTCTTCCACCCCCGACTGCGAACTTGAGCTCCTGCCATTGCTGGGGCTGTTGAGAGCAGGTGTGCTGTCTACTAAGTGCTGGCCTCAGGTCAAACTGTGTCACCGTGGCTGTCACCCAGAGCCCCTCAGTCACCGCAGCACCATGTCCTCTCGGGTGTGGTGTGGAGGTGTTATACAGGAAGTGTCTGTCCTTTCGGGTGTGGTGTGGGGTGTTATACAGGAAGTGTCCATCCTCTCGGGTGTGGTGTGGGGTGTTGTACAGGAAGTGTCCGTCCTCTCGGGTGTGGTGTGGGGTGTTGTACAGGAAGTGTCCGTCCTCTCGGGTGTGGTGTGGGGTGTTATACAGGAAGTGTCCGTCCTCTCGGGTGTGGTGTGGGGTGTTGTACAGGAAGTGTCCGTCCTCTCGGGTGTGGTGTGGGGTGTTGTACAGGAAGTGCCCGTCCCCTCGGGTGTGGTGTGGGGTGTTGTACAGGAAGTGTCCATCCTCTCGGGTGTGGTGTGGGGTGTTGTAGAGGAAGTGCCCGTCCTCTCGGGTGTGGTGTGGGGTGCTGTACAGGAAGTGTCCGTCCTCTCGGGTGTGGTGTGGGGTGTTGTACAGGAAGTGTCCGTCCTCTCGGGTGTGGTGTGGGGTGTTGTACAGGAAGTGTCCGTCCTCTCGGGTGTGGTGTGGGGTGTTGTACAGGAAGTGTCCGTCCTCTCGGGTGTGGTGTGGGGTGTTATACAGGAAGTGTCCGTCCTCTCGGGTGTGTGTGGGGTGTTATACAGGAAGTGTCCGTCCTCTCGGGTGTGGTGTGGGGTGTTGTAGAGGAAGTGTCCGTCCTCTCGGGTGTGGTGTGGGGTGTTATAGAGGAAGTGTCCGTCCTCTCGGGTGTGGTGTGGGGTGTTGTAAAGTAAGTGCCCGTCCTATTGGGGTGTAGGGGATGTTATAGAGGATATCTTGTTTGCTATCACTTGGGTAGCTGAATGTGTGGGAAGTGCCACCATTCATGCCCCCTCTGCCTGTGTCTACTGTGACAGAAGCCACTGCCTGGCAGTGTGGCGACAGCTGTGTGTGGGGGTGTGGCGGGGGTCTGGCCTACCTGGTCGACTGTTGTATCGGAGTCTCCTTGTGGCTTGGCGGTGGGGCTGCACCTGGTCTTGCCCTTTGGCCTGTGGTTTCCTGCTTCTGTCTAACTGGCCAGCGTGCGGGGCAGACAGTGGTTCCTGCCTGTGGGAAGTGTGATCTGGAGAGGCACAGGAGGATGTTTGCCACCATTGGGTCGTGGCGGTGAGGAGGCGGAGGTGCTGAGGCAGGACTGGTTCAGAGGTCTGAGAGCCAGGGGTCCTTGATCCCCAGCTACCCACACTGTGGGCCTTCCTTTCCCCTTGCACCAGCCTTTGCTTCAAGACCCTGGGGGTGCGTGTGTGTTCAGTTCTCACACTATCATCTCAAGATTATCCATCTCCAGGCCCAGATTGGTGCCTTACAAGTGGGGGACCAAGCCGGGTGCTGGTGGCTCATGTCTGTAAGCCAGCTAGTCAGGAGACTGAGATCTGAGGGTTGTGGTTCAAAACCAGCCCAGGTGGGAAAATCCATGAGACTCTTATCTCTAATTAACCACCAGAAAACTGGGAGTGGTGCTGTGGCTCAAGTGGTAGAGTGTTCATCTATAGCTTAAGAGCTGAGGGTCAGCATCCAGGCCCAGAGTTCAAGCCCCATGAACAACAAAACAGAAAAAACCACCCCCCCAAAAAAAATAAAATCCAAAACCAAGAGGGAACCAGAGCCTTGTTCCCGGGGCCTCCTTTGCCCGTCTGCTTCCCTGTTGTGTTTTCTTTCTTCTTCTTTCTGAGCCTGTTGCCCCCCTAGCTCTTCCTTTGCCCTCCATAACAAGTAGAGGGATTTATTGTTTTGAAATCCTCCCCGTTTTGCACCTGCAGAGCCCTGAGAAGATCTCAGCAAGTGTCCTTCGGGGAGGTTCAGGTTGAATCCCCTGCAGACAAAGGGTTGCTTATCTTTTAAGACAGGGCCCTGACAGGTAGTTGGCTTGTGAGCTGGGGTACGCCCTGTCCTGTGTCAGAAGCCCAGAAGCTGGAACGGAACTGTAGTTCAGAGAGGTCCTTCTCCAGGCCTCCGGCTCTCAGCACAGCCGTAAAAGACTTTTGCCTTTTGGCGCGGAAGCTTGGAGACCACTGGGCCTCTCACACAGCCTGCTTCCTGCCCCATGGGCAGCCAGCCTGCTCCAGTGTGGCCAGTGGGGAGGGCTGCAGAGCGGGTGGCTGTTTTGTATTTCCTACCATGTACATGCAGGGAGCGGAGAGCCAGGCAAGAAGAGCCCCCCACGTGGGCGCCACTCACTGCATCTCTCACCACTCGCACCTTCTTCCTGGACCGTGGAGAGGTGCTGGGCTGGGCTGCAAAACTGACTGCGCAGCGTTTAGCATGGAGTGTGTTCACCACCGCCCACCGGTGAGGCCGTGCAGCACGAGGCCTATGCACTCAGGCTCGGCGGACTGCAGGGCTTTTCTGACCTCCCAAGATGATGGTCGTGGTGGGGATTCATTGCTGAGTTGATGTTAGGTAATTGTGTTGTGAGCAGTGACTTCCCCTTGACCTTAAGAAGGAAACATGTCTTGGGTTGAATGTAGGACATCAGATCTGGGTTTGAAATTATCCCCAGTGTCATTTTCTGTTCTTAGTTGTGATTTGCTGGAAAGAATATAAGTGGTTATTTTCTTTTTAAAAATACCTTTATTGTTCAGGTAATGAATGGGGGGGGGTTACAGTTACATAAGTAAGGCAATGAGTGCATGTCTTTTAAGTGGTTATTTTCTATCTGAAAAACCAATGTCATCTCAAACTCAGGGCAGGAGGCAGCATTTTTGGGGGGTGCTTCCATGCTAGGGTCTGCCAGGACTAAGTCAGTTGATTGTCCTGGACATCATTTTCCTTTCGGTGCTTTAATAAAAGTCATTGGTACTAATCCTCAGTACCACCTCCCCCCTCCAAATAAAAGCAGGGGAGCTGGTGGCTCACGCCTGTAATCCCAGCCTCTCAAGGGTCTGAAGATCTGGGTTCAGAGTCAGCCTGGGCAAGACAGTTCAAGAGACTGTCTCCAATTAACAGAAGCTCAAGTGGTAGTATACTAGCCCTATGAGCACAAATGTGAGGCCATGAGTTCAAACCTCAGTACCAGTGTGCAAGTGCGCGCGCACACACACACACAGACTAAAATCCCAAAACACTTCTAAATAGGAAAGGAAAGAACCACAGACCAACATACCCCATGCACATAGACATAAGAATCCTGAACAAAAGCTTTGGCAAATCAAAGTCAACAGCATATAAGAACAGCATGCCATTGTGACCAGTAGTTTATCTCAAAATGTAAGGTTGATTTAAGTGGTGAAAAAGCAATCAATGTGTACTTCATTATATTAACATATTAAGAACAAGCCTATAAAAACCATCTCAATATATATAGAAGAGGGAATTTGACAAAATCTAGCATCTACTCTTAATGAAAACTCTTAGTAACCAAGGCATAGCAAGTAACATCCTGAGCTCTGTGGAGACAGCTAAATTTACACAAAATGATGTGAATATGGATGCTTTCCCACTGAGATTAGAAGTAGGGCAAAGTGCTTCTTCTTACCCTTCTGTTCCCTCCCTACGTGGTTGATTTCAGCCAGTGCAGTGGGGCAGAAGGAGAAATGAATGAAAACATACAGCTGCCTAAACAGCACCCAGGCCAATAGGAAGCCACACGTCTTCATCTGTGGGCAGCACGGCCATCTCTTGAGTTCTCATGGGCTGGCGTAAGGCTAGAGAGTACCAAGAAGAAAGTCTAGCAAGAATTGAGGGCCTGAGGCCACTATGAAAATGAATCCTGTTTCTATATGCCATTGCTATTAAATGAGCAGAGCCGTTTATGATAGCATAAGAATGTCAAGGGTCTAGTGAAAACGTGACAAAAGAGAAAATACACGGAGAGCTGCAAATGTTGCTCGGGGAAATTAAAGATGACCTAATTATGTCCAGAGATCAGAAAACTCAGACCATTAAATATCATTGCTGCCAGACGGATCCCCTGCTCAACTTAGCCCCAGTCACGATTCAGAGTGCTTTTCTGTTGAAACTGACAAGCCCCATGTCCCGTCCCGCCCCCTCTCCCCCCCATGCCTCTGCCCTTTGGTACTGGAGCTTGAACTCAGGACCTGTCACGTGCACAGTCTGCTTGCTTATCTGGTTCTGTATTACTGAGCCACCTCCAGCTTGGCAGTTTGCTGGTTGGTTTGGAGATGGAGTTTTGAGAACTTCTCTGCCCTGGTGGCTTCCAGATGAGAGCTTCGTAAAGTAGCTAGGATTATAGACATAAGCCACTGTGCCTGGCGACAAGCTGATTTGTAAATTCATGTGCATACACAAAGCCTCCAGAATAGCTAAACAACAGTGAACAAGATAAACAGCCTTGGAGGACTAACGCTACCTGATTTCAAGAACTGTAATCAAGACCTTGTGTTTTTGGCATTGAGACAAAGATCAATGGGATAGAAGAAAGTGCTTAGAAATCAAGCTGTTCATTCCCAGAAAATCTGCTTCCAAAAAGGCACAAAAGAAATCCAGTAAAGCTGTATTTTGTAGTACCTTATATGAATTAAACAAATGGTGTATATGCAGTATATTTGAGGATAGGGGGGTAGATTCATATTTGTACCATCTTGAAAAATTGGATCAGAATAATTCAGATTTGTTGTAAACTTAAAGTTATGAAACTTCTACAAGAAAACAGAGGATCTGGAAACCTGAGTTAGGCACTGAAGATTTTGAAGAATGTCACCCAAGTCATGGGGTGTTAGGGAAAATCTGGGCAAATAAACTGGCTTTACCAAAATTAAAGTCTGCTGTTCAAATAGTCCATTCTGAATTGTGTGGGGCAGAGCCAAGCTCCAAAGCAGTGCACACACAGGCTCTCAGCCTGCAGACTGCCACCTAACCCAGGTCTCATGCCAGGCCCTGCTGTCCTGCGGCAGGCCACTGTGGCCCTGGGCCTGTCTGGTGCGGGGCGCAACCAGCCCTGGCTGCGTCTCCTGTACCGGGGCTCACGTGTGCCTTGTTGACTGGTCTGATGGCTTGTGTTTCCTCACCTGTACGCGTCCCCCTCCCCTGGCTCTGAGGGGAGCGTGGAGAGCTGATGAGCCCATCTGCGAATGATTGGATTTGATGCCATGCTGCCTTGCTTCCAAGGAGCCCTAGAAGAACTTGTATTTTAGATTATGTTACTGTCAAAAAATACACCTTAATACCTCTCTGGAGAGGAGAAGATTGTATGCTGGGTTGCCAGATCTGCGCCGATCTCTTACCAGTGCCGGGAGGCTTTGTTCTGTTCTCAGCCTGTCGTTATGGAGCCTTCCTCCCCCCCTCCCCAGGAGTGGGGGCGCCCTCCTGTGCCCGGGCTCAGGCACGGGCGCACGGCCTTTTCCTCCAGCCATCTGGCCACTGGAGGCTCAGCTGCGTGTGACCTCCTCCACTCCCACACTTGGGTTGAGTGTGGAATGGCAGATGGCGGTCATGTACTTTGGCTTCCGTATTAAAGTCTGCCCTAGGCAGTGGTGGACCAGCAGTGTGCATGCAGCGTGGTCTCTGCCCTGGTGCGTGCTGGGGTCTAGCCTCTGGGGGCCATCTGATGGTGGTGGGTGCATTCTCTTCCCTCTCAGTGTGCCAGCTGCCGCGGCTGAACACCTGCAGTGATCAGGCCATCCCTGACTGCCCATATACCACTACATGCAGGAGCCCCAGGACACTTGCACTTCTGCCTGATGGGCTGTAAATCTTTAGGCATCTGTGATCCCTCAGGTGGAGTAACTTGTTGGAATGGCTCACGGAACTTGGGGAAGCATTGCACCTGTAGTTGCAGTTGTATTGCAAAGCGCAGGTCATGAGGACCAGCCAAATGGAGGGTGGTGTGGACCAGAGTCAGGAGGCCTCCTGGGGCTGTGGAGCTCCATTATCTCCGAGTGAGTCACGGTAGGTACAGCCCTCTGCTGCACTCACGCTGTTTATTAGGCAGGAGGCTCCTCGGAGGCCAGGGCCAGGGCCTGGTCTCAGACCCCAGACCCTGGTCTGACCGAGTGCCTCGTGGGTATATTCCCTAGTGACCACTCAGTTCCCATTGTGGAGCAACTAAGGCTCACCTGCAGCCAACTGAGTATGACAGGACTTACAGCCCCAGCCGGGAGCCGGGAGCCGGGAGCTGAGGCCAAAGTCTTACCCTGGCAGCTGGAATGGCTCGCCGCCAGTGTGTGACGGGCCATGCTTCTGGTTGCTTCCCTGAGCTCCAGGGAGGGGCGAGGTGCTTCCCGGGGGATGGATGGCCTCTCTGGCCCCTCCAGCTCGGTGGAATTGGTGGATTTGGGGCTCTCGCCCCAAAGCAGGCTGTGCAGAGTGTGCATCTTCAGTACACTCCCGAGGTGGTGTTCATATTTTCTAACTAAATCTCCCTTCTTATTGATTTCCGTTACAATCTCTGAAGACGGAAGTGTTTTTCCCGAGGTGTGGAGGAGAAGCCTCGGGCCGCGGCCCAGTGTGTGGCCTCACAGGTCAGCTGCAGCGCCAGAGGGGCTGCCACAGAGCCGGCTGCCCCAGGCCTGGTCACCTTCGGTGAGCACGACCGCCGGGGCCTGGTGTGCTAGGAACTGGCCCAGAGCACGTGGTCGTCCGGACTCCCTGTCTCTTGGAGCTTGCTGGTCGGCAACCCCAGCTGGCAGGTAGTCCGAGTGCTGTGGCTTGGAGGTGGGCTGCTCTGCCCAGCCCTGGCCCCGCACAGCTCTGGGCTGAGCGCCTCCCACTGCCTCTGGTTTCTATAAGCCATCCCCGTTGGGTCTTCGGTCACTTCCGGCCCCTCTGCCGTTCTGGTGGCTGTGAAGGCTGCACACGAGAGTCCCTTGGTTCGTTGGAGGGTAGGGAAGCATCAAGCCTGGTGTGACCCACACCTGTGGTGTGGATTTCTGAGACCGGGCCCCAGAGTTCCCTGTCTGGATGGCAGGAGGGAGGGGCCTGGCTGTGCGATGCCCTCCGGCTCAGCGCCTCACCCCCGCCCACCCTGGGCGCAGCAGGCCCCTGAGTCCTCAGCTAGCAGGTGTGCGAGGCCCGGCGCTGGCTGGGACCCGGCTCTTCCTCCTGATGAGGGAGGGCTACTCTGCTGTAAAGAGGCCCTATGTTCACTGGCAGTTGGCTCTTGTTTCTGTGCTCTATCCTTTTAACTGATGAGAAAGTTGAAATCTTTCCCCCAAATCAAAGCCTATTCATGTCTGGCCCAGCAAAAGCATGATGTGTTCACATCTTCCTTTGGCTCTGTGCGGGGTGCTTGAAAGGTTTCTTTGTCAGGTAGCTAAGTGTGAGCAATTGTGCCTCTTCTTTGGGCAAATAAATCTGAGTGGCGTCTGCTCCTGCGTCAACAGTGTTTTGATGCCACGTCAATAGATCCACGCTTTCTCCTTTGTAGCGGAAGTCCCCGGGCCCAGAATGTTTGTCTAATGTGTCTGCACTTCCAGGCAGGAAGACATGAAGTTCTGAGAATTCCAGCCTGCAGTAGGAAAGGGCTCCGCAGCCATGGCTGTTGTGTCTCTGCCTCCCCCCGACCCGCAGCACAGTCCCTTCCCGGTGTTTCTACAGCCTCACGGGGTATTGTAAAGGACTCTTTTCAGCCTGAAAGATGACAATAATTACATCTGCCTGCTCATTCATTATGTGCCCACCCTTCTTTCCAGTGAAATGGAAATTTCAGTCTCAGAATTATTGCTAACCAAATTACCTTTATCAGTGAAAGAGCATCTGCTCACAATTACTTACAAAACAGGAAAAATGAATCTTTTCAGCATATACATCCACAGCTCTGATGTATATAAATTGAAAGTCATGCTTGGGGTTTAGCAGTCCATTTTTCACCATGTTCAAAATAGGAGGCAGCTCTGCCAGAAATTCATTATGCACGTTAGAAGGTGGCTGGAAAGCCGGTGGCTGGTCTACTTTATCACTCCTCATTACCCAGTTCCGGAGAAGCATGTAGTCCGGGAAAATGGCTGCTTCTCATGTGAACAAGGGCACTGTCCAGGGAGCTCCAGGTCACATGTTCTGTTGGCCCGAGCCAGCCAGCTTTGCCTCGCTGTGTGTGGGGCGGCCTGTTTCCGTGCTGTGACCGATGTCAGCACGTAGTGGGTGTGCTGCAGCCATTTAGCCCCTGGGAGTTTCCAGGGTCCAGTGCTGGGCAGAGGGGAAGGCAGGTGCTTGGGATGCCCATCCCTGGAGACTTAGACAGCTCCGGGCTCAAGTGATTGGTCTGTCCTGCCTCTCCCACAAGCAGCCAAGCTCCTGGAGGGCAGATCTTTTCTTCCCTGTGCCTTGCTTTCAAAAGCAGCCAGGGCAGTGGAGGCCTGGCAGAAGCCTGCTGGGGACCAAGGAATGAGGAGCCGTCCATCTGGGCAGGGACTGGCCTTCTCCTCTGTTGGGTTATTGCTGTTCTGGGCAGTGTCTGGGGCTGGCCGTCAGGTGGGGCTGCCCGGCCTCGTACCTTGCTCTGTGGAGGGAGTGACCGTACAGTACAGGCCTCAGAGGGGCATTCCCCGGTTCTGACCTACTGCTGCCTAGCCCACACCTTCGGCCAAGTTTTCTCACTGGCAAGTGGGGAATTTACAGCCCCAGGGCTCAGGGCAGGGGTCTCTGGGACAGAGGAGGTGATGCAGGTCAGAGGTCACCAGGCTCTGACTGGCAAGGCCCCTCCCAGAGTCCGCAGCACAGAGCGGCTCAGGCCTTGCTGGGTCTGGTTGCTGCCTTTGAGTCTGCCAGGAGCGTGGAAAGGATTCATTTTCCCTCGGTTTCATTAGGTTACTTTAATGACAGATGGTCTGGCTGTTTCTGGCCAGTTTGCCTCCTGGGCACACAGGAGAGCAGTTTCTCAGCCCTTGTCGGTGGGTGGGCCCCTCGCTCTGCCGCCGGCGGGGCCAGGCCAGGGGCAGCAGCTTCCGGGACCCTGCCTTGAGGAATGGTGGTCAGCCAGGGGGGCGCCGCCACGCTTGGAACGAGGTGTTAGAGTGCGGGTTGAAGCCCTGGGCCCTGCAGCTGGCGCTGGCACTGTGCCCAGTCATTGCACGTGACTGCACCCCTGCAGCCCATGTGGCCGGCCCTGCTCCGGCCGTGTGGGTGACCCCGCCGGAGTGGCTGCGGGGCGGCTGCTGCCCCTCGAGTGACTCCAGGCTGCTGACTTCGGCCTTGTTCCCATGGAAGGGTCCAGGCGGAGTGAGGCTGGCCGAGACCATGGAAGTCCATGGAGCTGCAGGCTGGGTGGCCAGCTGGATCAGACTGCCAGGCCAAACCTGCGCAGGGAGTGGCTCCTGCTGAGGCCATGCCGGCTGCCAGGAAGGTCACCTTCCGTCCCCCGCACGCCGGTTCCTTCCCCCAGGCTGCCTCCACGATCAGGGACACGCCTCGCTCTTGCGCAGGGTAGAACCTTGCTCAGTGGAGCCCGCCGTCATCTGAACCGAACTGCTCGTTTCCAACTCTCATCAGTATGAATTTCATGTCATCTGGAGCATCCTCGTCCGTGCTCTGGGCCTTGGCCAAGGCCACCATTAATCCTGGAGTGCTGGGCCTTTGAGAACAGGCAGAGGTCAGCCTGGACCAGGAGCCAACCAGAGAGCCTGGAAGTTTCCATTCTTCAATGTGGAAGCTGAAGCGAATTCCAGTTAGAACTGATTACTTGTTTTTATTTAAAAAAGGATTTGCTCATGTAGAAATACCAAAATCCACCAATCGCATGTACATGTGTGTGCTTGATTTTAGTGTATTTTTTAGTGTTAGTTGTCCAAGGGGGCTTCATGGAGGTTTCCATCCTCACAAACCCTGGGCCCCATCAGCCTCCTCTCTCCATCCCTCCTCCTCAACTCAGCTTTTATTGGTTTTATCGCACATGCCTACACAGGACTTTGGCCATCTCCACCTCTCATCCGGGCTCTCCATGCACCCTCCTCCCTCCTGTGGACACCACCCACACCCGAGCCCGGCCCACCCTCGCTAGGCCTCTTAATAAAGCTAAACCACATGGACTCTCTCGGTGGGGGCTGAGTGCCAGGGAGCGGGCGAGCGGAGGGGGCCACCAAAGGCCTCCGTCCTGCACGGCTGTCATCCTTCCTCGGCCCGCTGTCACAGTGCGTGTGGCCTGCTCCCCACTGACCTGAGACCCTGGGCCCCACGCGTATCCCTGGCGGCAGGCACGCATGTGCCTCGGCATGGGTTTTCAGGCCGTCGCGACACACTGGGACCCTCCCCGTCAAACCCTGGCGCAGTCTCAGCTGCGTGGGGCGCTCTCTCCTGGCCACTCTGACGCCCTGTTGCAGGGGTGGGGTGTGCTGTATTGGGGTTCTTGCCTGCCTATACTGCGTGCTTCCTTGCTTGCACTGATTTTGAATTGCCACCGCTGTGTACCCCTGTGATGTTCTCCAGACCCTCCTCTCAGTCTGTTTGCTGATACTGTAATGAAATACTGAAAGCTGGGTACGTAGGAGGAAAATTACTTTATTTAGCTCTTAGTTCTGGAGCTTCAAGGCCCTGGTCCTGGCTTCAGCTTAGCCGGTGAGGATTTCATGGTGGATGGTGTTCCACGTGGTGGGAACCTGTGTAAGAGGGAGAGGTGACATCACATGACAGGAAGCCAGAGCAGAGGCCAGAGAGTGCTCAGGAGTATGCTTTGATGACATCAGTCAGAGAGTGCTCAGGAGTATGCTTTGATGACATCAGTCAGAGAGTGCTCAGGAGTATG
>NW_012267303.1:1404254-1431809 GCF_000151885.1 Dipodomys ordii
GTATGCTTTGATGACATCAGTCAGAGAGTGCTCAGGAGTATGCTTTGATGACATCAGTCAGAGAGTGCTCAGGAGTATGCTTTGATGACATCAGTGCTGGAGAACCTCCAGAGCTCTGAGAACTGCGTTAGTTCCTTCTGAGGGTAGTCTGCCAACCTCTAGCCAGCTCATGAACCCGAGGGGACACACCAGGTCCAAATGGTGGAACAGCCACACAGAAGTCTGCTCAGCTGAGGACAGTGGTGGCTTGGAGGAGGAGGAGGAAGAGGTGATAATGAATGAGAGGACACAGGACCCAAGACCCCGCTGTGGGAACTGAGCCCCTCCTTATTGGGTGAGGCCAACAGGGCCTCCTCTCCTCCCAGCCATGGCAGCCTGGAGTCCAGACGGGCCTGTGCATACATCTGCCGGAACTCCCAGCCATGGCAGCCTGGAGTCCAGACGGGCCTGGGCACACTTCTGCCGGGACCACTCATTTGGAAGATGCTGGGCATCTCAAGGTGGGCGGGCCCCGCTTCTCCCTTGCCTTCGCACTTCAGTTTGGAAAGCCTTGTTTCTGAAGTAGCGGTGGGAAAGCTTGAGCCAGTGCACCCTAGCAAGCCACTGAGCACTTGCCCCTCTCCTGTGTGTGTGTATTTTCCATCCTTAGAACTTCTTTTGGTGCATGAGGAACTGTAAAGTCTAAAGGATCTCTTCTCAGGACAAGCACGTGGGGAATGCACGTGTGAGGGAAAGCAGGTGTGCAGAGGGGACAATCCTGGGACAATTAGGCACAAAGGACATATGCCACCATTACTATCCTTCCCAGGCCATCAGAGTGCACTACACGGCAGGTACTGGGCAGGCAGGTAGTGGCCTGACCATCGGAATATTTGCCCCTAGGATGATACACCTTTCTCCGTAGGCATCATAAAACGGGGAGGAGGGCTTGAGGCTGTGGAGGCTGCCTCAGTCTGAGCAGAAGCAGGATCACAGGGCTGGTGTAGCGCTGCTTAGAGACAGTTGGTGGTGGAGCCTGGCTCTTTGTAGAGCCCAGCTGGCTTCTGGGTACCCTGGCTTAGAACCCAGAGCCTGACAGACCTGTCCAGGGAGAAGTCCTTTCATCTGGGTGAGGATGAGGTGTGTGGGAGGTGGCCTGCTCATTCTCTTGCCCTCTCTGGGCAGGTAGATCTGTGCCTGAGTCCACACTACGCAATACCCCTCCTTGGAACGTGTGTGTGTGTGTGTGTGTGTACGTTTGTGTGTACGTGTGTGTGTGTGTGTGTGTGTGTGTGTGTGTACACCCATGCCATCCATGGTGGCAGTGGCTGCTGTCGCCATCATCATTGCCACGGTCTCCACCAACGTCCGTTCCCTTGAAGGGCTGTGAAGTTTGTCCTTGGAGCTTGGCGGTGTGCATGAGCGGCGCAGGGCTTCAGAGGGGTGGCCGGCTTTCCTGGGGTTCTCCTGACCGCCTGTGTTTGTTTGGTGCAGAGCAAGTCCACGGGCACCTGGAGCAGCACGAGGTGCGGTACCTGCAGTTTGCCTTCCGCTGGATGAACAACCTGTTGATGAGGGAGGTGCCGCTGCACTGTACCGTCCGTCTGTGGGACACCTACCAGGTGAGCGCTCCCGGCCTGCCCGGCCTCGGCTCGGCTGGACGGACTGGCCTTCAGCACAGTCTCTCAGCTGAAGCACGGTCCTTTTAAAAGTCCACTTCTGGTGTCTGTCATCTGACTCGATGTAGAACAAGAAAAAAGGCTTTGTCCTATCTGTCTGTCACTGGATGTGGCTGGGACCTCTTGGTGACGCATTCCAGTGCTGGCCGGGCGTGTGCCTAATAAGGCTGCTCTCTGCTGGCAGCTTGAGCCGCTCCTGTCAGAAACTCACGCTCCCGACGTGCACGCTGTGTGTTTTCAGTGACTTATTACCAGGAGTGTGTCTTGAAGAGACTGCGTTTTCTGGAACTGGCTTTTATACCCTCAGGTGTTCACATTCTCACACCTTTTCATTTGTTCCTGACGCAGCCTGTGAAGCTGCGTTGTGTGCTGGGGTTCAGACCCCAGCTTCTGTCATCAGGGCAAATGGCAAAAGCTGGGCCTGGGAGCAGATCTCTGCACCGCACTAAGCGTGGCTCCTGCATTGGCCGGTTTTCACCGCACACTACAAGATACGTGAAAGCGTTGTGTGCTCCAGGGCTGTGCAAAGGGGGCTTTGCCCTGGCAGCTTGGCCCTGTGGGTGGGGCAGGAAGGGGCGTAGCAGGAATACATCCAGGCGCTCTCTGGGGCTGTGCTCCAGCCTGGGAACCTTGTGTATGGGGTCCATGAGAGAGTGGTGAGAGGCAGGATGCCCTGCGGCAGCCACCGAGGCCTCCGGACCGAGGAGCCTCCATCTGGAGGACGGGGTGCTGCTGGGCCTCCACACCCGCCATCCCTGATGGGCTGCCTTTCCCGCGATTACCTTGGATGGGTGCCTAGCGCTTTGTTCTTGTTGCTGTTCTTGCTGTGGTTGTGCGCTGTACAGCAGGTGTGGGTGGCCCGTGGTTCTTAAGTCTCGTGTTGATTTGTAACAGCTACTGAATCCAAACTGTCCTTACATTCCCTCACCTCCCGTTTCATGACCATAGGAAGCCCTGTGATTTACTTTTTTTTTTTGCAGCTTGTACGTTCTCATGCTGATTGCTAAAGGCATTGTTACTGGTCCGTAGGCTTTGCCTTTCAAGGTACTTGGCAGCTACAGAATTTCTGGATGAAAAAAACATGAAGCCTTACCCGGCGTTATTTGGTCATGTAGCTGCCAGTCTAGTGCCATTGATCGGCTCTTCCTAGGATTACAGGAAACAAAATTTAATATCCTGTAAATGGCAAATGCTTTCCATTTTTGTGATTGGTCGGACCGTTCAAGACCCAATCCCCTTTCATTAAGCACAGAGTTCTTTGTACATGGTCCCATTATGAGTGAATTAGGTCTTAAGTCAGTTGCACTCGGAAGAGCCGGAAGATGGATGGACTTGCCTCTGTCCTGCCCCGCTTCTCCAAAATTTCTAATAGGTGGTAAAACTTGGGACACAATTAGGACCTCATCACTGAGTTAATTTTCCTGAAATTAAATTTTGTCACGAACCGACTCATTCATATGATGGACTCATTCTAATGCTGATAGCACCCTGGTCATAAGCCTTTTTACATCTTAAAAACTGGGGTATTTCTATTTTACAGGGCCAAGTAACCATGAAATTATATTGCGTCTTTGGCAATGAAAATATACCGTAATCATCGGGTAGCAGTTGGCTGGTTATTTTCTTCTAAACTGGGTTGTTTATTAGCTGGGCTTTTCAGGTTTCAGTAACTATCTCCTCACAGAGGTACCTTGAACTCCTCTTGGGACGTGTGTCAATGAAAGGTTTAGTAATAAGCCCCTAACCTGTTTTAGGCTCCAGATACACAGTGGTCCAAAAACGAATGGGCTGAATTATTCTAGGCGTGGAAATGGCATGGTTCTCACTTCTTTGGGGCCAGCAACCTAGGGACCCAGGCCTGGTGTGTCATTGGTCTTAGGCAGTCCCAGCCCCAAGGGGAGCCTCAGCCTGTGAGAACCACTTTCAAGTCCTCTGTCAAAGGCTGTGCCAGGGGCATTGCCTCCAGTCCAAACCATACTCATGGAGAGGAACTCTGGGTTTGTTCTGTTCATTGTGGGGCTGTGGCTGTACAGCTGAGTTAATGTGTTCTATATTCAGTTTTTTCACCAGTTCAACCAGGATTTCTTTAATAGCACACGGGGGTTTCATTGCGATAATTCTATAGATGTGTACAGTGTATTTTAAAGATGTTCATTCCTCTATTATATTCATTTAACCCCTTGTCTCCTCCTAAACTTACTTTAATCCTTTTTCCCCCTCCGCCAGGCAAGTTCCCCCCTTTTTTTCACTCATGCCCCATTATTACTGTGATCATTGTCCTCATGTTAGATCTAGATTTTAAATGAGAAATGTGATATTGGCTTTTAAAAATCTTGTTCAACATGGTGGTCTCTGTTTCCATCCATTTCCTGCAAATGTCATAATTTTATTTTTCTTTATGACTGAACAATACTCCATAGAGTGTATGTGTGCCTGTGTATGAGTTTATGTATGCGAATGTGTGACTGTGACTGTATATGTGTTTACATGTATGCATGTGTCTACGTATGTGTGTTGGGGTATATGTGTCTGTGTGTGCATGCACACAGCATTTTCTTTATTCATTCATGAGTTGTTGGGTACTTTGGCAGATCCCATAATTTGATTATTGTTAGTGTGGTGCTAAACATGGGCACGCAGATCTTTTCTGTTGCTTTGCATTCCTTCAGATATTTGCCCAAGACTGATATGGGGGGCTCATAAAACATGTCTGCTTCTTTGGAGCCTCCAAACTGACTACCTTGGTGGTCTCACCCGTTCTCATCCCCCAACAGAGTAGCATTTGGAATCTCAATGTGGTTTTGATTTCCTTTATGGCTAAAATTGTTGATCATTCCTTTATGTGTTTGTAAACCATTTGTGTTTCTTCTTTTAAGAATCATCTATTCAAATCATTTGCTCATTTATTAATTGAATTATTCTTTTACTGTTAAATGTGCTTAGCCTTTAATATTCTGTACATTAATCCTTTATGTGTTGAATAACAGGTGAAGATTTTTTCCCCCATATATGGGTTGTCTCTGGGTTTTGGTAATTGTTTCTTCACTGTGCAGAAACTTCTTAATTTTGTGAAGTTAAATGCATTAGTTCTAGTTCTTATTTTCTGGGCAGTTGGAGTCTTTTTCAGAAAAGAATTGCATATTATCTATATCTTAAAAATGCTTTCCTATTTTCCTGTAATAAGTTCCAGGTTTCAGATCCCACATTAAGATCTTTGATTCACTTGGAATTGATTTTAGTACAGTCTGAGAAATAGGAATCTCCTTTTAGTCCTCTGCTGGAGATAACTGGTCTTGCTCACATCTTTTGTTGAAGAGGCTGTTTTGCTCCAATGTATCTGTTTTACATCCTCATTAAAAATCACATTGGCTGTAGGTGTGTGACTTGATTTCTGGATCTTCAGTTCTGTGCCATTGGTCTTTAGGTCTGTTTTTGTGCCATTGCCAAGCTGTTTTTGTTACTATGGCTCTGTATATAAGTAAGTCTGGTTGTGGAACCTTCAATGTTGCTCTTTTTGTTTAATATTACTTTTGCTATTCGAGGTTTTCTATGTTTCCATATGAATTTTAGGACCGATTTCTCTAAATCTGTTAAGGACACCATTTAGATGGGCATTGGGACAGAGCAGGTTTTTTTTTTTTTAATTTTTATTTCTGTTTTGTCAGTTGTGGGGCTTGAACTCTGGGCCTGAGTGCTGTCCCTCAGCTCTTCAGTTCAAGGCTAATGCTCTACGACTTGAGCCATAGTGCCACTTCTGGTTTTCTGAGCGGTTTATTGGAGATAAGAGTCTCACAGACTTTTCCTGCCCAGGCTGGCTTTGAACTGCATTCCTCAGATCTCAGCCTCCTGAGTAGCTAGGATGACAGGCGTGAGCTACCTGGCTTGGGTTGGGTTTTGATGGGCATTGCATCAAGCTATGAATGCTGAGGTTCCACTCCCTTGGCCCAGCTCCTAGGTGCTGAGTCAGAGCAGCTTGCTGTGCTCTGTCTACTCAGAGGGCTGAGGTAGTAGGTGTCTGGGTTCTGGTGGAGCAGCTGCTGTTTGCTAAGATCCAAGGTGCATCAAGGGCCCCTCAGTTTTCACAGCTCAAAGGCCTTTCCATTCGGACCCTCCAGCGTGGCTCCTTCAGCCATGTCCCCAAGGTCCACATGGCTGGCACGTGCAGCGTGGCTTCTCCAGCCATGCCCCAGGCCCCACAGGTGATCTTTGGTGTTTGTCTAGGACCACCAACAGCCAGGATGGAGGTGTCCTGTGAGCTGCCGCCATTAGGAGTTTGGTGTGACCAGCAGTGAGTGTCCTCGTTGGAGTGCGTGTGGAAGGAGCGCTGGCAGGACGCGTCTCCCTGTAGGAGGGTCTCATGTAGGTGCGGTAGGTTTCGTGCCATGGTGAGCCAGAGATGACAGTGGACAGTAGACTCAGGAGCTGGGTGCTGGCTGGTGTGCAGCCTCTTCTTATTTAGTTAGTTCCGAAAGGATTGGGAATAAAAGACTAAGACAAGAAGAGCCTCTTTAGCTACCATCTGTGACCTGGGCAGGGCTGGCTGGGGGCGCAGTCCGGCAGGAAACATGTGTCCCCCAAGAGCCAGGCAGGCCTGGCCAGGTGCACAGTCCAGCAGGAAGCATGTGCCCAGGATGATGCCTCTGTTGGCCTCTGGTCTCCAGCTCCTTCCTCCCTGGATAGACACATTCACATGGAAATACCCACTGGTATTTCCCTCACCAGAGGGCCCCATTGAGGTAGGAGGCACAGGGGGCAGCTGACAGGGTCAGGGATCTATAGAAATGTCAATATGCAGCCCAGGATGTGCTCTGTTCTGGGGCTCAGTGAGCACAGCGCTGGCTCTGTGAATGCTTTTCAATGGCAAATAGATTCAGCAGAGAGCCTGTGAGCCAGCAGGTGCCTTCCCGGGAATCACTGGGACCTGGGATCCGTCCCGTCAGGCCCTGGCCCAAGTTGCACCGCAGTTGTATTTAGGAATGCTGAGGTTTTCTGAGCTCAGAGGAGGCATTCCCATACACGCGTCTGTCCACCCCTCCGTCCTGCCCTCTGCGCATGGCCTCTGTGAGCGGCCAGCTTGGGGACCTAAGACACTGTCCAGATGTCTGAGCAAGCAGCTCTCCTTCCTCAGCGGCCTTGGGAAAGGGACACATGCCCTGCCTGGGACCAGCAGGGGCTGGAGGCTTGGACATTCTCTGCCCAGGGTGCAGTCATGATGAAAAGGCACGGCAGTCGGGTCTTGCGGTGAGTTGAAGGTGAGGTGCAGGGGTCAGAGGGGCGCCCAGGGCAGGAGTCCACATCCAGGCTGCAGGCCCAGAAGTTCTGAGCAGGTGATGGGCGGCGCGCGGCGGGTGAGGACCATGCCCGTGTGAGGGGTGGTGCAGTGCACGGAGGGAGGGCAGACTCAGCATGTCCCCGCCACACCTCTCCCCGCTGTGCCCAGGTGACACGTGTTGGGACTCTCCTCTACCCCCTTGGTACCACCGTGCTGATACTGTGAAACATGGCATTGGAACTGATGGATTGGTTAATCTAATAAACCAGAGGAGCAGGGCTCCTTACAACGCGCTTTTTCATAAGCCCATTAAGATTTGAGGGTGTAAGCGCTTCATGCCTGCCCGCCTACAGGAAGCAGGAATACATCACTGTCAGCCAGCAAAGGTTTAGAAATGAGAGTATCCAGCAAGACTCGGCTCTCGCCGATGAGTTTGTAGGGTGGAGCCGGAAGAAGACGTAGCTGACACTTCAGAGCGGCCTTCGCGTTGCTCTCTGGGCTGCTGTAGAGGTGGCATACATACGTGTCCTCACCAGGCCGCTCTTCCTGTACATCACCATCATGCTGGGCTTTAGCAGAGCTCGCTCAGGGCTTGGGACTGTGGACAGGTGCTTCCTTTCCTCTGCAGCCCTGGCCAAGTGCGTGAGGCCCCAGAGGCCTGGTGCGTGTGTCCTGGAGTGGCTGTCTCTGGATAGGGGCTGGGACCCCTCACCTTGCACACAGTTCTGACCTGTCTTAAGCTCACTTTGTGGACGAAGGTACCCCCTTCCCCCCCCAAATTGTCCTTTGAGCAAGATAGGTGGTTTGTGAACATTTTGGTCAGCTCTCCATGGTTGGAACAGGTTCTGGAGAGCGTCCGCTTCACAGAGGCAGCTGGGGCTTTCAGAGCCTGGTCAGTTGGCCTGATGGCTTTTGGGATCATGGCAAGGCATCACGGCATGATGGGAACAAAACTTCTCACCTCATGCCCCAGAGGTGAAGTAGAATGAAGAGGGGGGGCGAGGTCTCGAGGTCTCGCTGTCCTGTACAAAAGCACCCCTCCCTGAACTTGAAGCCCTCCCACGGGGCGTCCCCGCTTCAGTGTGTCATGTCCCCCTGTCTTATAGAGACATTGCTGGTGCCCAGGTCCCCTTGTCAGGCCTAGACAAGGCCCCAAGGGCAAAGGGAAGGGCTGCCGGTTCTAAGAGAACTGTGACAGCTAGCACTCGTGCAAGGGGTGCCCTGGGGCCTCTCCCGGGCTGTGACGGCGCTGTGCCCCCTCCTCCATTCTCCTCCTGGTGATTGGAGTTGTCATGTTCTCACCCTAGCAGCTGGGAGCTGTGCACAGGACCGGGGAGCTCCTGCTCAGCCTGGCGCGCATCCCGTCCCCACGCACATGCCCCTCCCCCCCCACACCGCCTGGACTTTAGACTCTGTCTGAAGTCTAGCATAACCCAGTACCGACCTTCTTCTTCATGCCCTCTGGAGGAAAGCTAAAAAGTGAGTTAACCTAAGACCTGCTTCTAGGAACTTGGCCCTGTGGGCCTCTAGGGTGAGAAGCGTTCTCAGGGTTTCTGTGACCCTGGTGTTACTCTTAACTCCGCCACGTGCATGCTCTGCTCTCCTTTCTGGGCCCACTGTGGCCAGGCTTTGTGGCACTAGGGCAGCATTCTGGGACAAGTGTTGCTACCACTCCCGCCACTGTCTTGAGTATTGGAATGTCCCTGGCTCTGCAGACCTCTGCACTTGCTTGCTGACACACGGACCTTGTCCAGAAGGGAGCCCTGTGGGCATTGGACTAGTGCCGACGGCCTCAAACCTGCATGCCGAGGCTCGCTTCCCAGTGCCTTGTCTTTCCCCTTGTGTTCTGCGGCATCATGTTCTTTTATCAGCATGAGTGTATTGCCCAAGCTGGGGGCAGCGGAGCCCCCGTGTTGAATCTAGCTGACCAGCATTGGGTACGGTGTGAAGGGTGGTAGCTTCCTTTTCCAGCAGGGTTCCTCTGTCCCAAGAGCAGTGTGTCCGCAGGTCTGTTGTCTGTCTGGCCCCGTGGCTCACTTAGAGAGGGCAGACATCCCAGGGGAGTGAGAACAGTACCTTGTTTTTATGAACACTCGTTTAGGGCGACTGATGTTCTCTCCCAGAACTTGAGTCTAGTAGATGATAAAGTGCTAAATGGCCGGTGGCTCAGGCATCATGCGGCGGTCCTGCTGGCCCTCCGATCACGCGCTGGTGTGCAGCCTCAGGAAGCTGCTCCTGAGCCTCGGCGCACTGAGCCACGGGGAGGGCGTGCACACAGGTGGCCCTAGAGCTGTGTGGCAGTGCCAGGGGCCCTCATGGCGGGGCCGCGGGGCCGGGAAGGAGAGCCCGGCCTGACCTGTGCAGATCGAGACAGGACCCTGCTGGGCCTGTGCTATACAGAAGAGGACAGTGAGGCCGGTGGGAAGGGGCCTTGCCCAGCGTCTCCCGCTGGAGCAGCCATGCATCGGTGGCCCTGGCGCCAAGAGCAGATGCGACGAAGACCTGTGCTCCTTTCCAGCACTCTATCCTTGCGGGCTCTGGCAGCCTCCTGCTGATGGCTGTCAGGCCCTGACTTGCTGGGCCCATGGCATGCTCCTCCTGTCCCTGCACACCAGGCTGTCAGGCCCTGACTTGCTGGGCCTGTGGCATGCTCCTCCTGACCCTGCACACCGGGCTGTCAGGCCCTGACTTGCTGGGCCCGTGCATGCTCCTCCTGTCCCTGCACACCGGGCTGTCAGGCCCTGACTTGCTGGGCCCGTGCATGCTCCTCCTGTCCCTGCACACCGGGCTGTCAGACCCTGACTTGCTGGGCCTGTGCGTGCTCCTCCTGACCCTGCACACCGGGCTGGCGTCTTCTTAGGCTGTGTGTCTTGCAGGCACGCCCATCTTTGTTTTCTGCGGTGGCATCTCCACCGCGTCTGAGTGCTGCCTGCGCACCATGTCCATGTCCCCCCCCCCCCACCGTGCCCTGGGGCCTGGCGTGTTTCCTGTGTTCCCTTCGGGCTGGTATGGGCCTGGCTCATGGAGCTCTCTGAGTCTTCTTGCCTTGTGACGCTCAGCTTCCCTCAGGGTTGGGCCTGGATGCCATCCTTGCCTCCTGGGGTGTGGTGGAGTCCATTTGTTCTTGATGACAGAGCCCCGCTCCCGGACTACCGGCGGGACCCCATATTCAGCCTGGTCTTCTCACAGGCAGAGTTCAGGAGAGGCACTGCCCACCCGCCCTCTCCGCTGGTCCGGGTGGAGGCCCGCAGGTGCTGTGTCAGGGCTGAGGGGTGCTTACGGCACACATTGCTCTCCCACATGGGGCTCCCAGGTGGGGATCAGAAGTAGGGGAAGGAGGGACGCCTCTGGGCAAAGGAAAGGCAAGGATGGTTGAGGATGGTTGGGGTAAATTCACAGTATCACCAGGCTCGTCTTTGTCTATGAAACAATGGCACCCGTTCTGCCAGGTCAGCTGGCAGCGTGCAGTGTGCTGGCGCTCGCCAAACCCTCCTGTGTCCCAGAGCCCTACCCGTATCTCCATGCATCACTTCACGCGCTCGCATCAGTTTTCTTGTGGCTCCAAGAGGCCCCCCCCCCCACCGGGTGACCAGGGGAAAATGCTCTTGCTGTGGGGCCGGTGCTTCTCTCCACCTGAGGCCCTGATCTGTCTGTTTCATGTGCTGACGTGGCGTGTGGACTGAGACTCTCTCCCTTAGTGGCAGTTAGTTCTGCAGAGCCTGTGGTTCCCAGGAGCACCATCAGCCTTGACTGAGAGGAGACGTGGGAAGCAGGAGCCGGGATCCCGGGCTGCAGGAAAGATGCGCACTGTGTTGTGAAAAGAAATCAAAGCCTTGAGGGAACATGAGGTGGCCACCGGAGCCTGGCTGGCAGGTTAGAGATGAGTGCCTTACCACTGCCGCACATCGGCAGCGCCAGCTGCGTTCACCTTGGACTTGGCCTTCTCCCGCTGCCCCCTCTGCAGAGGAAGCCGGCTTTGATCGGTCCTCTCATCGTCTTTGTGGTGCTCAGTGCCTGCTCTGCTCCGTGCTTCCCTGGCTGCATTATTTATCTTCCCCAGGTCTGCCTCTTAGCATTGGCTCCGAGTAGCCTTCCTGTGAGTGGTGCAGCCGAGGGCCTTCCAGGAGCTCATTGCTATTCCAGCAGTGTGCCTCCACTTCCTTCTCAGGCCCATTGAATTCTCCGCATTCATTTCCCCTCTCCAGTGGCCAATGTGATAACAGAAGAAAGACACGCTGCTTCTGATTGAAGT
The DNA here is from genome assembly GCF_000151885.1 of Dipodomys ordii. Taxonomy (NCBI): domain Eukaryota; kingdom Metazoa; phylum Chordata; class Mammalia; order Rodentia; family Heteromyidae; genus Dipodomys; species Dipodomys ordii. Next base: position 1,415,437 of record NW_012267303.1, read on the forward strand.
CAAGTAGTGGGCCAGCGGCAGGTGCCTGGGAGGTTGCTGATGAGTTGGGTGGCAGGCTGACTGAATGGCGTGGCCCCTTCGGCCCCTGCCTCCTAACTTGCCCGGAGCTCTCCGGTGTTGGGTGCAGTCTGCCCGGTCCCTGAGCCTTCTCACTCGTGGAGCAGTGGCTCCCGGCTCTGACCTCAGCATGACCAAGTGCTGCCTCCCTCTGAGCAGCCAGCCGATGGTTAGGGCCGCAGAGGGCAGTGTAGGAGCTAGGTGTGGCATTGCACAAGGGTGGCCCTGCTGCCAGGTAGCCGTGCTGCAGGAGGTGGGCTGTTGTAGTGCACACTCGTGGTTGGCCGTGTGCCCGGCTTGGGCTCTGTCCAGTCCCCACCCGCTCCCATCTGGACTTTGTCTTGATCTACATCCCAGTGTGACCTTCTAGGAGGTGGTGAGGGGAGATTCCTGGCCCCATCAGCTGGCTGCGGCCTGCAGGCAGTGGTAGCACCAGCTCTTCTCTGCAGACCTGGGCACTGAGTGGACAGAGAGGCAGAGGACGGCTGATTAGGGGAAACTGGCCACGATGATGACGGTGCAATGCATAGATTCTTCTCTCCAGTGTCCCAAGGCAGTGTCGCCAGCATTAGGCTGACCCGTGACCCAAGGCAGTGTCGCCAGCATTAGGCTGACCCGTGGAAGCCTCGGGCTTGGAGCCTCAATTAAGCACCCTTGATAGGATAGTCAGCGTCTCCACACGCACCAGAGGTCTAGAGTGAAGAGCAGGAGCTGGGTCCACAGAGGGCGGAGGGGAAGCTCAGGAATGAGGGCGCATGAGAGGCCACCCAAAAAGAAGGCATGCTGGACCCTGGGAAGTGTGGATGGCTCTGGAAGCGTCCCTGGGAGGTGGTTTAGGCGGCTCTGCCAGTGGAGGAGGCCTGACAGGGAGTGAGGTAGCAGCTCCCGGGGTAGGTGTCATCCAGCCCCCGATGAGGACACAGCCACAGTTGGCTCTGAGCTCTTGCAATTGGACCTGAGTGCATCCTTACTGCTGCTCGACCGCTGAAGGATCTTGCTGCTGAGAGTAAGCCTAGCCCCGTGGCTGTGGTGGTCCAGGCTCCATGACTGGGGTGGTCCAGGCCCTGTGGCTGTGGTGATCCAGGGCCTGTGGCTGGGGTGGTCCAGGCCCTGTGGCTGGGGTGGTCCAGGGCCTGTGGCTGCAGTGTTCCAGGGCCCGTGGCTGCAGTGTTCCAGGGCCCGTGGCTGGGGTGGTCCAGGGCCCGTGGCTGGGGTGGTCCAGGGCCTGTAGCTGCAGTGTTCCAGGGCCTGTGTCTGGGGTGGTCCAGGCCCCGTGGCTGGGGTGGTCCAGGGCCTGTGGCTGGGGTGGTCCAGGCCCCATGGCTGTGCTGACCCAGGGCCTGTGGCTGTGGTGATCCAGGGCCTGTGGCTGGGGTGGTCCAGGGCCTGTGGCTGGGGTGGTCCAGGCCCTGTGGCTGTGCTGATCCAGGCCCTGTGGCTGGGGTGGTCCAGGCCCTGTGGCTGGGGTGGTCCAGGCCCCATGGCTGTGCTGACCCAGGGCCTGTGGCTGGGGTGGTCCAGGGCCTGTGGCTGGGGTGGTCCAGGGCCTGTGGCTGGGGTGGTCCAAGCCCTGTGGCTGGGGTGGTCCAGGGCCCATGGCTGGGGTGGTCCAGGGCCTGTGGCTGTGCTGACCCAGGGCCTGTGGCTGGGGTGGTCCAGGGCCTGTGGCTGGGGTGGTCCAGGCCCCATGGCTGTGCTGACCCAGGGCCTGTGGCTGGGGTGGTCCAGGCCCTGTGGCTGGGGTGGTCCAGGCCCTGTGGCTGCGCTGATCCAGGCCCTGTGGCTGGGGTGGTCCAGGGCCCATGGCTGGGGTGGTCCAGGCCCCATGGCTGTGCTGACCCAGGGCCTGTGGCTGGGGTGGTTCAGTGACTGTGGCCAGAACTCTTTTTGCTGGCTTGCACTCTGCTTTCCCATGCGTATTGCCTTTTCATGCACACATACATGTAGCACTGCTTTTCCTGCCCATCCATGCTGTGTCTGATATGAGTCTCTTTGCAGAGTCTGATCAGGTAGAGGTAGAGAAGCAGTTCCTAGGAGAGGACAGGAGTGGCTGGTGGGACTGCAGGGTGTGGACGGAGCCCTTCCCTCAGTGCTTCTGAGTGTCCTTGGGCCTCCTTTGGCCACAGCCCTGCTTGCCTCTGACAGCATCTGCTCTGGGGGGTGCGGTTGGAGATGGAGCCAGGATGGCGTTCTGTGGGCGGCTATGGCTGTGCAGGGAACGTTCCCCCACCCCTCCCCACCCAGGGCCACTGCTCATGCCCCGCGTGGCCTGTGAGCAGCGCGCCTGGCGCACTGTCCCCGCTGTGGGAGGCCGAGTGTGGGAGCATCGGCGAGGACAGCGGATTCCAGGGTAGTTTCCTTTCCCAGCCTCACACAGACGCACATGTTGGCGCTTCACTTCCAGCAGCCATTGCTCTCGTCTGCTTTCCGCTGGAATCAATGGTTTTTGCCGATTTCCCGTTGAGCATTGAGTTTTGATCTGGGGTGTGGTTCCAGCCTGAACTTTGGCCAATCCACGCCCGTCACCTAGAGATGTTGCTTATTGGATCTGATGTGAACACATTTTGATGACCGCGTAAAGTGTCACAGATTGCTGAACCTTTGCTGCCCAGAGCACAAGAGCCAAGGTCTCTTTCTATCTGGTCTAATTTGAATGAGAGACGGCCCAATTCTGCTCTGCTGTTGTCGGGGCTGCCGTGTGCTTCCAGGTCTGGGAGGCTGTGCTGAAGGCTGCACAGTGTCCCGTCACTTATTTATAGTACCAGATTGAGGCTTATTATTTCTGCAGATAGGTTTGGAGCAGGACCACCCATGGCTAAAGGAAGGTGTGTTTTCAGTTGTGTGAGTGGGTGTTGTGTTGTTCCTGTGTTTTGTTAACGAGGAGCCAGGGTGAGCTGTCTACTGGTCCTCCAGGCGTTGGAAGCATCTCCAAGCAGCCTGGCCTCCGGGGAACTGTGAGAGACTGTCTGAGTAGGCCTCTGGGGACTGGGATTCTGGAGAAAGATCCTCGTGTGGACAGGACCGTGGCTGCGCTTACCCTTCCTGTTGATGCATATTTTATGCGCTTGTCGGCTCCGCTTACCGTTGAAGCCAGAGTGCCGGAAGCCAGTCTCTCTGTACCCAGCAAGTGCAGCAGCCCCTGCTTGTCCTGATGCAGCCACTGTCAAGGGTTTCTGAATTTCTCTCTCTGGGAAGAGTTGCTGTTCAGCAGACAAGGAATCGCTAAGATACATAGCAGGGCTTGGGGATTCAGCGGGAGCTCAGCCCCGAGGCTTTCTCTGTGGAGTGTGGCTCATGCCTCTGCCTCTTGTCCACACCAGCCTCTCAGATCTCCCATTGGGCCCATGCAGGGGCCTGCTGCCATGTGCATGCGCTGTCAGAGACCCCGTCCTCCCCACTCAACCAGGCCTGTGATAACCGCACCTGTGCCCCACTGACATGCACATGTGCATGTACACAGCGGGACTCCACTGTGAGCTCTGGAGGCCGGAGTCACACCGTCTTCTCAGATGCCCATCTGGGGACATTACCCTTGGTCAAGGTGCTCAGAAGCCATTTCCTTAGAGATGAGAATTGAAGGGCCAGAGTGTTTCTTCTGCGGATTCAGATATGCCAGGTACTTTGTCTTCCCTCACTGCCCCTCCGCCTTGCTCACGGCCCTGCTGGGTTCTGTGTTCCTCGAATCCTTTGCAGAGCTCGTCCTCAGCGCAGGGAAATGTGCGGGGCCAGTAGATCTGCACAGCAGCACATAAGCGGTGTCTAAGCACACAAGCTGGCATGCACGCACACCACTGTAGTTTAAGTCTCGCATCACCGCAGTAGCCCTTCTCTTTAGGACATGGCTGTCCTCAGACTATTGTTTACCTCCGTTCTGTACTTGGTGCTGCTCCTTTGGAAATTCTGTGACATGCAAACACAGCAGCGTTTATTAAAGCTACCCATTTCCGAGGCTGTGCTTCTGTGTGGGCATGCAGAAGACCATCCACCAGGCACCTGCACCCAGGGCTGGAATTTGGCAGAAACAGTGCTGATGATGGAGTAGCCACAACATCGCAAGTCCTCTCCTACCTGCCCGCCATGGCCTTCCACCTGCCAGCACCCTGCCAGTGCCTCGCCTCCTTAACTCACTAAACTCCACTCCTGGAATCCTGTCAGCTGGAAGACACACACCTGCAGACAGAGGATGCCTTTTTAAGCCGAGGTTTTTTCCTGCCATATTGCCTGGGCGTCCCTCCCTCTGAATCTAGGCTCTACTCCTCCACTCTCACCCTCTTACGAAGGATTTCCCCAGGAGAATTGCAGTTTTCAGGATTTTCAGCTTTGGGGATTTCAGTATTTAGGATTTTAATCTTTCAGGATTGTGGTTTTCATGCTTTTGGACTTTAGAGGTTTTGCTTTCAGGGATTTGATGTTTGGGGGTTTCAGGGATTTTGATGTTTGGGGATTTCAGCACTCAGGATTACCGCCTCTGGGATTGTCCTTTTGGAGCACATGAGCATGCGCTGGGGCCAGCCCGGCCCAGCGTGCTGGATGCCGGGGCTGCTCTGGCTCTACACGGCCCTCGGAGCAGCCACATATCTCGGCAGCCCTCTAGTTCTCAAACTTAGTGGCTCTGAAGGCGATGGCAGCTCGCTTAGTGCATCCGCTGACGCAGGGTCCACAGGGCGGGCAGCGGGGTGTGGGAGGGCCTCCCGGCAGGACCCAGCAGAGATGCGGCTGGAGCCTCGCCGGCTCCACAGAGCATCTCCACGCCCCTGAGCTTCCTTACAGTGGGGCCGAACGCAGAAAATGAGGGGCAGCCATATGGTCCCATTTATGGCCTCACCTGGAAGTCCCCCAGGATTCCCACAGGCCAGGATGGCAGACCCTACCTCCTGATGGGGCTGGAAGAGCATGTGGAAAGGGAGACGCTTCCTCCTGTTGGTGCCACTGCCCTACCCCCTGTGGCCCTCCTCCTCCTCCTCCTCCTCCTCTTCCTCATCACTTGTCCTCATGGGTTGCAGCTCCCGGGGGAGCAGCACAGTACCCATGAGTCCTCAGGGCAAGCACGCGGGCGATGGGCAGCCTCTCTGCACCACTCTGTTACGGACCAGGTGCTGCTTGCTTGACAGGCTCTGCAGCCTCCTGCAGCAGGTGGCAGGGACTCTGGGCCCCTGGCTGAGGTTCTTGGGAGACCCCTTGTGGGCAGAGAGAAGTTCATGGGTGGAAGCCACAGCCAGACCCACGGAGGGCAGATCAGCGAGCTGCTGGGGCATCAGCCTCCTGCCTGAGGTCCTGAGGGGGCCCTGGGCCGGGAGCTACGGCTCCCCCTTCCCGCACGATCTCAGGCTGCTTCAGCCCCATTCAGCCTTCCAGGGGTCAGTGTTCCCTGCCTCAGCGGCGAGGGGCTGTGTGTTGAGATGCCTGCCAAACCTGATCTTCCTCTGGGGGACGTTCATTCCCCAGAGCCCCCAAGGCCAGCGTGATGCTCCTGTCCCTTCCTAGGGACAGTGGAGCACTTTGCCGTCCAGTCCCCTGTGTGGCTTCACAGCGTGCGCCTCAGTTGCTGGAGACCTGTGCGGGAGCGTGAGGGTGTCTGTGAGCACAGCGGCCTGAGGCGTGTGCACACAGACGCCCCCTCACGTCATGAGGCCGGCAGTTGGGGAGATGCGGACCCGAGTCCGTCCCGTCCCGGTTGGTCCAGGGCCTGGTCCCATCTTCACCAGGCAGGGCAGACGCGGGCTTTGCTCTTATCCTCACACCAGTCTCCGGCCCCGCTGGAGGCCATGGTGGCTCCTGGGGAGTGGCGGCTGTTGGCATCCGCCTGTGTCCAGACGCCCAGCCCCAGAGGGTGAGCCGTGTGCGCGGGAAGCAGAGGCTTCTTTGCAGAGGGCGTTGTCTGTTCCACCACAGTAACAAAGCCAGCAGCTGCACACAAAGACATATCTAAATATGAATTAAGTCTAAGTTATTAAAAAGGCATTGCAAGTTTTTATTCCCAGAATATTGAAAAATGGGAATACATATGCAAATGCAATTTAATCAGCCCGGTCTAACCTTTCTGCAGTCAGCTGATGAGAGCGCTTTGTGTTCTGAGGGAGGCCTCCTCGGGGGAGGGCACCAGGGCAGAGGGGGCCCCACCCTGTGTGAGCGCTCCAGCAGCTTGGTCCTTGGCTGAGACTAACCTTGTCCCAGAAGTTTCTAACTGTCGGTTAGCTAGCGCCGTGTGGAGCTCCTCAGGCCTGCAGCCTGCGCAGATAGGCCAGGAGCCATGTGAGCATCATCATTCCCTGACGGGGTGTGGCGTCCAGCTCACCGGGCCAGCCGTGGGAGCTGCGGGTCTCCGCTCTTCAGGGCGCCCGAGGTAGCGACTGCCCCAGGGCTGTTGCTCTCTCTGATGTACTCATCATGGCTGCTGGTGGGGTTGGCATCCTGTGTTCTCCCCCCGGCATCCTGCCCAGCTTGCCAGATCTCTCCGTTGCACTGCATGGCTGGCAGCTCTGTCACCGGGTTGACAGACGTGGAGTCCATGCCTTCCTCTCGACAACTCTAGCTGGGGGAGAAGTGGCCATGTGACAGGGCTGGGGCTCCTGGAGGCAGAGCCAGGTTCTTGGGGCCTGTTTTCCATGACCGTTGCATTCACGGGCCTCCCACACACTGCTTTGGTGACCAGTCAGCTGTCCTGGTGCAGGCCACAGGCGAGGTGCTCAGAGCAGCTGCTGTGCAGGGCTTTCTCCCGGCCAGCTGTGCTCCTCAGCTGCAGGCAGCTCTGCTGGCCGCCTTGCTGCTCATGCTACGTAGGTTATCCTACAGAGACCCTTGTAAACACAGAAGTAGGGAAATAGCCACGCCAGATGAACATCTATGCAGAGCGAGCGATTTGGCTCGATGTACTTAATGTCAGGAAGGAGTAAATGGTAGAGTCTGATCCATTTCATCTGCTGTTTTTTTATTGAAGTCAGAAATGGTTGTAAATTTTCAAGAATAGTGTTCTTTTACTTATTACTGTGAATACAGCATAACTAATAAAACAGCATTGGCTGAGAGACCAGGTCCAGCCCAGCCAACTCTGTCCATCAGGGGGACGGGGCTCCGTGTGGCCCCTTGTCCTCTCCGGTGCTGGAAGGGCTCCCGGTCTCCTCACTCATCTCAGTGACATGGACTTGTAGGCGCACCCAGGGCACGCAGGCTTCGAGAAGTCCCTGCAGGTGTCATCTTCATTCTGGGGCCACTGGTACTCAGGTGTCAGGAACGTGCTCTGTCAGTTAAATTACACAAAGAATTAACGTTAAGTCTAAACATGCAGAATTTTGTCTTTGCAATTAGCATCCTTGAACTGTACCCTCATTCCCCGGCACATACAGAGGCACTTTCTAAAGGATAGATCACCGTTTTTGTACATGAGAGGACTTGCAATGATGAATAGGTACTTCTGGCCCGCCTTGGCTTCTCGCAGATGCCTGTGACCGGACCAGCTCCTCTCTGCCAGCGGTGGCATCGCAGGTGGCTCTGCTCACGTTGCTTTCCTTCCCGCTGCAGGTGCAGGCCCTCTGAGCCTCTTGGTGCGAGAGGACAGGAGGACGGGGCTAGCTCCGCCCCCAGAGCGTGCCCTGCAGTGGCTGTTGTGTTGGGTGGAGACCACAGTTCCCCAGGAAGACCTGACCGCCCCCCGGCTGAAGGGCAAGGTCAACTGTACAGACTCTCCAGGGCATACATTAGGTTCACAGCTTCACAACTGCTGTGTCCATGAGGCTCTCACTGGAGCACCGTGAGATGAGCTCTTTCCCCATGCCCCTGCTCAGCCAGGGCAGGGAGGGAAGGCTTCCCCCTCCCCCTTCCCTCCCTCTCCCCTCCAGCCTTCTCTGTGTGAAGCCCAGCTCCCGTGGCCCAGCCCTGTCCCCTTGTTTGTAATAAGTGTTCAGTTTTGGAAGAATGCTCTCTGGACCCATGAGGAGGCTCAGGTGACACTCTCACTGTGGGATCTGCGGCTCTCACGGGCTGGCTGTGCGTGGGGTGGACAGGAAGCCAAGTCCTGGGGACCTTTGACACAGCTGGACGTTTGCATCCCGGAACCAAGCCCTGCTCTGAGAACCAAGTGTCTTTGGTGTGTTTGCTCTGGTGTCTTTGGAGATGGAGAAGGAAACATGTCCATCCAGGACTGACACCATCAGAACGCGTCCCGTGGTGACTTGTCAACATTTGGGAACTGAGCCACCGGCACCTCAAAGGAGTCACAGTGCTTGTGGACGCTTCGGTGACTTCTCACGGCACCTGTGGTTTCGCTGTAAAGAGGAAAGCATCTCAGTCTCACAAAACCAGTGACAAAGCCCCCTGGCATTCACGCCGTAAGGCTCAGTGCTGCCGAGACCCCACACTGCTGTGGCCCAGGGCAGCAGCCCTGGGGGAGTTGCTAGAGTCACTGGCGTGGTGAGGGGTGTAGGTTCCAGGGGCCCTGGGGGGGGCTGTCCCTCGGCTCCTGCCCTTGGTGAGAGGCGGAGGGGCCCTGGGGGGGGCTGTCCCTCAGCTCCTGCCCTTGGTGAGAGGCAGAGGGGCCCAGAGCCTTGCCAGGGCTGACCAGGCCACACAGCCCGTGCCACCTGCGACGCAGCGGCCTGGCGGGAAGAGTGGGTTAGGGCTCGGCACTGTCTCTGTCCCGTAGCACCTGCACACCGGCATCCTAAGCCTGGGCAGGCGGGGCTGGCACCCGCAGCTGGCCTCTGTGATTCTGCATGGAGTATGCCTTCCCGCTGGGCCGTCCTCGGTGTGCACCAGCGCCTCGTTTCTCCCCCCCCCCCACGCCTCACTTCCTCTCCTTTTCTTTCAAGTTATCTAATTGCAACCCCTCTTTGAGTCAGCACTGTTAATAAACAGGTATGATTCCCGCAGGCCGCCTGGCCATCGAAAGCTGATATTCTTGGCTGCTTTGTGTTGTCCCAGACCCCTCTAAACATTCAATCTAACTACTCTTGTTGTCTTTCCAGGACTTTCGAAGCGGAAAAACTCATTGTAATGTGAATTCTAGTGTCAGCTCTTACAGGCATTGTTTTTTTCGGTTAAAAAATCCTGCCTCCTCCTTTCCCCATGCTAGTAATAAAGAGGTAACTACCCAGGACAAAGGCCAGGACACATGAATAGATGGGCGTGTGTGTGTGCCAGGGGAACTGTGGTCTTTCTGTGTTAGGAGACGTTTCTCCATCCCCATCCGTGGTGGACTTGAAATGTGTCTGTGAGCGGTGCATGGAGGTGCCGCCGGTGGTGGGGGCCGTCCTGGGGGCTGCCGGGGCCTCCGTCCCGCGCCGTCTGCTTGCACCGGGAGCTCTGTGCGGTGGGAAAGGTCCAAGCAGTGAAGCGCAGGTCTAGATGCCACAGCCAGGAAGGGGGCAGAGGCCTCTGTGTAATCACGGGAAAGAAAGACACATGGTAAGGTTGTGTGTGCATGTGAAGGCATGCACATGTATGTGTACTTGTATGTGCGCGCGTGCACACACACACACACACACACACACACACACACACACACACACACACACGTTGGGTCCTGCCCAGCAGGAGCTCCCTTAAGGGTTCTTCTGTCATGAATCTGCCTGGTGTTGTGGACACACACACACACCCTTAAGGGTTCTTCTGTCATGAATCTGCCTTGTGTTGTGGCCAGACGCGAGCCAGCCTTGCTATCTCTCATGCTCACTTGGAATTCCACGGGCACAGGAGGAAGGTCCCTGCCCCCACCAGCCTCACGTGGATGGGAGCAGAGCTGTGGAACAGCGGGTACGTTAGCCTTGAACTCAGTTGATGGCAGGGCCGGCCCTGCTGGGCCTCCGGCTGTCTGGCCCTGTGCATCCGTGGCACACCAGCAGAGGGAGGCCTTGCGGGCAGGACCCTGCACGGGGGCGGCCCTCTGGCCTGGCGGCTCCTCCGCGAGTCACCTCCCCCTCTCTTCTGTCCCCAGGAGGATGAGGATGGGTGTCTCCAGTGTAGGATGGAGCAGAGGCAGAGGCAGGTCTTCCGGTATGGACACTGGCTCTGCTGGGGTGTGCAGAGGGCCGTGCCTGCTTCTCCCGTAAGATCTACTACGGCTGGAAATAATCCCCTCTCGTCTCTGAATGGAATGTTCCGTGCATATCACATGCTTATGGTATCTCCAAAGCCCAGGGGCCGGAAGCCCTAGTGGTTGCTCTATTCATGGACTCATGTTGTAGTAAAAGGCGGTAATTGATGAATATCTGTGGGAATGGATATGATTGTGTCCTCTTTAATGAGCTAACAACTTCATGCCGGAATCTCGGCAGTGCTATTGTTTAGAATAAAAAGAGACATGCAAATGAGTCTGCGTGCAGATTGTGGTAGAACAATGCTGCAGCCTCTTTATTGGACCCATTAATTAATTCCCCATCAGCCAGCTTCTCTGGGAATGAACTGGAAAAATAATTAAAATGATACATGAGGTAAGGAGTTTAGAAATTCAAAAGGTGAAGGCAAGAATTAGTTTAATACATAATTAGACATATTATTTGTGACTATACATTTTTTAAGTGTGGTTCACTGAGGCAGTAGGGCCCTATTTTTAGTTCTGGATGCTCAATAAATACCATTTGGGCTTGTTTTTCAATTCATAGAGGATCATAAATTTTCTTAATAACATTAAGTGGCTAATTATATTGTACATTGTTAAAATAACTCTTATTGCAAAACTCTAATAATACAACAAAAGTTGCAAAAGTAAGTTTTTACAGGAGTTACTTTGACTAAGTTACCAAGTAGAATTTGGGACATTTTGAGGGGAAAGTTTCCGCCGTGCGTTTGCCGGCTCACAAACTTGACTGTGGCACGAGCCTTGGAAGGCAGCTTCCTTGTGATAGAGCAACCGTGCCACCCGCCCTCAGCTCTGCGGAGCAGCGTGGTCCCAAGGAATGCTGTCCACCATGCTCTTCCACCAGGCTGTCCTCTTAGTGCCGACGGGCCCTCCTGGGGCTGCCTGCCGGGCCCAGGGGTGTTGCTGGGCATGTGTGTGGTAGGATGCACTTTCCCATATGGCTGGCCGTCAGAGCTGTCCTCTGGTCCTGGCATGGTGCATGTGAGTAGGGGCCAAAGTGTCCTGTTCTCTTGAAGTATACATCTCCAGATGCCTTGAGTTCTAGGAGTCAAAGGTTGTGAGCACTTGGTAAGAGGTTGCTGTCAAAGTGATAGGCTTGTACATCGATATGTGCGCTCCAGACCGGGAGCCTTACTAGTTCGAATAGGCAGCTTAGAAAGGACTTTAGTAGCTGATCTCCTAGGCCACTGAGAGCGCAGGGTGACAGGCGTGCGAGCCCACGCAGTAGAGCCACGTGCTGCCCCTGGAGGAGCGACTGCCACGGGGGGCTGCAGGGGCAGCGCAGGGTGGCCCTCCTTCCCGGGGAGAGCTGGAGGCCCAGGGAGCAAGGCCTGGCAGCCAGGGCCCTGGTTTGGCTTTGCTGTGGAAAGCAGGCCTGGCCTCTCCTACCTCGCGGGGCCCTCCGCCTGGGTCACTGAGACTGCGCTCCCTCTGCTGTCCTCCCCACGCCGGGACGGGCTCTTCGCTTTTCCCATCCAACTTCAACCTTTAGTTCAGGCCAGAGGGAAAGGATCCAGCCCTGCCATTTCCTTTCCTTCTCTTCAAATCAAATACCATCCATTAATTACCCCATGATTTGCTCTGTCAATCCAGAAACACTTACTGATGCTTTATGGCCTTGGCCTGTTGAAATTCTGGGAAAGAGGAAAAGGAACAAGCCAGTCCTAATAAATAAAAGTTATTTCCTCATTTGAATTTCTGAGTCGAGGGAGTCAATATGAGGCAGACATCAATCTTTCCATTCTTGATGTGGAGGAGCGATTGCTCTTTGTGTGCCATCCTGGTTGCGGCGATAAAGTGCACACAGGGCTTGGCCAGGCCCGGCCGTCTCCTCTCCCAAGACCAGCTGCTTGTTTGTGTTGTAAATTCCACGCTTGGCTTGGCGCTGGGCGCAGGACTGTGGTCCTTTGGACTGTGAGAGTGCTACTGTAGAAAACGCTATGTTTTTTAAGGCGAGTATGTCCTCTGCAAAGAATCTAGGCCCCCCACGTCTCCATCAGCTCTCCAAGAGTTTCTGGGAAGGGCTCACTGAGACAGATCGCTGAGGGCTGCCCCCCACGGGTCCAGGGCTGGGAGAGGGCTGGGTAGGCTGGTCCAGACCAGGGCTGAGACACGGCTTCCCTGGGAAAGGACCCACACATCCTTCTGGTCACGCCGTTCCATTCGCCAGGAGCTGCGCTTCCTGGCCGGAGCCTGTGGCCTTGGTGGCTTTCAGTTGTATGGAACGTGGCTCTTCATGTGGCTGGAAGGGGTGGGCCAGGTCAAGTCAGTGCGCGAATGGCCTGTCCTCTGGAGTTCTTCCAGATGGGCTCAGATGTGGGGCCGTGGAGGTCCTGTTTGCATGCCTTCAGTTCCCCGCCAGCCCCCGTAGCTCCCGCCACTTCACGGCGTGCTGCTTTCATACCTGCCGGTATCACAGACCAGGAGGCCCTGAGGGCAGGGCAGTGTCCAGCCGTACGCCTGCCCTGCCCATCTCCCTGGGCTCCTCATAGGACAAGCATGCGCACTTGCCAGGTATTCAGGCGGAGGACAGGGAGGCCATCCTTTGGCCTTGAGGTCCATGTCTCCTGGTCTGGCTGTTGGCTCCTCCCGCTAGGAGGCCCTCGTGAGCCATCGCTGGGCTGCACACAGGGCAGCTGGCCAGCCCCGCACCGCCCGTGCAAGGACAGTGCAGACAGCCCTTTGGTTCTGGGGTCTGATCTGAATGTGAAACTGAACTGTTCTAAATTTATTAAAGGCTTTCTTTGGGGCTGGAATATGCAGTAGATTTTCTATCCCTCTCAATCCTCTCTTAAAATTTAATGCTGCCATAAAAATGATGGATAACAAATTATTCTAGGAAAAATGATACTGAAAGACTCTTCTAACTGTTGAAGCAGAAGTATAGACTTGGTGAAGAAATATGTGTGACCCAGAAAACTCGCAAGGAAACAGGAGCCTCACTGCGGAAATCACAACCTCACCATGTTGTTACTGGCTGCGGGAAGCAACTGTTCTTACTCAAGATACTGAAGTGCTGAATCCATTCTGTGCTGCTGGCATTTTTATTAACACAGAACACTGTGTCTTTCTGGGATTCATTTGCAGCTTTCCCTATCCACAGCACTGCCGAATCTCCACCAAGATGCTAAGCAGCCGCACCCCGGAGCAGACACTGGGATGGCTCTGGTGGAAGCCCGTGCCTTTCCTCCTGCAGCCTGGCCCCTGCACATGTTTTACAGAATCTGCCAGTGGGGCACAAGACCGTGGCTCAGAGCCGGAAAAACCACAAGGGCTCAGGCAGTTATCAGAGGACTCGCCAGGCCCAGGAGGCACCAGGGAGAGAAGCTATCTTAACCACAGGCACCAGTCCTGGTCCTACGGAGGCATGGGTTCAGGCAGAGCAGGGCGGACCGAGGCCGGGCAGACACCATTCCACGCCAGCGCTGTGAAACACACGGTAGTAAAGGTTGTGCTTCCGTTGACATCCTGACTGTCACTCAGACCCAGAGCCCTGCCGTGCCGAGGCCCTTGCCCCCAGAGCTGCCGGTGTCACCCACACCAGGACGTGGGCGGAGGTCACAGCGTGGCCTCGGATGTGGGGCGGGAGGCTTGGGTGGGAGAATCGGCTCCCTGCTTTCTAGTGGGAAGTGTCACCATGACAACTCCGGAGATGCGGCAAGCGGGCACACCATTAGTGCTGAGTTCTAACCCTTCCCAGGCAACGCCAAAGGCTTTTCTCCAGAGAGAAGTGAACTGATTTGTGAACTGTGTCCGTCATTGCTCCTAAGCTACATCCACTCAAGTGAGTAATTAGCTTTTATGCGTATGTCTTAGAAGAAGAGACGCTTGCCATTTATCCAGGGCTCTTCCTTTGCACATCCGACTGCTGGCTTCTTCACCCTGCTCCCTGGTTGCCAGCTTCCCCCCGGACTGCAGATGGTGCTGTCCGGTCTTCTTGTCTGTGGGCCCCGTGCCATCTGGAGGCTGCTCACCGCATGAGGCTGAGGTGCCCGGCTCTGGGCCGAGGAGTTCTTGCCATCCATTCTGTCTACCAGGGCTGCTCTGAGCCTCTACTCTGGGTTGGGCCCAGACCTGTTGCACAGATCCAGTTGAACAGTGAAGGCCACAGTGCCGATGGCCTCCTGTGTGGCTCATCATGCTGTTCCCAGAACAGCCAGGCTGCTGGTTGAGAACCAAGACAGACACACATGCTGGATGGCAGAGGCTTGCCAGAGTTCCAGATGAACACATTTCACAAGTGGAAAGAAAGTGTCCTGGGACCATCCCTGCAGAAGTGGAGCTCCATACACGTGTCAGGCAAATGGGTTTTAAGTCAGCAAGTATTATGGGTTATGTCATTTTAAATGATGATAAAAATAAGTCAGTAGTGATGTGTAATAGCTCTAAACTTACACACACCTAAGAAACCTAGCCTTACATCGTGTTAACAGATGTTGCCAGAATTATCAAGAGAGATGCACAATCCACACTTACAACGGTAGATTTGAACTTACCTTTCTCCAAACAGACGGCAACAACATTATGTGTAGAAGACCATAGCAATATAATACCTTCCCTTAATTGAATGGCTGCAGTAGAACCCTGAAAGAAGAGAATAATCTGGAGCCTATGCACAATTTGAGCGCCTTTGAGGCCATATCTCAAGAGCCAGTGACTTGGGGCTGATAAGTGTTTTTAACGATGGTGCAATTAAAATAGAAACCATTAATACAAAGAGAGCAGCAATGGTCACACGAAACCCGAGCATTCGGAAACGTGAAAGCACACCTTTAAATAACCGACCTGTGTTTGGAATGGTGACTAGGTATTTCATTTTTTTCTTATTTATTTTAATACAATTTTATGGTTATTAAGGTGTTGTACAGAGGGTTTATTGTTTGATAAGTCAGTTATGAGTCCATTTCTCTTTGGACAATGTCACCCCTTCCTTCCCTTTCCCCCGGTCTGCCTCCCATCCCTGCCCGTAGGTTGCATAGTTCACTTTCCACATTGTGTCTACTGAGGAGCCGGTGTTTCCCATGGAGCTCTGGCCGATTGCAGTGCTGCAGGCCAGAGGCTGTGCAAGCCCGTCTCCCTGTGGCCCACCTCAGCCTCAGTCTTGGTCTCTCCACTGGTCTTAGTTCATTTTGGTTTGCCTGAATGTGACAGTTTGGGAAAAAACCAAAAGGTTGAACAACACAGAATAGTACCTATCTCTCCAAGACTGCGATAGGCCTCTGTGGCACCATGGTCACAGGGACACGTCTTCACTCACTGCTGTTTTTGGTTTTTCCTGCTGTGCCACTGAACAGAGCACGTCGCGTTCCAACCATCATGGCCGGAAAGAGGAAGAGGTGAAGTGCGGGCCACGCTCCCCTCATGGGAAGGCAGTGATGTGCTTTTATTTATATTTTACTGGCTGGAATTCAGACATGGGACTTCCCCCTCGATGTGGAGGTCATCTGGTACGTGATCACGTTCCTGGGCCACTGGCCCTACTGAAAAGTGCTGAGTCTCTTGTGATTCTCTGCATCTCTCCACTGCCCAGCTCCAGCCCATGCACATTTCTTACTTGGGACCTGGTCAGATACGAGCCCCACCCTTGGTTGTTCAGCCAAAAGGAAAGAGATGATGTGAAGAGGGCAGAAACCAACCAAATAGACACCAGGAAACCAACAGAAGGACACCAACAAAATTAAAAGACTAACGACACGGAGAAACTCTTCAAGGGGTAGAGAATGGAAACAGATGGCCAATATCCTGAGTAGCGGAAGGAATATCACTGGAGACCACACAAGGATGAAAACGATGATAAAGGAGTATTACTAACACCTAGTTAGCAGTAAGCTTAAACTGGGCGAAATGGAAAAATTCCATGAGGATATAACTGATTGAATTTTGCATGGGAAGAAATGTGTCCATTAAATAAATGGCATTTCTAATTAGGGGCTTCTTTGCGAAGACAACCATTGACATGGATGACTTACCAAACGTTCAAGGAAGAAATGGAGCACTCTGGTCTCATGGGAAGGAGGGGAGCACTCTGGTCCCGTGTGAAGGAGGGGAGCACTCTGGTCTCGTGTGAAGGAGGGGAGCACTCTGGTCTCATGAGAAGGAGGGGAGCACTCTGGTCTCGTGTGAAGGAGGGGAGCACTCTGATCTCATGGGAAGGAGGGGAGCACTCTGGTCTCGTGTGAAGGAGGGGAGCACTCTGGTCTCATGGGAAGGAGGGGAGCACTGTGGTCCCATGGGAAGGAGAGGA
>NW_012267303.1:1432434-1439499 GCF_000151885.1 Dipodomys ordii
AGGGGAGCACTCTGGTCTCGTGTGAAGGAGGGGAGCACTCTGGTCTCATGGGAAGGAGGGGAGCACTGTGGTCCCATGGGAAGGAGAGGAGCACTATGGTCTCATGGGAAGGAGGGGAGCACTCTGGTCTCATGGGAAGGAGGGGAGCACTCTGGTCCCATGGGAAGGAGGGGAGCACTCTGGTCTCATGTGAAGGAGAGGAGCACTCTGGTCTCGTGTGAAGGAGGGGAGCACTCTGGTCCCATGGGAAGGAGGGGAGCACTCTGGTCTCATGTGAAGGAGAGGAGCACTCTGGTCTCATGAAGGAGGGGAGCACTCTAGTCTTGTGTGAAGGAGGGAAGCACTCTGGTCTCATGGGAAGGAGGGGAGCACTCTGGTCCCATGGGAAGGAGGGGAGCACTCTGGTTTCATGGGAAGGAGGGGAGCACTCTGGTCTCATGTGAAGGAGAGGAGCACTCTGGTCTCATGAAGGAGGGGAGCACTCTGGTCTTGTGTGAAGGAGGGGAGCACTCTGGTCTCATGTGAAGGAGGGGAGCACTCTGGTCTCGTGTGAAGGAGGGGAGCACTCTGGTCTCATGGGAAGGAGGGGAGCACTCTGGTCTCATGGGAAGGAGGGGAGCACTCTGGTCTCATGGGAAGGAGGGGAGCACTCTGGTCTCATGGGAAGGAGGGGAAGGAGGGGAGCACTCTGGTCTCATGGGAAGGAGGGGAGCACTCTGGTCTCATGGGAAGGAGGGGAGCACACACCTTTTTCATATGAACTCTTTTAGAAACTAGAAGACTTGAGTTGGAGTTGGTCACAACTTGACTTCACCCTTATGACAGAACTACAGTAAGGAGACAGACAGCGTACAGAACAGCAAGACTGGAGACATGAGTCAGCACAGTTCAGAGACAAAGGCATTATAAGAAAATTAGAACATTAACATCGATACAAAAATCCTTGACAGAGCGTTAGCAGCTTGAATCAACTCCTGTATAAAAATGACAGTACATCAGGACTAAATGGAATTCATCCCAGGCATGCAAGGTTGATTTAACATTCAAAAATCAATCATTGTAATTGACGACATTAGCAGAATAAAGGAGAAAACTAAATGATCATGTCAATAGAGGCAGAAAAAGCATGCAGCCATATTCATTACCTACTTGTGATAAAAGCTTTTTAGTAAACTAGGCATAGAAATGAAATAACTTCCTCAATATAAAAAGGCACCTATAGCATCTTCTACCTTGCATCATAATTAATGGTGAAGGCACCAAATGCTTTTCCTCTAAGTTGAGAACAAGTCAAGAATATTTTTCTCATCACTTGTATGCAATATTACATTTCAGAGGACAGGAAGAGCAATCAGACATAAAAGCATAAAGACTGGCAAGGAAAAAGTATCCTTTGTTGATTATGTCTCTACGAAATCCCAAAGAATCTACCAGAAAGAAGCAGGGTATGAAGTTAATATGCAAAACTTGGTTGTCTTTCTGTGCATTCTGATAAACAACTGGAAAATAGAGTTTAGAAATCAACACCATCGATAACACACACACAATAACCCATAAAAATACCTTGGGAGAAATGTGACTGAGCCATGAGAGCTGTGCACTGAAGAAGTAGAAAACATTGCTCACCTTGAAGCAGACCGAAAAAGATGACAAAATGTACCGTATGAATAGACTTGGTATTGCTGAGATGTTCTTTCCAAACTGATATTTAAGGTTAATGCCATCACAATCAAATTCTTGCCAAACTTTTTACAGAATGGGCATGCTTATCCTGACTTGGTGATGTGAAGGATCCAAGATAATCCAGTTTATGAAATTCTATGAAGGAAGAGCTTGGAGAGCTTGCTTGTTGCAGAATTACACAAGGAACTGGTGTGGTATTAGCAGGAGAATAGATAACAGAGAGAGAGACAAGTGGGCCTGTCAGGAGACAGATGAGGGAGGAAATATTTATGATACATCCATGGGAAGGACTGTTTCTAGGATACCAAAAAGCCAGCATGGCTCAACACTGCCAAGGGGGTGAACAGCTCTGTTTAAAAATAGAAAAAGGTTCAGACGGATGCTTCACCACGTGGATGGTAAACACTGGGGAAGTCGGTCAGACCATGGTGACGCCACTAGCAGGCTGGCTGAGGGAGGCTGGGCGGCTGTGGAGGTCAGCCAGGGCCCCGCAGCACAGCTGGTGGAGGGTGAAGTGCCTGCCGGGTGGGATCAGAGTATCCCTGCAGAGCCAAACCTGCTCCGTGTCTCAGACCAGCGCTCACCCAAGAAGTGAGTGTGTTTGTCCAGTAAGAATGCCCATGGCAGCGTTACTCACCTTCGCCCACACCTGGAATGTCTGTCTGCAGCAGGACGGTGTGTAAACAGACCGACCCAGCAGCTCTCCCAGCCACGCGAGGCACCCCAGGAGCGCCGTGTGAGCCCCCCAGAGCAGGCGCCGAGGAAAGCGCCAACAGGACCCCAGTGCATGAAGCCCTGGGTCTGACGGACTAGTCAGCAGTGCTGAGAGACAAAAGCCCCTTCTCCCGGGCCGGCTGGCCGCACGGGGCTCCTGGGAGGACAGTTCTGTCTTGATGGGGACACCATGTTCACTGCTGTGCGCCTTTGACTACACCCATCAAACAGCACGCACACATCTCTGTATTTTAAATTATATATTAAAACTAGCCAATAAAAGCCTTTTAGAGAGCTGACTAGAAATACTCCGAAGTCTGAGAAAAGAAGGGAAAAAACCCCAAAACAATGGAGTCAAGATTTAAACTATTTTTCACATCTGGTGAATTCAAGCTTCTGTGTTCAAGACCAATTCAGGGTCTTGGGACAGAGAAAATGGTCATGACTCACCCCAGGCGGGAGAGACCTGGCCGGAGCCGGGCTGTGTGGGACTCCTCTGCCCTGCTCCAGGACTGCTGTAGA
Source organism: Dipodomys ordii (assembly GCF_000151885.1). Lineage (NCBI taxonomy): Eukaryota > Metazoa > Chordata > Mammalia > Rodentia > Heteromyidae > Dipodomys > Dipodomys ordii. The sequence continues at coordinate 1,435,354 of NW_012267303.1, forward strand.
CACCTGCTCTCACACTGAGCTCTGTGTGCCCCTTTGCAAATGGAGTAAGAATCCCTCTGCTTCAGAGGGAAAGGTAAGAAGCATTTGTGTGTGTGTATGCGTGCACTCATGTACTTGTATATGTGTGCGTGTGTGTGCACTAGTTCTGGGGCTTGCATTCAGGGTTTGGGTGCTGTCCCTGAGTGTTTATGTTTGAGGCGGGTGTTCTACCACTTGAGCCACAGCCCCATTTCCAGTTTTGCTTTTGTTTTTTTGCTGGCTAATGGGAGCTAAGAGTATCATGGACTTTTTTTCCTTCCAGGCTGGCTTTGAACCAATATCAACTTTATGGGGAGGGGAAGAGAAAAATCAAATTGTTTAAATAGGGATACAGGAGGACCCATTGCAACAATGAGATGTACAAGACGTTATGTCAGAAAACGAACTTTACAACTTTGGCCAAGTGTGTGTGTGTGTGTGTGTGTGTGTGTGTAGGAGATGGGAAGGGATGGGAAGGGGAAACAAAGGAGGAGGCAACAATGCTTGATAATAAATGAACTCATTACCTTGCCCATGTAATTGTAACCCCTCTGTATGGTATTTTGACACACACACAAAAAACTTTATGTAAAATTCAAAGCCAGAGAAAGCAATCGGACTACAGAGATGGTGAGCAAAGTGTAGGATGGAGTTGAGGGTGGTCGGAGGTGCCGAGCGGGCGTGGCTGTCCCATGTCCTCTGCAGTCGCGCAGCGCCCAGTGCTCCGGCAACAGACTAATCACTCGTCCTTTCTCTGTGAATTCAGATGCAGCCCCTAACTGGGTAATGCACCCACAGGATGTCTTTCTGTTATTTCTGAGTCTATGATTACCTCCGATACCCTTACCATCAAAAAGCGGCACCCTCCATATGAACAGATAGTGATGTGCAGTAATTTTGTGTGAGGTAATACTGGGGTGCACAGCAAAGGACCAGCGCACAGGGACCTCCCGCAGAGGCCCAGAGGACGTTGGGGGACGTGGGTAGGTGGAGAGCTCCAGCCTGTCCCCAGGAAGGATGCGTGAGGGCATAGGGTACCTTCTAGCAATAACACCTGTTTTCATTTGCTGGCCCAAGGCCCATCCCAACGTGAAGCTGGAGAAAACAGAGTCCTGAACCCCCAGGCCTGCCTTGCGTGTTCGTGTAACATCGTTCATAACACCCGAAGGCCAGGCGTAGCACAGAAACCCCTTCATGCCAGGCTGGTCGAGAGCTCTAAGGTGCCCCCCAATCGAGGCACCATCGGGGGTGTCGGGCTGTGGGGAGCGCCGCACTGCTGTGGATGCTGCGACTTGGTTACTGGAAGGAGCCAGGCACAAAGCAGTTGTCACTTACTCATTAACTGGTTGGCAGGGCTTGAGTATGTACACACATGTGCATGTGTACACACATGCAGGGGCATGTGCACGCACGCGCGCGCACACACACACACACACACACCTACTTCCTTGTTATGCAGACAAAACAAAGACCAGTGAGTGAATAAGAATAAATCAGGACCCAAAGAAACTGGTCTGCTTGAAGAGGATGGGTCCCAGTGGAGGAAGGGAAGGGATGAAGCCCCATGTGCCCAATGTACCACACACACACACACACACACACACACACACACACACACATGTGCGCACACACACGCATGTGCACACACACACGCGCACACCCCCCACATGATACATATACATATATATATATATATACATTTATAGGTTTTACTTTAGAATCATGATATAATGCTTTCTACCATTGTAAAACCAATTATAAAACCTTGAAAGTAAGAATAAAATGGGGTAGGAAGACCCTAAGCTGCATGTCAGGTTTGTGCTTTAGTCACATAGAGAAAAATGGCTTCAAGTAGGCTCCCAGGCACTTTGAACATACAGCCCTTGAAGAATGTTACTTAAGCACCGAAGACTGCAAAAAAATGAAAAACATTCCTCAGAAATCACATTCTATTTATGTTAATAGTAATCTTAGTGCCATTTTGAAGCTATTTATATATACTTACTGAAATACATAGTTACATATATGTGAATTAGAATAAAATACAAGTAAGTACAATGTTATAGGAAGATTTTTCATATCAGAGAAAAAGAGAATCAAACATAAAATCAAAGAATTAAGACCCGTATGATCTAAAATATGAATTGAGACTCTGAGCTGTTCTGGGTCTTTCCCTAGGGAAATGAAGTCATGCGTGCTAGCTGTCACCACTGAAATGACCAGGAGCAGCGGGAGCCTTCCCAGCTCAGCCCGGCGCTGTTTCCCTGGAAAGGAACTGGGCTCCCGAGTGGAAGGCCTGTTCCAGGAAATGCTCCAGCTGACTCTAGACCAGGAGGCCAGGCGCTGGCACTCACCTCCATCCTAGCTACTCAGGAGGCTGAGGTCTGGAAAATCACACTTTGAAGCCAGCCCAGATGGAAATGTCTGCAAGACTTCATTTCTAAAATAACCCACAAAATACCAGGCTAGGGACATGGCTCCAGTGGTGGAGTCAGTGGTGAGCAAGCAGCCACGTGAGTGCAGGGTCTTATGTTTAAGCTCCAGTACCAGCAAAATAAAACAGAGAGGGAAAAAAGAGAGCAGGGAACCCCGTGTGTCGCTCGGGGTCAGGCGAGCACCCCGATTTATGGGGTGTCAGGAACGGTGAAGTGGTTGATTGGAACATTCCACTGGTGATTTCTAAATGCAACTTGTGATGGCTGCTAGATCACCCACCGGAAAATACGAGTGAAAGAGCATGGGATTTTGCTTTCCTGGTAATGAGGTAGTTTTTGAGGGAAAGCTACCCCCAGAGGAGAAACGCAGCTAGAGACCTAAGAATGGAGTTGCTGGCGTTGCCCTCGGGGGCGATGGCTAGGAAGGTCCCAGAGCCAGCAGAGGGAGCTCGGGAGCAGAGGGTGCTGCCCAGCGGCGCCTGGCCCCGGCACGTGCAGGGAGCTTCCTGACGGGTGATCGTGACAGCGGCGCCTGGCCCTGGCACTTGGTCATCACATCAGGAGGAGGCCCAGGCATCGTAGCCATGAAATAGGGGAGCTCGGCTCATCGGCGAGGTGATTCCACACGCCACCGCCCCTCGCTCCCGCCGGCCTCCTGTGAGCTCACCTCCGGGGAGCAGCAGGAGCAGCGGGTGGGCCTTGCGCCACGGGGAGGATGATGCCACCCGCGCAGACCGCAGACCCCGGAGAGCTCAGGGAGGGTGAGACGCGGCTGTGACGCGCAGACCCCGGAGAGCTCAGGGAGGGTGAGACGCGGCTGTGACGCGCAGACCCCGGAGAGCTCAGGGAGGGTGAGTCGCGGCTGTGACGCGCAGACCCCGGAGAGCTCAGGGAGGGTGAGACGCGGCTGTGACGCGCTTGTGCCCCGTCGGAACCCAGCACGGGAAGCCACGCCCGGCCGTGTTCAGGAAATCGTGTTAATTTTTCAGATATGATCACCGTCTCGTGAAGACGATCCTTCCAGAAAGAACCCTTAGCTCTGAGAAGCTACTTGTGGGCGAAACGTGCTCTTGGCTTGCGGTGGAGTCGGGTGGAGGGTGCTCCGCAGCCACATCTGACGTGAGAGGGGCGGGCGGTCATGCGTGCAGCCTCACCCTTGCGGGTGGGTGCGGCGGGCAGGTTTCCGCATGTTGGGCTTCCTCCTGTGGGAGACAGTCCAGTTTGAAAATACTGAAAAAAATCACATCGCATGCAGACACACGTGCACTGTGAAGGCCAGGGTGAGCCGGTGCGGGCAGGGGGAGGCCGCAGGGGTGAGCCGGTGGAGGCAGGGGGAGGCCGCAGGGGTGAGCGGGTACAGGCAGGGGGAGGCCGCAGGGGTGAGCTGGTGCAGGCAGGGGGAGGCCGCAGGGGTGAGTGGGTGCAGGCAGGGGGAGGCCGCAGGGGTGAGCGGGTACAGGCAGGGGGAGGCCGCAGGGGTGAGTGGGTGCGGGCAGAGGGAGGCCGCAGGGATGAGCGGGTGAGCGGGTGCGGGCAGGGGGAGGCCGCAGGGGTGAGCGGGTGAGTGGGTGCGGGCAGAGGGAGGCCGCAGGGGTGAGTGGGTGAGCGGGTGCGGGCAGAGGGAGGCCGCAGGGGTGAGTGGGTGCGGGCAGAGGGAGGCCGCAGGGGTGAGCGGGTGAGCGGGTGCGGGCAG
>NW_012267303.1:1440880-1497971 GCF_000151885.1 Dipodomys ordii
GCCGCAGGGGTGAGCGGGTGAGCGGGTGCGGGCAGGGGGAGGCCGCAGGGGTGAGCGGGTGAGCGGGTGCGGGCAGGGGGAGGCTTCTCACCGTTGGGTTTTCAGTGTAAGCTGAGAGTTCCCCAGAGAATGTCTTGTTAGGTGAGCATGAGTTCAGCTGAGTTTCAGAGCAATAAACATATGTACAGTCTAACTTATAACTGGGCAGACCCTAGAGTGTGTTCACAGCCCTTGTAAGTGCTCAGCACCGGGGGGGGGGGGTCAGGGGTCAGAGCTGCTCGCTGGGAAGCCACCAGTTAGTCAAGGATTGGAACCCTGGCAAGGCTTTCATTCATCACCCTGCATTTCCTCTGTCGTTTGCGCGGTATGCTGTGTGTGGAAGTGCCGGGCTGCTGGCTGTGGAGAGGTGGCGGGAAGGGGAGGGGCCGGCGCTGGCTCTGGATCTTAGTCCGTTGGACTCTGATTCCTAGGTGCTCCAGTGCGAGGCATGGTTTCTGTTCTGGTGATAACAACAGACCCCATCTCCCTGCCCATCTGTCCACCCCGCACACACCGGCCTGCGCACAAAGCACCCAGGTCACAAGGAGCTCTCATTGGAGGACTCAGGCTGAGGGTCATCTCTGTGTTCCCCCTACAGATTCCAGTGGCTGGGGAACGGGGAAGTCCCAGCCAGAGACGGGGGAGCCCTAACGAAGTTTCTGTTCCTTTGCAATAGGACACAAGTGTCCTAGGCCCCACTCCTGTGGACACACAGACACAGTTCGGCTCCTGCTCCTGTGGACACACAGACACAGCCCCCTCCTGTGGACACACAGACGCAGCTCAGCCCCCGCTCCTGTGGACACACAGACACAGCTCGGCCCCTGCTCCTGTGGACACACAGACATAGCCTGGGCCCCCGCTCCTGTGGACACACAGACACACCCCAGCCCCGGCTCCTGTGGACCTGGCCTGAGAATCTCTCCTGCTGCTGGCATGGGGAGACTCCAGGCTGTCTGTGTGCTTGCTGCAGGAGACCCGTCTGCAGCTGGTGGGCATGAGGAGGTGGCGGTGTGGCTGTGACAATGGGTAGCTACCCAGAAGTGTCTCCTGCAGAGTGAGCTGCTTTTGGCTCATTTCCTAGTGGCCCCAAGTGCTTGGCTGAAGAACCCTGCGGTCTGGTCCCAGACCCCCCAGGGTTACCCACCTGGGCTCCACCCTTTCCCAGTTAGCCACAGGTCCTGCTGAACTTCAGCCGTCCAGGTGAAGAATGTTCAGGTTGGTTCTCACCAACCCGATTCTCAAGGCTCAGCACTCTCTGTTTTCCCTTGCATTCATTTCATTTTAAATTTTTAATGTGTATTAATTTCATCAAGGGTGGTTGTGTGGTTTTATTTCTGGGTCGTTTATTTGGTTCCATTGGTCTTCTGGTTTGTTTTGTGGCATTACCAAACTTTTTATTTCTATGGCTCTGTAGTATAATTTCAGTCTATATTATAACACCTCCAGCATTACTCTTTTTACTCAGATTACGTTTTCTATTTTGGGTCTTTTATGCTTCTATGTAAGTGTTTTGGATTGCCTTTTCTATTTTTGTGAAGTATGACATTGGGACTTTGATATCTATTCCATTGCATCTATATATTGCTTTTGACAGCACGGCTGATTTCATATGAGTTCTGCCACTCTATGAGCACGGGAGATCTTTCCATCTTCTGGTGTCTTCTTTGATTTGTGTCTTCAAGATTTTATAGTTTACATTGTAGAGTTCTTTAACTTTCCTGGATAAGTTAATACCTAGGGAGAATATTGTGAATGGAATTCTTTTTCCTGATTTCGTTCTCTGCTTGTTTATTATTGGTATGTAGACAAGCTACTGATTTTTTTTCTTTTCTTTCTTCCAAGACTGGGAGTCCAGTTTGGTACCTGATGGTTTTACTCATTTGCTTGTGCTCTGCCAACAAGCCATACATAGAAACCCAAACTACTGATTTTTGAATATTGATTTTATATTCTATGATGTTTCTGGAGGTGCTTAACAGATCTAAAGTTTTTTTATGGAGTCTGTATTGTCAAAGTATAGGATAATATGATTTGTATGCCATTTATTTATCCTGCTTTATTCCTGTTTAGTGTGACATTGGCTGTGGGGTTTGTCTTACATAATCTTTATTATATTGAGGTACTTTCTTTCTGTCATTAGTTTTTTCAAGAGCTTTTATTTTTAAAGGACATTGAGTTTTGTCAAAGGCTTTTTTTGTGTGTCAGTTGAGAGGACCAAGTGATTTTGTTCTTCGTCCTGTTTGTGTGAGGTATTACATTTATTGATGTTCATATGTTGAACCATCCTTGCATCTTTGGACTGAACTCAACTTGATCATGATGTATATTTTTAATGAGATGTTGAATCTAGTTTGCAAGAATTTTATTGAGAATTTTTACTACTCTAATGTTCATCAAAAGATTTGTCTATAACTCTGTGGTGTGTGTGTATGTGTGTGTGTGTGTGTGTGTGTGTGTGTGTGTGTGTGTCTTTATCCAGTTTTGGAATGAGAATAATATTGACTTCATAGAATGAATTTGTCAGCTTTCCTTTCCTTGTATCTCATGGAAAAGTTAAGGAGTATTTGTGTCAGATATTCATGGTCTGATAGAATTCAGTGATGAATCCATCAAATCCCGGCCTTCTTTGTTGGAGAACTCTATTACTGTTTCAATCTCATTGCTTGTTATAGTTCTGGTTTATATTCTCTTGGTTCACTTTTGGTAGGCTAACTGTATTGAGAAATTTATCCATTCCCTGGTCTTGATTGTCATCTTCTATGTGTAAGATTGTTTTGAGATTTTGTTTTCAGTGTTGGATTGTTATGAATTTCTTTAGTTTTTGTTTTTCATGGAAGGCTTTTATTTCTCCTTCAACTCTGAAGGCTAAATTGGCTCTCCACACTACTCTAGGTTGGCAGAGCTGTATTTTGTCCTTCTATGCCCTCCTTACATGTAGAGTTTGTTTTGAGAAATCTGCTGTTATTCTCATAGCCTTGCCATGTTATGTCACTTGTCGCTTTTCCTCTGCAGCTTTCAATATTCTTGTTTTCTGTTTTGTCATGTTTATTTACTGTTTTAATTATACTATGTCTAGGAGTGTTTATTCTCTGATCTTGTCTGTTTGGTATTCTGTAGGCCTCTTCCATCTGGATGACTCTTTTCTCAAGGCTGAGAAGTTTTCTTCTGTTGTTACATTGAATGTGTTATTATGCCTTCAGTTTGTATTTCTTGTCTTTCTTCTATACTCTACATTCCTAGGTTTTCTCTTTTGTATCAACCTGTTGTAATCACCTGTGCACTTTGAATTGCAGTACAACTCAGAGTACAGAACTAGTGTGGCATGAGGCCCAGAGAACTGCCCCTCTCCGCTTAGAGAAACAGGACTCAGATTTAAAAGATGTCCAAGGTGGGCAGGGGAGAGTGATTGAGAAGTTGTAGAGGGAGAGCTGGATCGTGGGCTGCAAGGCACGGTGGCTCTGAGGGGGCAGCCGGCATGGTGTATGTCTGTGGACGTGCATGGCGGGGTCCTGGCAGCCTGCACGGTGTACGTCTGTGGACGTGCGTGGCGGGGTCCTGGCAGCCTGCACGGTGTACGTCTGTGGACGTGCATGGCGGGGTCCTGGCAGCCTGCATGGTGTATGTCTGTGGACGTGCATGGCGGGGTCCTGGCAGAACCTGGAGCCTTAGGTCACAACTCACTTCCTCATTCTCTGACCATACCCCCTTTACAGAGAGAATCGAGGCTTTGAGTTATTAACATTCCTGGTGTGATGTCATTTCTTGCTTCAAAGTAGAAATAGTCAAGGCCCACAGCAGGATCTTTTTTCCTTTGAACCTCCCAGGAACATCCTTGACAAGATGTTTTAAAGAGGCGGAGCTTGCCAGTTTGGACAGGGCGGCGTGGTGCCGTGGGAGCAGGGCTCAGTCAGCCACGCGGCGACTTCCAGAGCCGCTGAGTCATGAGCCGTGTGATGTGGAGATTTGGGACCCGAGGGACGGGACATGGGAGGGCCACTGAGGTGAGCACAGAAGGCTGACTCTTTCACGCTGAGCGGCCCCCGCAGCTTGTATAATTCATGAAGTTTTGACAGAGCAGCATTAGAAGGGCATCTTTGATTCCACCCGTAAAGGAGACACGCACTTGTAGGCAGGGCGTCCTCTGTGATGTGAGCCGCCGCTGTGGTAGGGCTCTGCGTGGCAGGCAGCCCCGGGGTCCACGCTGGGGGCCCGGCCTGGGGGACCATGCGCCTCACCAGAGCCCTGCTCACACACGAGACTCAGGTCAGCGCGGGGCTCCACTCCTTCCTGAACGTCCTGTGCTGCGGGCTCACATCCAGCAGCTTGTCCTGCTCCCGTGGCCAGAGGCAGGAGGTCCCGGAGCAGGCGCAGAGAGACGGGAGCGTGCCTCTGCCCACCTCCACTCTAGATGTCCCCAGACCACCCACGTGGGAAGCTACTACTGACTGTGGGCACCAGAGTTTGTACTTCCTCAGGGAATGCATTGCTTTATTTGAGCTACACACTCGCCTGTTGAAAGGACCCTGGGATAAATGGAGGGGATGGTTGTGGTTGGGAGAGATGGAGATGATAAAGGGGGTGACATCGATCACGATGCATCACACCCAAACTGACAGGCTGAACTGAAATGCCTTTTTACAACTACTTACGGATAATAGCTTTTGAAAAATTATTATTTTTAAAAAAGTACGCCGTACTGTGAACTCAGCGCTGAACATCAGTGTCTTCTTGAATCATAGACAGCCCTTGATCTGGGGAGTCATCAACTGTGCTGGTGTCAGCCTGGCTGAGTCATCATTTCCAGATATTTAGTCACATATTCTGGAATTTTCTGTGAAGACATTTTTGAAATGTGATTGGCGTTTAAATTTATAGAAGGCAGATGGCCCTCCATGATGTCAGGGATGCTCATCCATCAGTTGAGGGCCTAAATAAACCAAATATTGGCCTCTCAAGCAGGAAGGACTTTGGCCAGCAGATGGCCTTTTGACTTGAACACCTCTTCTCCCGCCGGTCCGGGCCTGCCAACCCTGCTCACAGGGCCTTGTTCTCGGCAAGCTTCCGCAGTCGTGTGAGCTGCTTCCTTAAGATCCACTCCTGCTCATTCTGTGTCTGTGCCGAACCCTGACTTAGCACCAGCCAATGAATAAACATCCATTAGGAATGTTAACGTCGTGTGACTGTATTTCTGTATTTCATGTTTTTCTCCTGTATCCTGTGGCTTTCAAAAATGGCTTTCAGTTAGGAATCACTGGTGTATTGAGAGCCGCAACCAGAATTCCAGGAGCCAGAGCACATCTTGGAGGTCATCTTCTTTATTCAAGTGCTGCTGCCTAAGGCTATAAAGATGAGAATCCCCCGCCCCAGCCCCGACTCACTGAATTTGATTGGCTGTGACCTTTGTCATTTAAACAGTTGGAATGTACTCAGATGCAGACAGACACATGCCAATAAATATCTGGCAAAAGATAATATAGGTTGGCACGAAGATAATAGATCAGTTGCTGAAGCTGGCGAGGTGAGCCATAGGCTCATTTGTGCTTTTGGATCCGGCTGCATAATGAAATGTGATTTACAGTTCTCATTACTAGCCCGTGCCCCCAACATGGGGTGCTGGTGTGAATTTTAAAAGGGACGTGCTCTTCGTTACTGGAAGGTAATTGTGCCATGCAGTGGCCTGGGGATGAATATTCCAGACAAAATCCTAGCGGAGTTTTTGCTTGCACAGCTGAAGTTGGTGGACTTGAATCTGACCAAAGAATGGGAAACAATTCCCACTGTCTGAATGGCTTCAAAAATATGTCTCCATAAACAGGTGCCCATGGGGAAATCGCATGTCAGAAGGCATTCAGGGTAGTACCAAAGGTAGAAGCAAAGCTTAATGATGCAATTAAAGGTGAAGAGTTGTTCCTTTTACCAGCATGTCTATATTATTTTTTTAAAGAAAGAATTTTATTTTTTAACCTTATTTCTTACATGTTAAAAAGTGTGTGTCAGGTGTAAGGGATTTGCACGTGGCTAGTCTGCAGTCTCTTTGAACTCGCATGTTGTCATTTGATCACATTGAGCTGCTACAGAGCGTGGTGTGCTCATAATGTCTCAAGGTGTCTCTCCACCAGGGCCCGATGGAAGCCGAACGCTCCCCGATGTTCCTTCTGAGTGTTTATAAAAGCCAAGACCACTGAGAATGCGGATGGCAGCCTTATGAGAGCGGCAGAGTGGCTGACAGGGCCCTGGTGAGCCAGCTGCACCAATCCCAGGCTGTGGGGAGGAGCAGCCACTGCAGGCAGCCGCAGAGTGGCTGGGCCTGTCCTCAGGCCCTGTCAGGCAGAGGGCACCGGGCCAGGCCCAAGGTCACGGCGGCCACTCCCTGGAGAATGGGGTCTGCATGGCACTGAGGGCAGAGGCTGTCCAGCCTGCGCCCAGCCCTGTGTCCTGTGCACCCCAACGCCCGGCTATCTCTGAGGAAGCTCCATATGGGCGGCTGGGAAAGACCATTTCAATTAGTCCTTGGCCAAAAAGTGTTAAACAGAACAAGCTAGATAGTCTGACTTAAGCTTGTATACTTACTAGTCAGCATTCTCAAATCCAAAAGATTTTAACATTTTCTTTTTCAGGTCCTTTGTCCATTTCTTATTTAGAAATTAAATTCTACTTACACTTTGAAGTCTCTTCCTTTCTTCTTAGAAGTGAATGTCTGAATTTGGCTTTCATCATTTCTAAACAAGTCTCAGTCTATTTGCCATAAATGTATCTGGAAACAGATATTGTGTCAGAGTGAATGTACATTCTAAAGTTTTTCATTGATATAATGTATTTGCAGTCATGGGGCCGGAGCTCAGGGCTCTCTCGGGGTGTCACACTCTTGCTCATATCTGATGATCTGTACTATGCCTTCAGACAGGTGTTTTTGCTGGTTAATTGGAGATGAGAATCTTACAGACTTTTCTGCCTAGGCTGTCTTTGAACCATGATCTTCCATTTCTCAGCTCCCTGGGTAACCAGGATTACAGGTGCATGACACCATCCTGTACTTTATCCATTCTTGTTGGAGAGACATTCCAGTTATTCTAAGTGCTTTGGCAGTTACGCACAATGCTCAGGTTGGCTTTGCACCTGTGTCCTTTATTTTGGAATGAACTTTCTGCTTGCACAGTATTGGTGGAAGTATAACTTAGTTTAGCCTTTAAGGAAAACATTTTGTAGGTTACTGAAAATATTAATAATAGAACTGCTTTTTCATCTGGAAAATCCCACTTGTGTCTGTGTCTGAAGGAAGCAGAATCAGTGTCTGGAAGAAATACTTAACTGTGGTATTCGCCTCAGCATTTTACTTCTAGTGGTCATGATCAGGAAGCAACCTATGGGTCCATGGTCAAGAAAATAAGGTGTACAGTGTGTGGATATGGTAGTCAGTCATTCCACATAACCATTCAAACTGTAGAGTATTTATGCCTTCTAGAATATACACATGAATGTTGTTTGGAAAAGGGCTCCTGTTTGCAGCAACACGGATGAACTTGGAAGACTTTAGCAAATGAAATAAGCCACATGGCGTAGGACAGATGCTGAATGTTCACAAGATATGTGGAATCTAAAATGGTTGGCTCTAGCACAGCACAGAATGGTAGGCCCCGGGGGGGATGAGGGAAGGGCAGGATGCAGGTTGACGGTACCAAGTGTCAGTGACACAGGACAGGAATCCCGGGGTGGCCCCCGGCATGGTGGCTGCAGTTAGTGACTCTGTGGTGACATCCGAACCTCCTTAGGGGACAGAGCTCTCTCGTCTTTGTCACAGACGTGTAACCTGTGGGTGACGGGTGTGCTAATGAGCAGGAGTGAGACGCCGTGTCCCCGTGTTCACATGTAGACCCGTGTCCCCGTGTTCACGTGAAGACCCGTGTCCCCGTGTTCACGTGTAGACCCGTGTCCCCGTGTTCATGTAGACTGTCATGTTGTATGCCTGGAGCACAAGCAGTGTCTACCCTGCAAAAAACTGAAATACACGAAACAAATGCTGATTTCAAGATCAGGCACTACCGGAATTATGGAAGCTGTCTTTGTAAAGGAAGTTTTATAAATATATTTACATTGTGAATGTGTTTCTTGGCAAGTCCCCTGTGTTTGAGAATTACAGTAAGTAAAACGACCCTCTAAACACTTTTTCAAAAAAGAAAAGAATTAAGGAATTTCTGGATGGTGGGGTGCAGACAATTAGATATTACCGCCTGACCCTCCGCTGCCAGCTGTGGGCAGCTTCCGACCGCTGTGTTCCTCAAACTTGACATCACACATCACTCACTGTGCATTCCTGCAATTCCCAGAGACGCTGAGCATCTCTTGTTACTGACCGCTTGAGACTCCACGTATTCCAGGACCATTTTCTTTTTAGGTAGTTATTGACTTTAACATGTAGCATATTCTGGATACTGTTCCTTTGTCAGTCATGTAAGACTGCTGGTATCTTTTTCTAGTCTGACCACCTTAAGTATGATGTCTTTTGTCATGCAGAAGTTTCCGTTTTGTGTGGTCTGTGTTCTTAGTTTTTAACATTGATACTTCAAAGGTGTTGCTTCTCATCTTGTTTTCCAATCCATCTTGAGTTCGGTTGTGTGGATAGTGTGGATGTGGCTCTGATTTCACCTCCTGTGTGGACTGGTCACAGTCACGTCTCAGTGCTGATGAATGGTGCCTTCTCCCCGTCACTGGCACAGCCCCAGCTTCAAGCCCAGTCTACCTCTGCGTGGCCGCTGAGCTGTCTGCTCCACCGCCGGCGGCTCTGCCGGATCCCACGGTCTGGATTAGTCTCACAAAATGCCTTGATGCCTTCAGCTTATCCTTTCATCCATGGGGTTTTCGTGCTGTTCTTGGCCCTGTGCTCTTCAATACCAGCTCTCACGTAGGGTTCCCACTCTGAGAGAATCGTAGATTGGAGGGTGGGTGGGGTGCTTTCTTGGGAATGTACTGGATGTGTAACGTAATATGAGCGATGACTGGCATTGTGTCCATATTGAATCTTCTCTGATTAATGAGGTTTTCGCTGGTGTCTGAGAGATCGTTGATGCCTGGCTCACCAGTGTCTTCATCCGCGTGCTGTGTCGTGTTCCTGGGCTCTGGCTGCTCTCCCTCAGCTCGAGTGAGCACTATGAGCCCAGCTGCCTTCGGCTTTCATGGTCATAGCAGCCTTTCGCCTTGCTGCGAGCAAAGGGAGGTGCCGAGAGTCCATGGGAGCGGCCCAGGCTCCCTGGCGTTTGGAGCGGGCCTTTTACGGTGTGTGGCTGGTGAGGTGAAGGGTTTACTGTAGGCAGTAACTACCAGACTTGGAGGCCCACTAGCTCATCTAAGCGGAATGGGGTTGGGCTTGGTTAGCAACCATTTCTGAGTATATCTGGGCTGCTACAGGAATTGTCTTTCCCTTCCTTGGGGTGATTTAGGATTTTTTTTAATGGCTGTGGTCATAAGAACTGAACTTCTTCTTGACCTCCAGAATTCCGTCCCCGGGATCCTGAGGTGAGCAAATTAGGGAGCTTTTAACAGAGCCTTTCAGGGCAGCAGTGGGGCAGCGTGGTGGGTCCAAACGTGGCCCTGACTCACCGTGGCTGCGCTGTCCCCCGGTGTCATACACCGTAGCCCTGGGTGCTCCTCGGCTGCACACTGTGCGCCGGAAGCTGTCCTGCTCCTGCGGTGTCCCCCGCCCCCCTGGGGATGTCCTTCTCCCCAGGGGTAGAGCAGGCGGCCTCAGTGTGGGCAGCGTGTTGCCCATCACCTTCACTGACAGCTCCGCCCTGGAGTTGGAGTGCGATGTGGAGCCCAGAAAGTTCTACACCTTGGGGACACACTGTCCCTAGTGGATGGCTGTAGCCTGACCCTGGCTGCAACTTCCTGTGAAGAAGGAAGCCAGGTGGCTCTGGGAGGCTCACGGGCACCCCCGCCCAGCAGACCCAAGCTCTGGGACTGAGAAAATGACTTGTCTTCATGGCCCATTTCAGGGATGAGAATGTTCTAGAGCAAACCCCTGCTTACCCCAGACTCTCACCCAGAAAAGGTTGCGAAGGCCACTTGAAAGCTTAACCCTGACAAGCAGCAGTCCCGACCCTGCCCCGTGCAGTGCAGGGGTGGAGTGCCAGGAGAGGGAGTCCGGGGCTGCTGGGAGGAGGGGCCGTGCGGGAGGGAAGGGCCTGGCTACGTCCTGTGTGGCCGTTTCCACACAGATGGTGGGGAGAGTCGGAGGATGCACAGGAAGACACGTTAGACTCGGGGCATCCAAGCAGGACAGACGAACGCTGCCGCCCATCCCTGCTCCTAAAAATGAGTGCGGGTCCTGGTGGCCCTGGTAGGTCTCCCAGGCACCAGGCTGCTGCTTGGAGAGCGACCACAGACTCCCCCAGCCTGCGCTGGCGCGGTGCCTGACCTGAAATCACAGCCCTGAGGGTCTTGCGAGTGCTGCGGTGGAGGAGGCTTCCTGCTGACAGGCGGTGGTGGGATTGTGGCGAAGGGAGTGCGGCCTCACTGTGGACATGCCGGTGGTTCCCGAGGTGGCCGCCGAGGCCCGTGCAGGCCCGTCCCTGAGGGTCCTGCCCCGTGCATCTCACAGGCGACCGTAGCATGGGGGAGATTCTCCCTCCCTCCATCCCTCCCGCCCCTCTCATTGGTGCCTTGTTACGTCCTCCCTGGAGCTGAGCTCTTCTCTACAAGTGGTGGGTGGTAGGACGGCAGTGTAGTCTCTGGGTGGACAATGAGACTGTTAGCTGTACTGGTTTGGGGCGCTGTAGGACAACATATGAGCCCCCCAGGAGCTGCTTCAACGAGTCACATTTGTCTTCTTTCCCCTTACGTGGAAATATCTGCATGGCACTCACAGGAGGGCTTGGGCAGTGTGCAGGCTGGCCCAGCAGAGGGATTGTCAAGTACTTAATCGGAGCTGCTCTTTTCTTAATTAGTGATTAAGACAGGGTAATATTGAAATGATCTGTAATAAAATCTGCCAAGATGCTTCTTTTGTTGTCTTCATCAGTGCTGTATTCAGCCCTGTCAGTCTTGTAGAAACACTGTGACTCACTGGGTTCCATGATTTGTCTCCTCTGCACACAGATGCTCTGCCCCGCCCTTTGGGGGGGAGCAGGTGGATGGGTGGGAGGGGCCCTCAAGCTAGGGGGAGTGGTCTCCATAGCGGGTCACTGCCCTGCCCTGGTGCAGCAACCGCCTCTCTCCTCTCCCTTCATACTGCTGCCCTGTGCCCAGCCTGAGGAAGGCGAGGAGGGGCTGGGACAGGGCCCGCCAGGGTGGACACCCCTGGGTCTGAGGCCTCAGGTCCCAGGATTTGGTGGTGTTCTCAGGACTTTCTAGCAGTGGGTACAGATGGGTGGGAGCATAGACGTGCCCGGTGATGGGGGCCATGGTGGAGGGCTGGTGGGGGCAGAGCAGGCGGGTGGGGCCTTGGGCCTCAGAGAGATGGTGGCATGGTGGGCACCTCCTCTGGCCAGCAGCTACAGGCTCACACTGCCCAGGGGCAGCACGGCCTTCCCTGGTGATATGCAGAAGTGCAGGGAGTCCAGCAGCCCCCCCCCACTCCATTCTAGAACCCTCCCTGGTCCCTTTCTCCATTCTAGAGCCTTCCCCGGTCCCTTACTCCATTCTAGAACCCTCCCCAGTCTACTCCATTCTAGAGCCTTCCCCAGTCTACTCCATTCTAGAGCCTTCCCCAGCCCCCTACTTCATTCTATAGCCCTCCTCAGTCTACTCCATTCTAGAGCCCTCCCCAGTCTACTCCATTCTAGAGCCCTCCTCAGTCTACTCCATTCTAGAGCCCTCCTCAGTCTACTCCATTCTAGAGCCCTCCCCAGTCTACTCCATTCTAGAGCCCTCCCCCAGTCTACTCCATTCTAGAGCCCTCCCCCCTGCATTTCTTCTGGGAAAGGGAGGGAGAGCTTGTGGCGCTGCAGGAGACCAGCTCTCAAAGCCCTGTCCTGGGGCTGGGCATGGACTGCTCCATCTCTCCCCCCACCCTTAGGTCCAGACCCCCTGGGAAGCGGATCTGAGGATAGCCAAGGGTTTTCACCGGCAGCCTTTCCGTGTCTCTCCCTCTCCTTCCCTCCCAGTCTGCAGGAGCTCTGCATCCACAGGCTGGATTGGAGGCTGGAGAGTCAGAGGGCACAGGGGCGGCCGGACAGGGTTGAGACCCTCCCCTGCCTGCCTGCCCTCGGCCCTGGGCCCTGCTTCCCTGGGTAGGGACCCGGTTTACCAGCTTCCCCACCCCATGAAGTCATGACTCGGAGCCCATGTCCTGAGGGGCAGGGGCTGTGGGTAGAGGTCCGGTGACCAGGCCTGCATGTGGGGGCCCTCCCAGCTCCCTCCCCGACACCGGGCAGGAACGCAGTTCTCCAGGTTAAGCTGCAATAAGGCAGAAGCCTATTTTCCACGCATGATATTCAGCTTTTTCCAAATTGCTATTTTAATATAATTTACCAAGTCACCGGAGACAAATAATCCACTTACAGGAAGCGGTAACACTCCATTCTTCCCTAGCGCCCCGTTTCCCTGGAAGTGTGGCTTGCAGGCACCCTGCCCTCGTGGAGATCTCGGGGGGCTGTGGGGTGACAGCCCACCTCTGTGCTCTCACTAGGTGGGGAGGGGTGCGGCCCAGGCCGACTGTGCCCTGGCTGGTCAGAGCAAAGGCTGCTGAAAACAAAGAGCGCAGACAGGATCCTCAGAGACCCCATCTTTCTGGAACATCCCTGAGCCCTCCTGAAGAGGACTTTCCTCTCTCAGCTCCAGTACCAGTCAGGTGCTCCTGAGGGCCCCCACCCCCAGGCTTAAAGATGGGAGGGCTTTTGTGTGTGGCTCAGTCCCCTGCCGTGCATGTTGCCTGTGTAAAGCAGCCTGCCACTCCTGGGGCCTGTCAGTCCCCTGTTTGGGCAGTGGACCAGCGAACTTGGGGAATGTTTGATTCTGTTCAGTCTCTGATCCCACCATTGAGGGTTTGGCAGAGCTTTCAAAGAAGGGGTCACAGAGCCCCCAGAGCTCCTGGGGGCCGGGCCTGTGTTCACTGACAGCGGTGGTGAGGGGAGTCGCAGCAGGACTTGGCCAGAGCCCTGTGGAGACTAGAGAAGGGCAAAAGGGTGTCCCGGATCTGCAGACAAGGAAGGTCTCCCCTGCTGGGGGACGTGGAGGGGGTCTGGACGTCCGGCACTGGAGGAAGTAGCAGAGGGCTGGGCTGGGGGGGGTCGCCAGCGTGCCCAGGCATCACGTGAGATGGTTTCTGCTTCATGCTTGGCAGCTGTGGCACAGGATGGCAGCCATGTGATTAGAAGAGGCACCGCAGCTCCCGCTGGCGCTGGCTGGGTGGCTCCCTCGTAAAGGCCTGCAGCACTTCACTACTCCTGATAGTCACCCAGTCCCAAGGCAAAGCTGTTGAACGTTAGTGCTGCGTACAGTGTTCTGAGTATCCCTTCCAACCTGTACGATGAAGCCATGGCAGTAACCCACCCCACAATTTACCAGAAACGAGTTAGCTTAAAGAAAAATAAATGGGCAGAGGTTTCCTTTTCTGGTGCTGTTGGAGGACTGGCTGTCCACAAAATCTCCAGCACCCCAGGATGCTGTTGTTGCTTCTGTAAACATGATCATAAGGAGAGATGATCAGAGACTAGAAAGCTAGGGAAATGCAAGTCTTGAGAGAGAGGGGGTCGGCCTTACAGACGGTCTTCACCAGGAAGGCTGCCTGGGATTTCTTGGGCCTGCAGTCTGGTTTTAATGAGCTTAAGTGGAAGATAAAACCTGGGGCTTCAGAGGCTGAACAGGTGTAGGCGTTGCCTTTCTTGACCTTGGTCATAAAGGTTAATGAAAATGAAAGATTTCCGTCCTCCTCACTCACTCTGCCCCAGGATTTCCAACAGTATCTTGCATTCACAATGGGTACCAATTCACATTACCTATTTGGCTTGAAAAGTAGTTGCAAGTTGAAAATTATTTTGAGGTATTCTGGGAGATAATAATACCCTAAAGTCCCAGCAAAGCAAAGTCAATTTTTTATTGTCAAAAAGAAAACTATTTTTAAAAACAAGTCCCAAAGAATTCCGACAGATAAAAGTTCCAAGACAGCGAGTCTTCACCGGGGGCAGGAGAATGCAGCTGCGGAAAGAGACGTACCCAGGAGTCAGAGTTTTATAGAGCAATCTGAAATGCTCTGTGAAATGAGTCTGGTATGTTTAAAATGATTTAAAAAAAAGAAAGCAAGCATGAAAAATATTGAATCAGAAAGTGAAGGGGGAAACAATTACAATGTGCAAGACAAGTTTCCAACATAATAGATGAGTTAGAACGTGTGACATAGTGGGCAGATGAAAAATGAACTAGAAGAGAGCAGAGGAAAATAGAAGAAAGAGAGGTTAGAAGAAATGGAGGACAATGTGGACAAAACCAGAGTCTGCCTCACCAGAGCTCAGGGAAAAATAAAAGGAAAGCCGGAGGCACGGGTGGTACGTATGAGATAGCGCAGCTGGCTCCCACAGCCGGTGGACGCCCCCTGCTCCTCACAGGCGGGGACCAGACCGTTTCCAGTGGAGTAATTTCCACAAGGGACAGCAGAACATCCAAGACAAGGCAAGCACTCTGAGCAATCCGAAAGAACGGTTGGCAGATTCCCAAAGGAGGGGCACAAGGAAGTTGACACTAACAGCTGAGGGCAAGATACCATGTGGATCACGGCCGAGACAGTAGCTAACTTCGTCTTGTAGGTCCAATAAAGCTGTCCTGGAACAAGGATGAAGTAAAGATGTTTTGAGACAAATAAAAACCGACAGAGCTAAAGCCAACGAGCCTCTCGTGAAAGAGCCTTCTCTAATGGTTGGATTTCAAAAAGGACGATTTCAGAAGAAAGATCTAGATGCAAGAAGAAAGAATGAGTGAAAAAAGGATAAAATTGTAAGCAGCTTTGATCACTGATACAGAAAGCAACAGCAAGAACAGTATCTCAGCAGGTAATGTTAAAGTCAAATAGGACTAAAACCCAAGACAGTATTAGCATATAGCTAAGAAAAGATGAGATCTGTATATGTCTTTGAGATGAGTATAATCAAAATATTATTCACTTATTATGCTGTTTGGGAGAAGAATAATGATTCATTTGTACCATTAACTTAAATATGCAGAGGAATGCTTCAGATACTTAAAACACTTCAGTAACCTCCAGATTAATTGGAGGTGGGACATTAGAACAAAAAGGGAATTGGAACCAGTGTACATGTAGGCAAGAGAGAAAAGTGGTAGGCAGATAGGACAACTGGAAACTTTGGAATAGCAAAATGCAAATTGATGTTGATGTGTCAGGAATAGATCACTGTTACCAGGGCCCGAGCTGCTCCATTTGGGGCCCTGGTGACGTGAACCCCCTCCCCTCCCAGCTGTTATTGATGTCGATGTGTCAGGAATAGATCACTGTTACCAGGGCCCGAGCTGCTCCATTTGGGGCCCTGGTGACGTGAACCCCCTCCCCTCCCAGCTGTTGCCATGAGCCAAAAGGACACAGCCAAGGTGGGAGTCAGGGAGTATTTGTGAAAATGGATTGTATTCTCCAAATGTCTTTAAAGAATCAGTACCACGGGCTGGGAATGTGGCTCAGTGGTAGAGTGCTTGCCTAGCATGCGTGAAGCCCTGGGTTCGACTCCTCACTATCACATACACAGACAAAGCAGGAAGTGGTGGTGTGGCTCAAGTGGTAGAGCACTAGCCTGGAGCACAGAGAGGCTCAGGGGCAGCACCCAGGCTCTGAGTTCAAGCCTTAGGAACAGCAAAAAAAAAAAAAAAATCAGTACTGACTATAATATGCACATCATCTTTTCTTAAAACACAAGGTACAAGTCATTAACCAAGAAAAACTAATGAGACAAAATTAAAAATGAGCCATGTGTTTATAAATTTACTGATAAGTAAGCAAATGAAGAGATAGAAGAAAGTAGAACAGTCTTAGACATCGCGACCAGTATCACTACAGATTCCCGGAGATTCAGAGAAAGTAGAATGCTATTACAAAATTTCAAAACTTAGAGGACATATTCCTGGAAAAAAATGGTGTAGTAATCTGAGAAAGTCTGAATTGTTTTCTATAACCATATAGAAATTAAATCAGGAGTGAATTTTTTTCCACCCACTAAGAAACGCTGCTGATTTACTGGTACTCTCCAGACATTCAAAGGTAGAAGGGCTCACATCCCAGTCCTGTGTAGACTCTTAATGAAGCTGGAAAAGGAGGGATTGGCCAACAGCCTGATGCTTCAACCAGGTGCTGACAGGTCAAGAAAGGAAAATTCCAGGAGAATCTACCAAGTGTGCATGCTCGATCCCTGGGTGAGATGTGAGCTACCAGACCCAGCCATGTAAAGAATATGACACATTGTGAAGAGCCGGAGCTCATTCCAGGAACGCAAGGTTGGCACATTAAAGGAACTCTGGTGCCCACATCATCGACTCCATGACCAGATAGAATTTAGGAGGACAGTTGGTCACCTCAACTGGTGGCCAGAATGCTTCTGCTTCACCTCTGTAGCTATCTCTAGGAAGAACTCCAGTAAACTGGGAATGGAAGGGGACTTTTTCTTGGTGCTGTGGATTGTCATAAAGCGAGCTTCATTGTCACAGGGAAATGTCAACACAGCCTCAAAGCCAGGATGGGAAAGGCAAGGATGTTGTTGAAGGAGTTAGTAGCTGAAGAAGTGCAGTGCTGTCCGTAGCTGCCAGCACTCCAGCCTGACGTCCAATGGCTTCCGTATCAAAATTCCACGCATCTCCTAGTTCCTGGCTTACCTATACGCTCTGGTTCACATTGTCTTCTGACTCCCATAACTTCCTGGCTGTTGTTTAGATCTTCCCGCCCCCAGCATCTGCTTCCTGTCTGGCCCACTGTCTCAGCCCCACCGTTTCCTCAACCTCTCAGCTTATTTCTCCACTGAAATAGTGCTTGCTGCCCTCTTCAGTGCTGTCCTGCTCTGAGATGCAGCCTGTATCTGGTGCAGGGTGCATGCTCTTTGAGTCTGCCTTTAATCATTGTTGGCTGTTAAGTGCATGTGGGAAGAAAATGAACAACTACTTTTGATGCTACCTAAAAGTTGGCCTGCTCCCATCCTGTGTATCAGGCTGCCGGTACTTATGGAGAAAATGGCGCTTATTTTAATGAGACAAGAATTTTGAAACTAAGTCATTAAGTGAGCAAGCGGTCCCTGCTTTGGTTCTTCCTGAACCCAGACTAGATAAACCAGGCCAATTGTTGCTCCGAGAGTTTTACAGTTGTGCTAATGGCTCTCACACTAAAATCTCTCTCCCTTGTATTTTCTTTCAGTCTGAACCCGAGGGCTTTTCTCATTTCCACTTGTACGTGTGTGCTGCTTTTCTTGTGAGATGGAGGAAAGAAATACTAGAAGAAAGAGATTTTCAAGTAAGTAAATGCCTTTTCAGAAGAACTTGGGTTTGACTCTCTGCTGGGAGAGAGGGTTGGTAAGTCTTAGTTCGCGGTGATTTGTGGAGGCGCCGTGAGGCGTCCTGCTCTGCTCGCTGCTGGCCTGCTGCTGCTGGACGCTGGCCTGGCTGGTGCCACAGCGGCCAGCACTCGGGGCCCCCGCAGTGTGAACGTGGCAGGCATCGTGAGCTAATGAGTGTGGGACAGGCCCCGCCCTGCCACTTCCCTGAGCCAGCGGGTCCTCAGCAGCACCTCCCAGAACCTTCCCAGCCCCAGGACTGTGATGCGAGAGTCAAAGGGTCTCAGTTCCCGTCTGGCCAGACCGCTTGGTACCTGGGCCCTGTGACATTGCTTAAACTTCTGAACCAGTTTCTTCAGCAGGGCAAGTGCACCCATGTCTTAGGCATTGGTTCACCTCCTGGTAGGCTCTGGTCCATCCAGGGGACCGCATGTGGCCCAGGTCTCAGCCCTTGGCCCATCCCTCAGTGTCCCTGCGCTGTGCTCTGACTCCCAAGTGGGCCACTGACCCCTGTTTGACCTGACATGGACAGGAGGTCCTTCTGCCATACCCTCCTAACAGACAGGCCCAGTGGTGAGTGGCCCGCTCTGGACAGGGGTGAGGCGGTCCAGGCTGTAGTGAGAGCACTGGACAGGATCGGGACAGTCCAGGCTGCAGAGAGAGACCAGCAGTACAGGGCTGGGCTGTGCCCCAGGGCTGAGGGTCACTCTCCTCCGTTTTACAGCCTGGGCCCCGGTACTCAAGTGGGAAGAAAGGCCGGGGGGTCCCGCAGGCTGAGTCCCCAGTGCAGAGGCTCAGGGAAGCTCGCCAGACTGCCTGCTGCTCAGCCCTGTGCCGTCAGGTGACTCTGAGTATCTGCACTTCCCACTTGAGATGTGCCGCCGGGGTGCTGCTGCCCTGCGCCTCCTGTGGAAGCCCAGGAGGCTGGCCAGCAGGGGCTGCTTCTGCTGCGCTTCCCTGGAACCCTGGCATCGGGGGGGGGGGATCGGCTCTTTTTCACCCCTGCTGCTATTGCTCCCTTGGTCAGTGTGGGGCACACGTGATCTGAGGACAGCAAGGTTGTCACTGGGCCTCCAGACCAGCCACCTCCCCTGCCTGGTGTGCACGGTGTGTTAGCAGTGGGATCCCTGGCGGCTAGAGCTGCCAGAGCCCCTGGCCCCTTGTGTGGGTGCACTTTGGGAACACAGGGCCCCAGGAGACATGTCAGCAAGCAAGGTCGAATAAAACTCCCACAGTGTCCCTGGAGGCTCTGGAGAGCAGGCCTGGCTGGCAGAGGCCGGGCTGCCGGCCTACTGGCCTGTACGCCAGAGGGAGACGCGGCGGCCCCCTTGAGCACACAGCCACTCAGGTGGTCTGTGGCCAGTGCATAAGTCCCACTGGCCAGTGTGCCCTAGCTGGCCGGAGGCTCAGCCGACTCAGGTTGGCGATGGGGTAGGAGAGATGTCCTCATCACTCTGCATGACCCTGTGCGGGGGCCAGAGGCTCCTCAGCAGCCCGGCTGTGCCTCCCTCTGGCCGGCCACAGGCTGGGCATCCTGGGATGATGTCCACAGTCTGGTGAAGGAAGAGGGGAACGCATACCTACTTCTAGCAACGAGTGGCCCCGCTGACCGCACCTACCCCCATCTCTCCTGGCTGCCCCCCTCCACTGCCCAGCCTCAGGGCAGCCTGGGGCCGCCACAGGCTCTTACTCTTGCTGTAAGAGGAGTCTTGGGTCAGAGCAGGCCCAGACCCTCTCAGAGGTGAGGACAGGAGGTTCACTGGGGTCTGCTGGTGACAGACACCGTCATGGCAGCCGTGACGCAAGAACACAGCTAGCCGTGGCTCAGATCGCCTTCATCCTGCACAGTTTTGTTTAAGAGACAGTTCGTTTGCTATTGGGCAGGAGCCAGCCACAGTGGTAATTAGATAGAGGCCTGGCCTGGGGCAGCTGACAGACTGGCCTGGCTGGCCTTGTCTGAGCCCTGCTCACTTAACTTGAGGTCAAGAGAAGATGAGAGAGAAGGCCCACCACACCACTGGGTCATGCCCGTATGAGGGTGGGTGCAGCCCCTGGAGCCCCTGAAGCTACACAGCCTGCGGGGGGGAGGGTGACGGGGGGGGAGGGTGACGGGGGAGGTCACGGGGGGGAGGGTGATGGGGGGGGCAGGAAGCCGCAGGGGTCCCGCTGTGCTCAGAATAGATTAGTGCTTTGATCTCTTGGGGCTGGTGGAGAGTGTAGTGTATCACCTTGACATGTTGTGGATAGAACTGAGTGGAAGGGAAGTGGGGAGAGAAAACAGAAATCAGAGAAAGAACCCCGGGAGTCCTGTTGAGCAGGGGAATTTAGGAAACCAGTTGTGTGGTGGGGAGGAGGTGGATTGGAGGTCAGGAGGACCTCCTGTTTGTGGGGTGGGGGTGGCGGGTGGATTGGGGTCTTTCTGGCCTAGTGTTCCTGGCTCCTGGCTCCTGAAGCGCTCGCTCTTGGCGTGGCAGTGGTTTCTTTTTGGGAATTGTGCTGCTTGCCATAGGAAGGAGGTTCTGTTGGGGGATGAGGGGTTTGCAGTGCAAAGCCTGGGCCCTGGAGGCAGTGGACAGCCTGGGGGGCCCGAGAATGGGGATGCCGCCTTCCATGCGCCTCTCGGCTCTGGGGCCTACTCGGGTCCAGGTCTGGTTATGCCCAGTTTCGTGATGATGTAGGGCGTACAAGGGGCTGGGAGTGTGGACACGGATTCAGACCGCGTCCTCCAGCACTGACCCGCGGTGCACAGGCTGTCCTAAGGAAGGCTCACTAGGGCCCTGGGCTCCGGGGCCCGGCGTCCTCGCTCTGCCTGCAGCCGTCCGGCCTCAGGAAGGCGGTCTCCTGCAGCCAGCTCCTCCCTGTGCCTCTGACTCCCGTGGCCCCTGGCTCCGCACGGCAAGCTTCCAGCGAGTGACTGTCGTACCAAGCCCCGCTTCCCCTCTGCCAGCTGCGGGCTCCGCCCGTGCTCACAGGCTGCTGCGCTGGGGCCCATCCGCACAGTCTTACCGCCCTGGACCCTGGGGCCGATTCACCGTGCCAGGATAGGGTCGTGAACCCAGGGGAGGCCCCAGACCTCCCGGCCTCCTCAGACGCGTGTGACCCTGTAAACCTTCAAAGGGCCAATGCCAGCACGTCACATGCCTAGAACCTTCCGTGGCTCTGTGGCTGGGGCACAGACCCTTCTCTCAGTGTACGCTCCGGCCCAGGGGGCTGTGTGTGGTTGGTGTTGTAGATCTTGGCTCACTTGCCATCTTTTGATGATTTTAAGCGCAGCATTAGAGCTTTTAAAGATGAACCATTGCATTGTGTCCGTTTTACTACACAGCACCTGAACTTCCTAGCTTGGCTTACTGGCATCCTATAAGCCACCCACTTTCCTCTCATTGTTCACAGCTGGCCCTCCCTCCCTTCCTCTCTCCTCCCTCTCCCCGCTTCCCTCCCTCCCTCCCTCGCTGCCTGCCTGTCCCCCTCCCTCGCTGCCTGCCTGTCCCCCTCCCTCGCTGCCTGTCTCCCTCCCTCGCTGCCTGTCCCCCTCCCTCGCTGCCTGCCTGTCCCCCTCCCTCCCTCGCTGCCTGCCTACCTGCCGGAGCTAGGCACCTCATCCTTGTGCCTAGTGAGAGGCCACACCCGCACGGCAGCCTGCCATCAGATAGACGGCTATCCCAGAACAGTGTGGATTGGAAATGCTCTCAGGAGTTTGGGAAAGCCTCCACGCACGGAAGGAGTTGGCTGTTGTTCTGAATCTTACTGACAGCAGCTCTGTAGACACAGAGGAGGTGGCTGCTTACAGCCGTTTGTGTTTAATTAATTTCTGGTGGACAAGTGTGCTGCTTCCTGTGAAAAGGCGGGCTTCTCTGAGGGGCCAGCACAGCGGGAGGTGTATGGACAGGTCAGCACACTGCCGCGCATCAGTGATGCAGGTCCCAAGGCCTCCTTGCAAATAAGAAACAACTTTGTATGCATGGTGGCTGATCATCTTCGAAGCCCGAGAGGCAGTGGAAAGACAGGCTGGGGGCCTGGGTTCTGGATGCCTGGTTCCATGCCCAGAGGCCATAGCTGTCTAGTCGGCCCTGTTTGTGTGGGGCTGAAGGGCAGAGGTTGCCTGGGTTCTTTTGAGTCTTCGATGAAGCCTTGTGGTGTCCTCAGTGGCTCAGTGAGGAGGCGAGATGAAACAGGGCCGGGCAGGGTCAGCATGCGAGGTCCAGGTGTTGGCTGCCCCTGGTCCTCACAGCTACAGTGCATACCCTGGGAGCTCCCACCCTGGCCGGGCTATGTGATGTCCCTGCCCTCAGGGCAGCTGCAAAGGGCTGGGAGCGACGGACCATCCATCAGGTGTCAGTGCAGGCTGTGGTTGGGTACGGGGGCTGGGTCAAGGAATAGAAGCGAAAGCTCAGGAGCCTGACAGGACAGGGTAGCCGGCCCCTTGTGGGATGGAGTGTGTGACTGCAGCTTCAGTCCGCAGGGGGGAGTCTGCCTGCTGTTTTGGGCTGGGAGCACAGGTGGTGGGGTGGGGAGGGAGGCCCCCGGCAGGAGATGGAGTATACCTGGATGCTGCCGGCTGCGCGGGTTGGGAGAATAGCTTAGCATAGACAAAGCTGCAGTGCTGTATCCATTTGCACTCAATGGTCCCACTCCTGACGGATCCATGACCTAGGCGTTACAAGGCCTGACCACTCTGGCACAGCGACCTTTGCCCGCCGGATGGAACAGGGTTTGGGAAGTGGAAGGGAGTTCAGCTGCTCCCTTCGTTGCATCCCTGATACAGTGAGCACACCTGTGCTGGTGGGAGGCTGGAACGGGGAATGACCAAAGGACCACGGAAATGGGTCAGTTCCCACGACAGTCTGCGCGTGGAAGGGACAGCCAGACTGGAGGGACCTGAGAGCCGCAAGTGGAAGGGCCAGGGGCCCAGCCATGGCCTCCCAGGCGTGGGGAAGTACTGAGGCCAGGAGCTGGGTTTCCAAGATGGCAGTGGCCAGCAGAGCCTTTCCTGACTACATCTGCAAGACAGAGAATTCGCTGGGAAGGTGGCTCCGTGGTAGAGTGCTTGCCTAGCATTCATGAGGCCCTGGGTTCAGTTCCTCAGCACCACAGAACCGGAAACAGCCGAATTGGTGCTGTGGCTCAAGTGGTAGAGCGCTCTCCTTGAGCCGAAGAGCTGAGGGACAGCGCCCAGGCCCAGAGTTCAGGCCCCACAACCAACAAAAAACAAACAAACAAAACAACAACAAAAAGAGAATTTGAGCAAAACTCCCACAGGAGGGAACTTGGAGTATGTTGGACAATTACCAAAAAACAAACAAAAAACCCTAAAACAATCATATCCCTCACCTGGGCCAGAAAGCTCCAGAGCCCGCGTGGCCGCCGTGCCCAGGCTGTGTGTCTGCTCAGTGTGGTCCGTCAGACCCAGGTGGTGGCAAGGCAAACGCAGGACCACCAGCCCCTGAAGGTGAGGGGGTCCTTGCACAGTATTGTGGGTCAGGAGGAAAGTGGCCCTGCGGGCCCGGGGCCTCCTGCGTGACTGCCTCATGCCACCTGCCCCCAGTGTCCGGGGCCAGGACTTGCGCACAGAGCGGCATGGAGCAGCGCTGGCTGACAGCGCAGTGGGCTTTGGAAAGCCCTGCAGTCCTGGCAGGTGTGCATCTCCACAGGCCCTAGTGGGGACCCCAGCTTCTTGGGGGTAAACCTGCTGCCATCCTGATCCGCCACCTGGACGTGGTTACGTTGGGGTCTTGTCCTGTCTGCCGGTATCAAGTAGCCCCCATCTCCAAAGGCTGCCATCCCCCAGAACGCACTGTGTCTGGTGCTCTCCTAAACACGTGCCCCTCTGGAGGGGCTGGGGTGAGGCGGTGCCCCTCGCCCTGGCCACCTCCGCTCGGGGCCTGTGCACGTCCGCACCGGCAAGCCCTTTTCTTTTCAGACTTGGCAGAACGGCTCCTCCCTGCACGGCGACATCATTCACGATGGTAACGGCCATCCAGGTCACTGCTGAGTGAAGTGGAGTATCATCTGTAAAGTTTAATGGCAACTTTCTTATCAGGGTAAATGATTAAAGGTTGAAGATGATGAGATACGGGGAAAGATGAAAGGCGGGAGATTGCCGGAGGAGGCTCAGGTGGCTGGCTGGATCTTAAGACCAAGGAGAATAAGGAAAGGTCTTTTTATTTTATTTTATTTTTTCTGGGGCTCAATTAAAGCAAGCACTGTTCCAAAGGAAAAGCTTTCTCCTGCTCCCTGTAGTGACTTTCTGGGAAGGTCCCCGTGAGGTGCCTCAGCCCGCGCTCGGCCTGCACCCCGGGTCCTCCCCCTGCCTCCACTCTTCCCTCCTCCTCTCCCTCCTCCCCCTGGTGCCTCGTTCCTCCTGTTGCCTGGAGGGGACTCCCGTGGGTAGGGAGCCGCTGGGGGGAAGGCCGGCCGGCCTGCTTCCCGGCCATGTGGGCCTTGCAGTAGGGGTCCACACCTTGTGTGCCCCTCGAGTGGTCATCTTCCAGGGAGATAAGTGGGTGCCATGTTGGTTTTGGGTTTGCTACTGTTGTCTTTTCTTTAAGAATTGAACCCTTGGCATAGTTTGAAAGGACTGGAAGTCGGCAGAGAATCAGTTTTTGTCCCATGACTGCTCAGACACATGTGTAGGTTTTATTAAACCTGCACTGTGCGTATCACTTTCCTCAGAGGATCAGCAGGTGGGACTTGAGCCCACATGGGCTCAAGAGAGTGGAGGCCATGCTTTATACTGAGTGCCGGTGGCCAGGTGTTGCCCCTGGTGTGCAGTACAGGGCCCTGCACACGGCACAGTCTTCGTTAGTCAGGTGGAGAATGTGACACAGCTTACAGGGTGCACCCATGGGCCCATGCGTGGGTGGTCCACCACATGGGGCTGCATTTGAGTCCACGGCAATCATTCACACACCCAGGTGTCTGGATTTTTTTTTTTTTTTTTGGTCTAGTCGTGGGGCCTGAACTCTGGGCCTGGGCTCTGTCCCTCAGCTCTTCAGCTCAAGGCTAGCGCTCTACCATTTGAGCCACAGCACCACTTCTGGCTTTTTTCTTATGTGGTGCTGAGGAATTAAACCCAGGGCCTCATGCATGCAAGGCAAGCATTCTACCACTGAGCCACCTTCCCAGCCCAGGTGTCTGGATTTAAAGGACTTCATTTTCCTTTTGCTTTTTATTTTGAAGTTATTCTGTAATAGTATTGCGTCCTCTGAGGGATGATTCCAACACCTCTTAGGAGTTGCCAGCTTCTATCGCTGAGTGGGTTCAACGTGTCTAAGAACACACGCCATGTGGCCATTTTGTGTGCATTGCAGTGAAAGGTCAGAGGTCAGAGGCTGTCCTTCAGCTCTGTGGCCCAAACATCACGGGCACTTGCACAAACTTGGATGGCTGTGGCGTCCCTGGTCAGATGTGTGTGTGTGTGTGTGTGTGTGTGTGTGTGTGTGCGTGTGCATGTGTGTGTGTGTGTGTGTGTGGCAGTCCCCACCATCAGATAGGTCATTGGCTGACTCCATCCTGAGTCTGTAATTCATCAGCCAGCTTGGTTGGAAAACTGCTTGGGAGGTGACTGACTGATTCGGCAGCTTAGCTTTCTAGAATATTCCTCCGTGTCTTGTAGAGGCGTGGCTGGTCCCTTTGGGCTGTGTCTGACTGGTTGGGGCCTCTGCCTGGAGCTCTGTGCAGTAACGGGAGGGCAGCTAGGGCTTTGGTGATGGGACCCTGGCTGTGGCCTGGGCTCTTGGCTTTGTAGTACATAATTGCTGCAGCCTTAGGCTGGCTGCAGTCAACCCCAGGAGCCAGTCCGGCTCCTCCCAGGACGCCCTGTCCAAGCCTCCACCAGAAGAGCAGGGGAGGAGGGGCCAAAAGCCGGGTTTGCCCACATCCTTTGCCTCTGCTCATAACTGCCCGTGAATTAATTTTGCCATTTTAGAAAAGTACTACACGTAGCTGTTCAAATCATGAATTGTGAGTGCCCTAGTATCTCATTAATGATGTTTGATATCTAAGGCAGATAAGCTTAGGGAAGCTTAGTAGTTCAGTCCCTGAAGAAATGTCATTACATCCTGGGCCTTATGAAGCGTCTGCCGCCTCCGCCGTCCCCTGTCCTGTTTGCACCGGATCGTGGACTCAAGCGATCTAGGATGGAAATAAGATGACAGGAGCTTGTGAGGAGAGTGGGAGCCATTGGAAGGCTATCTGGCCTGCAGCCCGCCAGCTCCTGAAGCCCAGGGCCCTGCCTCCCTCTCAGGGCTCTGCCCAGCGGGCTCCCCCAGGCCAGGCCACCGTGTTCCCAGGGCGGAGCTGAGGCACGTTCACCGCGGTTGTCCTCGTGGTGGGCCTCACAGTGGGGCTCGTGGTCACTGCTGTGTGGGCCCTGGTGGACAGCGCCTGGGAATTTTATATAAAACGTGAGTGGAAAGAGGGCAGAAGGACTTAGAGATAACAAAAATAGATAAGAGATGTCAGAAGGATCTAGCTGTTCTGTGCTGCCCCAAACCCGAGGCTTACTGGTTGCGATGGCAGGCAGGCTCTGGGGCTCCTCTGGGAAGCAGCGCTGGTGAGGGGCGGCCAGCGTCCTTCCTGTCATATAACCCCTCCGGTGGCTCTCGTACAAAACTGGACCACCTTTAAGCCAGACAAAGGGGGCTGAAGCATGGGTTCAGGCTCCAGGGCTTTCTGTGGGGAGGGCAGGGAGGAGTGGATGCAGAGGAGCCTGCCGGCTTCTGCTCTGGGCTTGGTGGCAGACCCCTCCCACAGGCCCAGAGGGGTCCACCCACTCCCGGGGCCCCAGCTAGCCTCCTGGGGCACAGAAGGGAGCCGGGCGGGGGGTGGTGGAGGGCAGGTGGCCGTGGCAGGAGGGAGGTCACTCCTGTGCTCAGGCAGGCAGAGCCTCAGGGCTGCAGCCTGGAGCCAGACGCAGGCACCTAGCTCAAGCCTCAGCCAGTCTGAAGGAGGAACAGGTCAGGGGAAGCGGCTGAGGGCTGTAAGTACGGCATGCATGTGAGGTGACACATGTTTGTTGAACGCTTTCCCTGTGTGAGGGCCTGTGTGGAAGGTCACGTTCCCTGGGAGGGCCTGTGTGGAAGGTCATGTTCCCTGGGCCAGGGCCTGCGTGGAAGGTCACGTTCCCTGGGAGGGCCTGTGTGGAAGGTCACGTTCCCTGGGAGGGCCTGCGTGGAAGGTCACGTTCCCTGGGAGGGCCTGCGTGGAAGGTCTCACTCCCTGTGTGAGGGCCTGCGTGGAAGGTCTCACTCCCTGGGCCAGGGCCTGCATGGAAGGTCTCACTCCCTGGGCCAGGGCCTGCATGGAAGTTCACGTTCCCTGGGCCAGGGCCTGTGCCAGGCCTATGTGGAAGGTTCCCCGGCAGAACAGACCCACCAGGAAATGTTTGGCGTGCCTTGCCCAGTAGCAGTGTGCAGGCTTGGGTGAGCGCGGTGGCGGCAGTGGTGATGGTGGTGAGTGGCCCGGGGCTGTGCATGGGCCAGGTCCCGTCCTTCCACCACCTCTGGTGCCTCCTCCACTGCCACCCCGGCTCTTCAGCCGCAGGCGCTCTGAGGTCAGGGCCCCACCGCAGGCTCCGTAGCACACTGGCTCCTGTTCCCCTCACTCCAGTGTGGGCTCTGCTGGCAACGTCCCCTTTATGGCTTAACACTGAGGAAGGGAGAGATCGGGACTTGGCTATAACCCCCCCCCCCCACACGCATGCATTCACATGCCTTGGGTCCTGCTCCCCACATAGCTCCAGCTGGTCGTTAGGCACACCCCACTCGGTCAGGGCACCGGACCAGGGGCCGCGGGGACTACTGGTGGCTAAAAGTGTCATGTGTCCGGAGCCCCTGCAGACCTGTCCCAGCTGGGACATGCACTGTCCCAGGAGAGAGTCAGACAGGAAGGAAAGCTCAGCTGCAGAACCCTTGTCCTCACCCCTGCGCCGGCGCAAAGAAGTAAAACAAGGTGCGGCGCAGTGAAATGGCGGTGCTTGAGCAGCCTCGGGCCCCCGGCCAGCCACGGCTGCCGGCAAAGCCTCTGATCGGAACGGTGTGTTCATTTTGTTACCCTAATTAGTTTGAGGATTTTTCCAGGCAAACATGACAGGATTTGTCGGTTCAACTTTGGGGTGTTTGTTTTTTGAGATAAAACACACAGGAGGAGTTGCATTGATCTTTTAATTCCTCATGCAAATAAAAAAACATTTGCTTTTTTCGTATTTAGTGTGACTAATTCTCAGTGTGGCTGGCAGGGTGGCAGGGACGGGGCAGACCAGACACTAGAGATGGGGCCGGGCTAGGCCAGGACTGGCTGCTGCTATGCCTGCCCCATTGTCCCTGCCAACGACACCTCCTGCCACCCAGCAAGGAGCCAAGTCCTCCTCACTGCACACGGTCTTCCCCAAGGGGGCCTCTGCCTAGACTTAATAGCCACCAGCACCCTGGAGCTGGCCCTGCCTCCCTCCATGGCTTCCTGGCCAGTCCCCACAGACCCTGACTTCCTGAGCAGACTGGAGCCCAGGCTCCAGGACACTATTTACCATGTAGAACAGGAACATGCATGAAATAGACTAAGAGCGTGGTCCTAAAGTGGAGCAGACAGTGAGGAGCCGGGTCCTTGCTGAGAGCGGGGTGCCTGGGCTCCCAGGAGGACCGCCGGGTTTGTGTCTCCTGACTGAGGTCCAGTCCTGCCGCTGCTCTCTGCTGCTCTCCGATTCTGGCCTCGACCAGTAGCATCCCCTTGTGGCTCCATGTCTCCACCTGCCAGACCTGTTGACTCTTCCAAGGGTGTCCAGGTGGTCCTGGTAGTCACCCGTGTCACCGGGCTCGTGTTGCCTGCAGTCTCGGTCCAGGACCCGCCATGGAGACAGAGCATGAGCCGTGTGAGCCACGGCCCTCGTGGGAGAGTGCCCCTCGCTCCGTCGGGCTTTGTTCCGAAGCTCCCAGGTGCTGTGTGTGCAGCCAGCAATGGCTGTGCAATCAGAGGGGCTCTGCCCTGGGGGTAGCGGGTGAGGCACCAGGTCTCCACCAGCAATCCAGGGCCGTCCAGAGCGGGTTTGTAGATGAGCTGCAGATGCCTGCATCCCTGACCCCTGATCCGGGACCCCCTGCCTGGACCTCCGTGCAGCTCCCCCTGCAGCGTGAAGAGGCAGGCTTTGGCAGGGACGCCTCCTCCCAGGGCCTCTGGGTTGGCCCTCAGGTGTTAATTGGTATCTGCACTGCGCGTTGTGTGACAGTGTGTCATGGACGGGGTGCCTGCAAGCAGCACACAGCTTCTCGCCTGCAGATCAGTGGTCGGTCAGACGGCGCCTCCCCTGTGTCCTCCCGTGAGCAATACTAACCTTTCATACGGTACTAACCCCTCTGGGAAGGCTCCTCCACCAGACTGCAGGCTTCCACCCTCATGCCGGGACCTGGAGGGGTAGCACGGTGGCGCCAGGTGACAGACCTCAGACCTCAGTGAGGCAGAGTGGGGCGCCTGGCGTTCCTCGGATCCCTCTGGACGTAGGCCATTTTCAGCCAGAGCTGGCTGGGTAGGCAACAGTGGTGTCTCCTCCATACCCATCTGACTGACAGCTGCCACCACTCAGGGTGTAGCCAGATGGGCCACGCCTGGAGGCTGGGGTGGAGGGGCCACGGTACCTGCCGTGCCACTGCTGTGCCTTCCTGCCGCTTTCCTGTCATCACCTCCACTCTGCCACATTGGCCAGTGCAGCTCCCACTGCTCCTGGAGGGAGCAGGTCCACCACAGCCCGGGCGGTGAGGAGCGTGCTGGGTGACACGGGCAGGTGGCCAAGGACAAGCCCCACGCCAAGAGCAAAGCCTGCGTGAGCTTCACGCGTCCCCGGGCGCCCTCCTCCCTGGCTGCAGCCTGAGCCTCTGCCAAACATGCCCAGGCTCTTTGCCTTTCCATGACTTCTGTCTTGCATGGAGCAGATGAACCCCAGGCCGAGCTGAGTGCTGGAAACACCAAAAAGACTGTACTCGTATCCTTGTGACTTCCACGCAAACTGCGCAAAGGACTCCTCCACTGGGGGTGGGTCTCCAGGGGCCTGCTCCTTGGTCCATGGCTGTCCCTCCTGGCGGCCAGACAGGGACTGGGCCGCTTGGCTTGGTGAAGGGCCTTGGGGAACCCACATCGGCCTTTGGCAGAATCTTCTTTATACTCACGCTCGCCATCTGGCGCAGGTCAGACGGTCTGAGGCCTCGGGAGAAGGCCATAGTCCTGAGCGCTAAGCACCACAGTGGTCAGAGTGCACGCCACCAGCCAGCGTAGCCACAGAGGCCTGGAGACCTCCTCAGCTGGTTCCTCCGGGAAGGCGGGTCTTCAGCCAGCTCCTACGGAGCAGCCACGACGCAGGGCAGGCCTCTTTCCGCCTTCCCGAGGCCCGGCCGGCGCCAGGTCTGCAGCACGCCCACCTCTCACAGTCTCTGGTCTGGACAGGGGTTAGCTTCCGGGTGCCCTGGGCTGGTCCCACCTTCCTGAGGTGTGCATTTGTGTTCTAGAACGTGTGCTCCAGAGCTCCTTTCTCAGTTCTGTTTTATGTCTCCAAATAATCCTATTGTAATAAACCTAATTCCTGCCCGTGCATGAAAACCAGCCTGCAAACCTGTCAGAGCCAAATGATGTGGCATCTCTTCTTCCATTATCACTCTTGATTAGAATCTCACTCTAAATACCAATCTGCGATTCTGTCTGCGCTCCTTGCCACATTAACATCTTTTATAATCATTATCTGATGACACTCTCTCATTTTGGAGATGGGGCTTTAGGAACAGCCAGTGACGCCCAGAATGAAGCCCAGCAATTTAAAAAGCAGTTTGTTCTCATTGGGAGCAGTGGACATAATTTTGATCAGAAATTGAGCTGTATGTATGTAGAAATCAATTGAACAGATCTCATCACTCAGCTCTGGCGAGTGTGCTGAATCTATCCGTTCCTTGTGGGCATCTCAGTTTGCGCCACTTATTTTCAGATAGAACTCATTGCTGTGAAAATCGCTTGCTGTGTGGAGCTCACTTCAGGAACGGATTGTTTACCTGAGGCTGTCCTTGCTGAGGCTAGCAGGGGTCTGCGATAGAAGGCCTTCCCCGCCCCCAGCCTTCCCCTAGCTCAGGCCCTAGAAGCTTGTATGTGGTCCCGTGGGCTCTCGGTTGCCCTGCGATGGACTCTCTAGGCCCATGTAGCTTGTCCAGGAAGTGAAAACTCTATGCCTCACATGGGCACCATCGCCTGTCACCCATCACCGTGAGCAGATGCTGGGAGGGACCTGGGCCTCGGGCTCCAGAGCGCTGACCTACAGGCTAGCTGTGGCACGGACCTGCGTGCTGCTTGATCATATTGCTGTACCCTTGTCTTTCCCAGCCTTCAAAAAAGGCAGGTTCTGATCCCAGTAATCCTGAGAGTGATCGGTGAGGTTGGAGCATCTGCATCCATGGAGTACATTGTGTTCCTTTCACACAGTTTTAAACGTTTCAGCTGGCTCTGCCAGGGAGAGGGTTGTCCTGGTCCGGAGGGTTAAAGATAGGAAGGTGGCCGGCCAGGGTCTGCAGCCATTACATGGCTTTGTAGCCAAATCCCGGGAATTCCCTCCAATTGCCATTCTGAAGCAGGGCACCACGATGCCGCAGAAGCAGAGTTTACACCAAACCTCTGCTTCACAGGACTTGTTTTCCCTATGATGGCCGTTTTCCTGGGAAAGAGGAGAGGAAGCAATGGGAGAAAAAGAGAAAAGAACCTGCCAGAAAGGAGGAAGGAAATGACTTGGGTAATATCTCAGTTTAAAAGCATTGTTTTCTATATCAAATTCCATAGGTTCCAAGACAGAGCTTAGCTGGGTGATATTCTGTGAGTTGTGGCTGAAATCCCTGTTCTACCAAATGGTGGTTTGGCATGACGTGCATTCAACTTTCTATGCCTCCGTTTGGCAGTGGTGGTGCTCATGGCGGCCTGAGCAACGTCAGCCCTCTGGGAGGTGGGGAGAGGGTGACTGCCGGCCTCCGCGGGGCAGGGGCCGTCTGGAGTCATGCCCGTGCCGCACTCGGACCAGCCTCCGGCTTCCCGATGGGGAGGACAGTCACAGAGCCTGCCGTCATTCCCAGAGTTCCCGTTCACCCCCTCGCCAACTTCATAGCCACCCACCCGCTCACCACGCCCTGCCTACCCCCCCACCCTGCTCTGAGCCAGGGGCCCGTGCCCTCGGATAGCGAGAGTCCTGGAGCTGAGAGCCGTGGCCTTGGTGCCTGGTCCCCGAGAATGACTGCCGCGTGGCGATGTGGAGACCTCTAGGACTCTTGGAGTTGAGGCCGGGCAGAGTACGCCCCATCTCCGCATTTGGTAACTTTGTCCCTGGAAGCCTTGTGTGCTCCCCAGGGAGGGGACCCAGAGCCACCCTTGTCCCCTCCCCAGCCCCTCTAAGCTTACCCTACTCCTGTAGAACAGACATCGAAGTCTGCAAATTGATGGAGAGCTAAAAGCAACTTTTGTCCTAGTGACTCCATGAATCTCAGGCCAGTGACCCTTTGACCTTCCAGGGAACAAAGGGACCGTGTCCCACCAGCAGAGGGACACAGCCAGGCTCCACTGGAACTGGAGACAGGTCCTGTGCCGGAGGCTGGTCAGTGCCTTTTGAGCAGCGTCCAGGAATAATCTTTAATTTTAAACATCGCCTCCCGTACCTTGAGTAGAAGGGCAATCTGCCAGGAAGGGAGCCTGGAGAGGCCGGGCTCTGGTAAATGCAGGGTCTGCAGGGGACCCCTCTGCACTCGCTGAACTAGTGAGGTGCACACGGCCATGCGGAGGGAGCCTGTTCATCACTGATGCCCACACACCTGCTTGAGCTGCGCAAGCAAGTCCGGGGCCTGGGAATGAGGTCAGCAGCGCAGCCCCAGCGCCTTCCCTGCCGTGACAGGGGAAGTGCAAGCTCACGGGCACGCACAGGCTCATGCCCGGCCTGCCCCCTCCTTCGCTTTGCATCCGATTGCTCTTCCTCCTGACCCTGCTGCTGCTGATGATGGCTGGCATATCGCAGATCCACCTTTTCTGGCGTACTTGAGGTGTTAGGTACTCTGGCAGCCACGCCCCACCCAGCCTTTTGAAGAGGTGCCTCGTGAGCCCTCAGGTCTGGGGGTGCTGGTGCCTGCCACTTACCTACCAGTGCCCCCTCAGGCCCTTTCCTCACTGTAGCATGTGTGGTGGGGGTAACCTACCTGGTGGGCACACGGGCTCCTGCCCCCATGCTCAGGACTGGCTAGGAATCCCCGCCACCACCTTGGGCCGTGAATGGTGCCGTCAGCATGTGCTGGCTTGGTCTGGGCATGAGGAGGTAGAGGTCCTGGGTCTGGGGTATGTCCCAGAGCTGGTGACTCAGTCATAACTGCTCTGGTGGCCTAGTCCTGTGGCTCGTGCATCTCATTCTAGCTACTCTAGTGGCTGAGATTTGAGGAAGGTTTGAATCCAGCCCTGGCAGAAACGTCTTTGATACTCTATCTCCAAATAACTAGCAAAAAAAGGCTGGGCTGGCGGTATGGCTCAAGTGGTAGAGCACCAGTAGAAAAGCCAAGGGAGGGCTCAAGGACCTGAATGCAAGCCCCAGTACTGGCAACAACAAAAAGACCTGCTTTGTGACAGACTGTGGCGGCTACAGCCTCAATGCTGCCACGGTGTTCTGTGTGGTTGGCTTTAATGTAGTGGGACAAATCGGTTGTGCCTGCTAGAGCAGGTGAAGGACCAGGAGCTGGAGGTACCTGGGCCTCGCTCCCTGGGGGGAGGGGAGGGGAGTGCCGAGGAGTCTGTGATGATGTCTGTGACATCATCCTTGATGCCCCAGTGACCACAGAGCTCCAGGCTGCACTGAGACAGGGCGACCCTGGGGGATGGGACCCATAGCCTGTCTTGCAGCCACAAACCCCGGCTCCTCCCCAGATACCCGCAGAGAGAACCGTTGGTCAGTGCGTGCTGGCCGCGAAAGACCACAGCGTCTCCTGAAAGCGTGGGGTTACAGAAGCAGCGTCACATGCAGGACACTGTGACCAGGCAGCCAGAATGCAGGGGTGGAGCATGCCTGGGCCCCGGGCAGTCTATTCATGAAGATGTCTGCTTTTGCTGGAACTTTTGGCATTTGTGGTATTTGCTGTCTTAAATTTTTGTAATTTGTTCCGAAATCTC
Source organism: Dipodomys ordii (assembly GCF_000151885.1). Classification (NCBI taxonomy): domain Eukaryota; kingdom Metazoa; phylum Chordata; class Mammalia; order Rodentia; family Heteromyidae; genus Dipodomys; species Dipodomys ordii. The sequence goes on from NW_012267303.1 coordinate 1,474,543, forward strand.
TTCTAAGTAAGCGTCCGCACACATCCCCGACATCCTACTCATGTTTCATAGTTTTCTTTTCCAAGTGGCATCCAAGTGCAGCCTCCACCCCAGGCCCCTGTGAGCTTGCTCTCCGTGAGCAGGGGTGGGGCGGGGCGGAGCCAGAGGGAGAGCACTCTCTGCAGAGATGGAGGGGCGCTCCTGCGCGCCTTGCCTCTTCCCCAGGAGCCCAGGCCTGCTCTGTTGCCTGCTCTCCATGGGGTGGAGTTTGAGATGGGTCAGTCAGTGTGAAGCTGGCCAGATAGAGCTGATGAGAAGAGTGCAGACAATGTTAGGGGGATCTCGGGATAATCCTTGCAGGTAGGAGGAGACCAGGCCGACACAGCTGTATCGCTGATGTCATCCCCAATCTCCACCCAGGGCAGCCACCGCTGTAGTCATACAGCCTTCCTGTAGTCATTCAGAGATGATCAGATTACACTTCAGACCAGGCTGTAGGCGTTGATTTAGCCTGTCCAGGAGGGCAGACACTCGGTCTGTGACTGCACGGCCCGGTCTGGGGAGGCAGTGCCTGCGGGGAAGCGGGGCTCTCTTTATCTAAGGCCCGGGTCTTTCTGTGGGCCTGTTCCATCGGGCATCTGCAGGTGCAGAGGGGGCTCTGGCGCAAGGCGAGCGCCCGAGGGGTCCGTCCATCCCCTAGAGGCCATGGCCTTGGGGGACATACACATCTCATCATTTACTCTCCCATTCAGAGAACACCTCGGACCAGCAGCCAGCCTGTCAGAGCGGCGCTATCCGACCCTGCCCGGGCTGCAGGGCGCTGCTGGCCGCATCCCACAGAAGGAGTGAGGGTCTGGGGAGGGGTGCTGCTTAGGCCGAGGCACACGGCCTGGAAAGGCAGGGAAGGATGGAGTGGAAGAGCATGGTGGGCCAGCCTGCACCAGGGGGCTCCGGGAGAGCCGCCTGGGCCTCCAGCACAGGCCTGGCCTCTGACAGCGTGAGTCCAGGAGAAGGACGGCACTGGAGAGCACTGGGCAGCCGCGCCCCTGGCCTGCTGCTGTGGTAACCAGGACCACAAGGGTGGACGGTGCCCCCTGTGTCCCGTGTCCCTCCAAACCCGCCTCATCCACAGGCGTCAAGAGATACTGTGTCTCCCGCATCTTCAGTGGTGCCAGTCAGAGGGCCTAGTGGGTCAGAGGGCGCAGCTGTCCCTCTGCCAGCCCCTCCGGCCCCTCTCCCAGGCTCCCCCTTCCACGGGTCCCTCTCCCGGGGCTCCTCCCTCTACTTACCGCCCTAGCCAGCTGCTGGAGCTGTATGGCGGGTCCCGCCGCCTCCTGGCTCCCGTGCCCACCAGCTGCAGGTTCTGGGAGAGTGGCCAGTGAGGCTTCTCACTGGCCAGCTGGTGATCGGTGCCGTTTCCTGTCCATTCCCTGGGGGTGTGGACCACAGGGTACTGGAGACCTCTTCTGGGGCACTGGGGCCTGAGCCGAGGGTGGGTGGGGACACACTCCGGGCACCCTGTGATGATCCTGCCGAGGTGGGCGTGGCTCACATCTCATTAGTGCAGAACTCACACTGGCACAGCGCTGCTCGAGGGCAGGGGTGCAGCTCCATTTATCTCCCTCAAACCCTTCTCCAGAGTTTCTAAAAATAGGAACTTAATTAGACGTTCAGCACAGCGGCACAGTGGCATTGTTCACTGCAGAAGCCATGGCTGCCGCGTGCGCAGACCCCGGCCCTGCCTGGCTCCCCAGGCTAGCGGCACCCAGGGGCGGCCCCCACATTTCCCTTGCGGCACCAGCATGGAGACGGATTGCCAAGGAGGGGCCCCCTCAGCCCGGGCCTGCCCGTGCACCCGGGGCCGGTGCGTTTCACAGCCCCACGGCAGTGCAGAAAGCAGCCATGTGCTGAAGAGGGGCCTGTGCGCCTGTCCTAGTGCCCCTCCACCCACGCAAGCCCTCCTGAGAGGCCCGGCCCGTGAGACACAGCCGAGCATGTGGGGCGACTCTCCAGCCGGGGAGCGACTCGGCCTGCTCTCCTCCGTTTCCAGCAAGTCCGGCGTGGCTCCCCGTTGCGCTGCCACAGAAGCTGACCTTTGTAGGCCTCAGCAGCGCCGCACACCTCTCCACCTGGCTTCCCACACAGCGGAGATCAATGCGAGAATACAGACATGGCTGTAACAAGGAAAAATGTTCCATTGCTGGAGAAGATGTGAAATACACTCAGATTTCACCCGCCTGGAAGCAGAGCCCTCAACGTGCTCACTGTTGGGAAAGGCTGCGGTGTCTCCTCCTCTTTGTAGCCCAAGTGGGTCAGGGGCTGAGTTTCCAGCCGCAGTCCGGCCCTTCAAGGTGCATAGGGGCCCAGCTGTGCCGGACGCTTGGCAGGGCTCTGCTGGAGCATGGGACATGGTCTTGCCAGAAGGTCACACGTGACCTTCTCCCCCTAGGAGGTACAACCTTCCCAGAGGCAAGAAGAGCACCACTGGAGGAGCCAGGGGCAGAAAGCCAACATCTGGCCCACGGTCACCAAGCCCCAGGCACCTGAAGAGGGAAGCGAGTCCCACCTCCGAGTAATAACAGCCCCCCCTGCAGGCTGTGGGTTTACGAAGCTGCTCCCCCCTCCGTGCTGCGGTGGGGGTCAGAGGGCCTCCACAAGTTACCACTCAGGTCGGTGGATGCGTCTGTGTGCTGTGTAGGTAGGAAGATCTGGAATGGAGGAGGTGTGGTGAGGACAGGTCCTGTGGCTGGCAGGGGGCTCAGTGCCATCGTCAGGGCTTGACTTCACCTGCTAGTGAAGAGCAACAGACCAGGGGGCCCTCTCCGGGGACTGTCCCTTCCTGTCCCTGGCTCTGGACGATCATCCGCGTCATGGCCCTGGCTGCAGCCTCCGGCTACCGCCAGCAAGACACTGTCGTGGTCTGGGAGTGCCTGCCTCCGAAACCACAGCGGCCCAGGACGGGTGCTGGTACCGAGGTTAACAAGACAGACGCACACCTGCCCCGACGCGCAGACAGTCTAGAGGGGAACAAACCAGCAGGGACGACCTAAATGGAACAATTAGCGCTGTCTGGACGCGGGAGGCGGGCGTGCCGGGCCGCGGGGCCGGGCTGCTGACGTTGCTAAGCTTTCCTTCTTTTTTATTCCAGGTGTTACACTTTTTGCATGTAGACTATTCTGTTAAGTCTCTTGTCAGTTTCTTCAGCCACCGGGGTCCTCTTCTGTGCCTGTCCTGTAGCCGATTTGTAATTAATATCTGGTCTCAAGTCTTCAGACTGGGAGCTGACACCTGGGCTGTTTGCTGGCCAGTTTCTCCTTCCAGGCCCCCACCCCAACGGGACTGGCAGCATGCTGGTTTTCTGAGTTCCATGTGCCTGGCACTGTGGCTGGAGTGTTGCCACTGCTCTGGGTTCTGCGGCCCTCCTCCTGCTCCTCCTCCTGCTCCTCCTCCTGCTCCTGCTCCTGCTCCTCCTCCTACTCCTCCTCCTGTTCCTCTTCCTGCTCCTCCTCCTCCTCCTTCTCCTGCTCCTGCTCCTCCTGCTCCTGCTCCTCCTCCTGCTCCTCCTCCTCCTCCTGTTCCTGCTCCTCCTCCTGCTCCTCCTCCTGCTCCTGCTCCTCCTCCTGCTCCTGCTCCTCCTCCTGCTCCTCTTCCTGCTCCTCCTCCTTCTCCTGCTCCTGTTCCTCCTCCTGCTCCTCCTCCTGCTCCTGCTCCTCCTCCTGTTCCTGCTCCTCCTCCTGCTCCTCCTGCTCCTCCTCCTGCTCCTCCTCCTGCTCCTTCTCCTGCTCCTCCTCCCACTCCTGCTCCTCCTCCTGCTCCTGCTCCTCCTGCTCCTGCTCCTCCTCCTCCTCCTGCTCCTGCTCCTGCTCCTGCTCCTCCTGCTCCTCCTCCGAGCCCTGCTGACCCCCAGCAAGGACTGGTCTCTGAAGTCTTGCAGGAGGCAAGCTCCTTACTGTGGCCTCTATTCCGGAGGCAGATGAGCTTTCTGGGGGCCGGTTATCTTGTGTAGAGAGCATCTGTGCTCAGGGGAGCTGCGTGGGCACTGCCGGCTGAGCACCGATCGTTCAGGTGGCAGTTCTGGGAGAGCCCAAGGAGTGGTCCCGTGCAGAGCAGCAGGAAGGTCTGCAGCCTGAGGGAGGACAGCGTGAGCAGGGCTCCTCGCACGTGGAGGACTAGGCACAGGATGGCACGGAGCCCAACCAGGGCCTGTCTGTCCCGGGTAACAGAGAACCGCTGCGTGCCCTTGAGGAAGAGGAGTTGCGTGGCTGCCTCCTCTGTCTGAAGGAGAAAGCAGCAGCGCTTCCCGTGTGTGGCATAGGCTCTGGGGGAGGGGGAGGAGAGCGGGGGAGGAAGCCGGGCATCTGGCAGCGCCACCAGACGGCGAGGTGGCTGTTAGGAACAGGGTGGCCAGAGGGTGGGAGCCACAGGCAGGCACTGGGAAGGGCACACAGGAGCAGAGGTTCGGGTGGCGCACACTGGGCAGGTGTGAAGGCTCAGGGTGAGCTGGGTGCTGGGCATCGTTGGGATGGGGCAGGGAGGAGAGGGGAGGAGCCGGCAGGGCCGGGTACCCAGGAGGCCAGGCAGGGCGGCCAGAGGGGAGGGAGGGGTGCAGGCAGGGACAGGTCTCCAGGTCCCTACGAATGACCAAGGCTGGGGCCAGGAGGATCCCCATGGGCGGGGGGGGGGGGACAGCAGGACAGAGTGAGGCTGTGGGCTGTCAGGGGCTCTCCCTGCACTGGCGTCCCTAGGTAGTGCTGGGGGCAGGGAGCACTGCCAGCCCTCCCTCCTCCCCCTTCGCCCCCCCCCCCCAGGCTGGGTGCTGCAGCTACCCCATGGCTGTGTGCCCAGTGCGGCCTGGACTCACACGGGAGAACAATGGCCACTGTCCCCAAATCTGTCCGGGGCCCAGCCTGCAGTACCACCTTCCTGCCCCACCCCGCATCTGCGCCTGGTGACTTCTCTGAGGTGAGCAGCTGGCGTGGCCTTGCCCCTGGCCTTCTCCCCGGGTTATCTCTGAGGGTCTCGGGGTGAGGACGGCGAGTCTGCGCCCTGGAGGTAGGCAGATGGGCATGTTCTCATGCGAGCATCGCCCGCGCCCATCCTGCCCAGCGCAGCACTGGGACACAGCCCCAGCCACACAGCACCCGCCCGCTCACCACCGAGCAGACGGATTTGAAACCCACTGTGTGTTGATCGGAAGCTGCTCAGCTGTGTGGAGATGAAAGAGGAGCTGGCTTGGTTGGGCCTTTGTGCCAGCTCGTTTTCAGGTCCAAATGGTGTTTTTCTCCCCAGAATCCCTCTTTTAGAAAGAAATGAGAAATTAATGACAAGGACGTGCGTGCCCCAGGCCGTCGGGGGTGGCTGGAGGTGGATCTGCGGAGGTACCTTCTCTGCTCTTCCCCCTCCGAGGGCTGGCTGGCTCCCGCCGCTGTCCAGTCCCAGACCGCTGTCACTGCCCTATTCTTAGTGCTGGTTTGGTCCCGAACTTGACAAGATTTTCAAACTAATAACTGGATTGTCAAAGGAGTCCCGTGTCCACTGCAGCGTGGCAGGCGGAGGGAGGGGAGGCAGTGGAAAGTGGCCTCGGAGGCTGTGGAGCAGGGCCTGGTCCGGGCAGGGGGCAGCACGGCTCCCCCCACAGGGCACAGAGCTGGTGAGTTGCTGACAAGGACCCGTGATGTGTGAGGGCCCCCCAGGTGCCCCGCCCTGAGATAGCCCGGGACTCTGGGCATTGAGCTGGCTGTACTGTGCATTACTGAGTTCTCTGGGGTAGCTGGCTTCAAGGTGGGTCCATTCAGACCCCCAGCAGAGCTCCCACCACAGGGGGAGCCTGTGAAACCCGCCCTTCCGTGGTCCTTCTGTCTGTGCACAATCAGCCCCTTGGTGGTCCTTCTCCTGTCTGCACAACCCTCCCTGGGTGTCTCTGGGGCTCCCAGGTGGTGCCACTTCCCTCCAGGCAGCTGGCAGACTCCCGGCCGCACCCCGCAAGTCAGGGGTTCTAGCCAAGCCGTACCAGCTGAATGTTGGCCACAGTGGAAAGTGAATTAAACCGATTAACCCTGCTGCGCACGGTGCATGGAGGCTTTGCCTTCATCTCTCTCAGTTAGGGAAGAAAATAATAAGAGGAGGCAAGTGGGCCCTTTTAGCCCCGTCGCGATTAATTTATTCATCTTCATGTGTTGGCAATTTGTAAACTTGTGACTCCAGTAGCTTCTAAGCAGACCTCTGTGTGCGTTCCGCCCACGCACGCAGGAATGGTGTTGACAGGCAGCGCTGCGGCTCTGTTGCTCACGGCCCTCCTGCAGCCCTGGCCTCCTGGGCGGGGAGGGGCGCGGGGCAGGGCCCTGGCCCGCCTGGGATCCAAGCGGCAGTGTGACTTGGAGCAGCACCACTTGGAGATTCACTCATTCGCTCATTCATTCATTCACTCATCTATTTTAGTTTGTTTTCTGAAACAGGATCTAAAGCCATGTCGCCCATCCTCCTGCCTCCGCCCCCTGAGTTCTGGCATTAGAGATGTGTGGCACTATGCTGGGTACCACATAGGAAGTTAAACTGTTCCCACAGCCATATAGAAATGTAAAAACAAGCAAAGGAAGGTCCCAGGTGACATTAACTTTAACAAAAGGCCTTAGTAAAAATACTGCCATTTTATTCTGATCACTTAATCTATATCATATTAGGATAAGATGATTGAGAACAATCTTTAAATTCTTCTGTTCATACCAAGCATTCAGAACTGGATGGGTTCTGCGTGGCACCTCTCAGCCTGCTCGCCCTGCTGCAGTGCCCCGCAGCCACCTGGCCGAGGCTCGCAGACGTTGACGGCCACGGACACAGAGGTTGCTCCGTGATGGGCTCACCCTCGCCTGCCCTCTGCCTGCCACTCACCTGTACCTGCGTCCTGCAGGGGGCACCCCGAGGCACTGTGCATGACCCTGTGCTGAGCGAGTCAAAGGTCGGCCACAGCTGCCCTGCGTTGCCCCCGTGAGGTCTGGCTGGGTGAAGGCTGGTGTAGGAGCTGGGCACCTCCCGCGCCTCTCTGTCCCCTCAGCATGGCCCCTGCCGTGGGAGCTTGGCGAGAATGTCCAGTGTGGCAAGCACAGCCCACACCAGCAGGCAGGACAAGAAAGGGCCTTGTGTTTTTCTTTCTTTTTTTTTGCTGGTCGTGGGGCTTGAACTCTGGGCCTGGGCGCTGTCCCTCAGCTCTTCAGCCCAAGGCGAGCGCTCTACCGCTTGAGCCAGAGTCACTTCCGGTTTTCTAATGGTTCATTGGAGATAACAGTGTCACGGACTTTCCTGCCCGGGCTGGCTTTGAACCGCGATCCTCAGATCTCAGCCTCCTGAGTAGCTAGGATGGCAGGTGCGAGCCACTGGCACCCGGCTGCAAGAAAGGCCCTTTTATTTTATGCACTCAGCAGTTCATGTCCCAGCCAATCCTTAAACTAAATAGTCCATTTTGTATCCAAGGTTCTACTTTGAAGATCTAGCCCAAAGACATTGCCCTCCCAAATTCTGGCATCTTCAGGAGGGCTAGGTGAGGTGGAGGCCGGGGCTGGGGAGGCCGGCTCTCTTGGGAGTACCAGATGCAGTGCGGGCACACGGGCATGGTGTTACCTGGGCTGTGGGCACCTTGGCTCCCGGTGGCCAGCAGGACCCCGCCCACAGCCCTGTGTCAGCACCCATGATGGTGGCTGCCCCCGTGAACTCCCGTGGACCCCCGCCATCCCCATGAATCTCCGCTGTCCCCATGGACCCCCCACTGTCCCTGTGGACCTCTGCTGTCCCCAAACTCCCCCGCCTTCCCATGGACTTCCATGGACCCCCCCCACTGTCCCTGTGGACCCCTGCCATGCCCATGGACCTCTGCTGTGCCCTGGACTTCCACGGACCCCTCCCCCCGCACTGTCCCTGTGGACCCCACCATCCCCATGGACCTCTGCTGTCCCCAAACTCCCCTGCCTTCCCATGGACTTCCATGGACCCCCCCACTGTCCCTGTGGACCCCGCCATCCCCATGGACCTCTGCTGTGCCCTGGACTTCCATGGACCCCCACTGCCCCCATTGCCCCTTGCCATCCACGCATGCCTGCTATCCCTGCTGTGTCCAGATGTGACAGCAAGAAGACAGGATGTCCTCCCTGCCTCCCCGAGGCTCCGCTCATGAGAACCCGGTGTCTTGTTTGTTAAAAGACAGGCATTTCCTACGGAGGAAAACTTGGTCAGTATCAAAGGCTGAGGGGGTGGCCACCACTACCACGAGTAGGGCAGCCCCCATCAGGATGACTGTGACTAGGGTGACCATGAGGGGTCACGCATTTGCTCTGTTCTGAGCACTTAGGGCACTCTGCTCATCAGCACTCAGCTGGACAGACGTTATTGTTCCCACTGTGCAGATGAGAAGCAGAGGCACAGCGGGGTGGGAGGCCTGCCTGGGGTCCTGTGGCAAATACACTGGAGCTGATGTGTGGCCCTGGCCGTCCCCGGGGCTGCCGTGCACCGAGCTCACCGTTCCTGGACCGCTGGGTGCTGTGTGCCCGTTTGGGGGCGCTGGGGCACGTGGACCTGCTGGAGTGGCAGAGAAGGCAGTCTGCTGCTTTGTGGGGAGTACCCTGAGGGCAGGACCGTGGGGTCTTGTAGGGCCAGTGTGGTAGATGGAGGGGGACAGGGCTGGGGCCTGGGCCCGCTGACCCTCCATCCTGTGATCGTCCTGCCTGTGTCTCTGCTGTGCAAGCTCCCGAAGCTCCCGAGAGGAGACCCTGAGCGGGACCCAGACCCCCGCAACTCCTTTGTCATGGCACCCACGGACACAGTGGCCACTGTCTGTCCGTGGTGTGAGGAGCGAGCGCTGTGCTGGTAGCCCCGAAATGCTTGGGGCTCTTTAGAGAAATAAACCCTTCGGCAGGAAACTGCTAAAACCATCAACGCCATTTGCTCTTTAGCATTAGAAATCTCACCTCTTGGAACCCACGCAGGCTAGGTCCAACGAGAAGGATGGTGTCGTCCTTAGCAGCCCTGCTCAGTGCCTAACCTTTGCCCTGAGTCCCACCCATCATTCACACACCAGCACTTGTGGGAAGTGAGCGTGGGCTGCCTTACACCACGCCAGGGAGGCCCTGGTGGGGCCGCCCCGCCCTTGCTGTGCCCACGGATAGAAAGGAGACGGCTCTGAGCCACTCCGTCCCAGGGCCGGGTGCCGCCTGGTGCCCAGGGACTCCCGCAGCCCCCTCCAGCATGTCTGTCCACCTGGGGCAGGGTCTGAGTCTGGAGCTCGGCATTGTGCAGGGCAGGGTCTGAGTCCCGAGCTGAACATTGTGCATCTAGACTTCGTCTGGTGATCATGCCGTGTGGTCTGACTGAGGACCACATGTGTGTGGGGAGGCTGTTGGGACCAGCTCCGTCAGTCCCACAGTGGGCCTTCCTCATGGGTCCAGCGGAAGGGCTCCCAGAGCGAGGCGAGTCGGGGGGCAGCGTGTGGCAGCACCCTGCGCTGTCGCCCTGGCTTTGTGGAAGCAGAGGTGTCCACAGGGGGTGGGCAGAGGATGACAGAGATGGAGGGCTTGGTGAGCTTTCAGCGTGGTGGGCAGTAATCTTCCTTCAAGTCTCAGCGGCCTGTGGGTTGGGAGGCACAGCACCGCCCGGCAGAGCCGTCTGGCCTGGCTGTCTGGGTGCGCCTGGGTTGGGCAGAGCCGCACTGGTGAGCCACAGCCCCCGTCACGCTGCCAGCGCTGGCTGCGTGAGTTGCGGCCCCGGCCCCGGCGTGGGGTGCTAATGCAGACCAGCTCACCGTTAACAAATGTGCCATGTTTCCCAGCCACGAGCCACGGCGGCCTAGCGCACAAACACGACAGGCCTTTTTAAAGAAGAAGTCTGTATTTAAGGATGTATTTGTCAGTGTTCTTTGCCTGCCGTAAAGGTCACCCGGATAGATTTTTCCTTCTTTAGCATTGCAGGCTGTGAAGAGCCGGGCATTTCTATTCTCCCTCCATCCAGTGAACCTGGGGACTAAATTAGATTCTGAAATTGAGTGTGCAGTGCGGTCGGTAAGTTACCATAATGGGAGGGTATTGCTTCTCACCTTGCAAGTAGCGAGGTCATGATAATATGAAGCGAAGTGGATTAAAAATAAAACCAAAGGTATTTATTTATGACCTGCTCAGAATTGGATTGGCATCCGTGTAAGTTGCATCTAATGGTGAAAGACAGCGGATTGATGTTGATGCGTCCCCGAGGACAGATTGCCAGTGAAATTTGCTCTGTGAATTCAATTTAAAGGCCCAGAGAAAGTATCCAAAATGCAAAGGAACTGGAATCGAGGAACGGGGGGTTGGGGGTTGGGGGAATGCACATTAAAACGGCCATTAGGGGAGCGTGTGGCTCCGGTCCGCGCTGGGCTGCTGTCAGCTCCACGCCTGTGTCCTGGGCCGGCCGGCCCTGCACAGGCAGAGGGAGCGAGCTCAGGGAGCCCAGCTGTGTACGGCAGAGCCAGCGCCTCTGGGCCCACCGCGCCGACCGCACAGGGTCCCGCCCGCGTGGCGGGCGGAGGTCAGGCGCCATCTTGGGCCACACCATTTGAGGCTGGCAGCCCAAACAGCCTGAGCCAACCGTCCTCGGTCACATGAGTCAGCACCAGCCCGACAGCCGCTTCTGGACGGGAAGGGAAGCAGGAGTGGGCAGCCCGTGTCCGACATTGCCCCACGGGGCCCAGGGAGCACGGAGCACCCCCTGGAAACGCAGCTGGCTTTGGGAGCGGACGCCTGGCCCTGGGCCGGCCCCGTCCAGTCCCCGCTCGTCGTCTGAGCCTCTGTGTGGGAAGCTGTTTGGGCCCCGGGGCCCTTTGAGCAAAGCCCTCTTGCAGAGCCCTCGAGGCGTTGCAGTCCCCCAAGACCCACGCTGCCTTGGTAACGTTGCCGGGTGCCCCCGATGTAGGCCAAGGTCTCATGGGAGGGCCGGGCTGCTGGCACCGCGGTGCCGGGCCCACCTGAGTCCCCCGGTGCCCTGCGGCCCCGGGACCCTGTGCTTTTCCTTCCCAGCACCTGCCGCTTGGCATTTGCCATGTGACCATCAGCAGCATCTGCCCCAGCCTCCACGCCTGAGTTCCGGAGACATCTCTGTGTGTCCCTGGGGAGGAGGCCGCCTGGGCCATGGCCCAGCCCAGCCTGGAGCTGCCGGCCGCAGGAGGGGCACCCCACTGCAGACCTCCTCTTTCCTGTGGGTGGGGGGCTGCGTGAGGGGCAGTGATGGGCTGCTGCCCATTGTGTACCTAGCACACGACCGGGGCGGGTTCCTCGTGACTGGTGAACACGTCTGGCCCCTTGGGTCCCAGATGTCAGGAAGCTCCTGTGGTACAGCCCCACCCAGTGGGCTTGAAGCCCCTGCCAGGAGGCAGAGGAGGAGGAAGAGGAGGAGGAGGAAGAGGATAGAAGGAGGAAGGAGAAGGAGGAGGCAGAGGAGGAGGAGGAGGAGGGAGGATGTTTAACCATCTCCAGCTCCTCCTGTGGTCTCTTGCTCACAGGGGCCCCTCGGCTGCTGCCTGCTGGGCTGGGAGAGTCACCGAGGGAAGTTTATGGGCCTGAGCATCACCACTCCCAAAGAGGTCCAGGCCAGAACAGCTCACTTGTAGCCAGATTTGAGAGGCTCCATGGCCTGGGGGTACTGATGCCCCCCCCCCCGAGCAATACCAGGAGCTTGATAACTGGCTCATAACAATGGACCACTGGGTCTGCCTGGGGCCCTGGGCTCTGCCAGGGCTGCAGCAAGCGAGGGCCAGCCACCCTGCACCCTCCCAGGGCTCTGCTCCCGCGGGCCCTGCGGCCCTCCGCTGACACCCCTCTCTCTCTGCAGGAGCTGCTGCTCTTCCTTCAGAACCTGCCCACCGCTCACTGGAATGATGAGGACATCAGCCTGTTGCTGGCTGAGGCCTACCGCCTCAAGTTTGCATTCGCAGATGCCCCGAATCACTACAAGAAGTGAGGCTGGGCTTGCAGCCATGGCCTCACGCCCAGGGCGGTGCCCCCTCCCTGCCCGGCCAGGCGGAGGCCCCTCCGTGCTGGTCCTGGGCTGGGCACAGCCTTGCAGGGCAGTCCCACCCTGCTGGCAGCCTGCTAGAATGGGCCCCGGCTTGGCCCAGGGCTGGGGGGATGGGCAGCCTCAGTTTTCTGAGATACCAAAGACAGCCAGGAAGGGCCTCAGTTCTGGGGCCCCACTTGGGCCAGGAGTCTCCCTCACCCTGTCTCGGTGCATCCTTGCCAAATGCTTATCCCCTGGGCCTCTGCCCAGGGGCGGCGGACCGGCAGATCCTGCAGGAGAGGCCTGCTGTCCGTGCCAGGCGGGCTAGCCATCCAGGCCTACTCTGAAATGCAAAACTATGCTGTTGCGTGGAAGAATAAAACAGACAAAATGCTGAGCAAGGTGTTGCAGTCAGCTGGGGTCTCTGTGTGCACAGAGCCTCTGGTAGCCAGCCGAGGCCTGGGCAGAGCTGGCTGGAAGCAGGTGTCAGGAGAGGGGTCCTGAGGAGATGGGGGACAGAGGCCGGAGGCCAAGCAAAGCCTGTCACAGTTGCCTTACTTTTCATTTCTAGTCACCCCGCTCCCGGCACTTGATGGTCTCAGTCCAATGACCCACTGGGGAGGGGCTGTCCTGAGGGCCCCAAGATGGCCACCAGCAGTGTGGGTGTAGCGCTCTGAGGCCCTGCCCTCCGTGGGGGCCCCACGTGGCTGCTTGGGCCTCCAGGAGAGAAGAGCAGCTGGGGACGCACATCAACCAGGAGCTGCCTCTTCGCCTCTGTGTTGATTGGCTCCCGGGCACACTGGGGCTGGATTTGCTGCTCCCAGGTCTTCAGTCATGCCTCCTGCATGCTCTCCCGGTGTCACAGGATGCCTGGCCCGGGTGACAGGATCACCCTGTGGAGCCATCGGGCCACCTGTGAGGTGAGGCATTAGGCCTAGCCCCTCAAGGCGCCTGCTCTCAGAGACCCATTGTGGCCCTGTTCTCACATCTGTCCCTCCTTTTGGAGCTGATGCAGCCCCTGCCCAGGTTCCAGGACATTTCCCAGAGGCCATGGGATATGTAGGGCGTGTGATATATGTGTATTCTGGCTTCTGGTAAAATAATTTTGGGCCTTTGTGTATAGCATGGAATTCACACAGCATACGGTGCAAGTGCCCTGCTCTCCCAGGTCACCTCAGTGACCTACCCGATCACCCCCAGCCAGAATGAGGGGGCTCCTCAGACCAGCTCCAAGTGGGCTTCCTGCCCATCCAGTCCTTCCTGGAGTTAAGGGGGTCCACTTATAAATAAAATCAACCCTGTGGCTCTGTGCTCAGATGTCCCTACTTGTCTAGCCAAGATCAGCCCTGGGAATGCCCCCTTCCATAGTTCTGATTGTTCTGTGCAGCCAGAGTTTAGGGGACACTAAAGCTGACCTCTCGAGCCAGTTCATCTTCCAAAGGGGCCGGGCCCATGAGGTTTTGTCCTGCGTGTTTTCATGTGTGCACTGTGAGGCCGGATGCGAGGGATGCTGACAGCCCTGGTGTAAGCAGGTGTCCCCAGTGGGGCAGCGTGTGTGTCTGGAATGTGACGTGCCAGAAACATGGAATAAAGATGCTTAACAAGCCCACAGCCTTGGCTCATGACTCTTCAAGAGCGGGGCCCCCACCCGGTCCTGCACCCTCTGCTGACCAGCTAGTGCCAGGCGGGCCTGCTGGGCCAAGCTCTGTATTGGGCAAAAAGCACAGTGAGTGACACCGGTGGGACCTCAGGAAGTAAAGGAGTACTTGTGCAAGTGGTGCCGAGAAGCCACTTGCCCGACTAGGGGACAGAATGCAGACTTGGCTCTCATTTCCTCAAACCCAAACTTGACACTGAAGCACCGGCCAAGGCCCAGACCAGCTCCTCCAATGACCCTCTGCCAGGCTCTGAGGAGAGGCCCCTCCCTATCTTATCACATCTGTCCCTTGCTTTATGACAGGTCTGTGTGTTACTGGGCTCTGCAGTCTGGCAATTCCTCTGTACCCTTGGGAATCAGGACTTGCTTGCCCTGCCAACAGTCCTAGACGTACATACCAATGTGTGTGTATGTGCGCGCGTGCACGTGCGCACATACAAACTCGTGTGCACACACACATACCCACCCCTTCCCAGCTCCAGTTTCTCAGAGAGCCTTTGAGACTCTCGCTATCTATCTGGGACCCTGCATCTGTGCCTCCACTGGGACCCTCTCATGGCAGCATGTGCTGTCTACTGCCTGGATGTGGACTGTGGCTCCATCCCTGCCAGTGGGCTGGTGACTCCACTAGGGAGAAGCTGTTCACCTCTCTTGTCCCCATAACCAAGTATAGAACTAAGCTGGGAGAGCTGTGTGCCTGGCTGGGGAGCCCAGGATCTGTGCTGGCCACACTGACATGTGTGGACACTCCTCAGAGCCACCAGGTATATGACTCCAGGCACCTCATCCTGTGTGCCCCAGAGAAGAGACCCAGCCTGCTGTCCCTGCTACTGCCTATGAAAGGCCAGAGTCGATCCCATGGGGAAGCCTGATCCTGGCATGGGCAGTGTGTTGAGGAGGGATGGGGCCTGGCACATGTAAGGTGAGACAATTTATGGATGGTAGTCACCCATGCATCTGAGAAAACCTGGTTCTTTTGGACATGAGGATTCACTGCAAAGACACAGGCCTGCCAGCCACTGCCCAACCTGTGCTAACAGCCTCATGCCAGCTCGGGGATACCCATGGGTCTATCGCAGGGGTGCTGTCCTGGGGAGTTCACTGAAGAGGTAACTTGAGATGCAGCCCCTCTCCCCAGCTTCCCCGTTCCTGCAGTCCTGTGCTGGCCCTCCCTTCCCTCACTGCAGCCCCTGCTTCTCTCCCATGCAGCACATGCCTGCTGGATGTGGTCTGCTTCAGTCTACCTCGCTTGTCTTTCCAGGCCCATCCTGTAGTCCCTGCATGGAGGGTCGGCAGCAAGGGCTGGCAGAAAACCACTCACATGGTGGTTTGTGCACAATGACAGTCCATCACATCAACAAATTGAGACTGATTACAAAAAGCCTGCCATCAAAGGAAAGTCCAGGAGCGGTTAGCTTCACAGCTGGGTCCTCCCAGATGTGTAATAACACTCATCCTCAAACTTACAAAACATCCAAGAGGAGGCCAGTATTAAATTACCCTGATATAAAAATAAAACACGAACATTACAAGAAAATAAAATCACAGGCCCTATGCTCCATGAATGTTAGATGTGTAAAAATTCTTGACAAAATAGCACACTAAACTCACAACAGTTTTTTCCTCATAATCCTGTTGCATCTATCCCCGGAATGCAAGGATGGTTCAATCTAAGCACATCAATAAACATAACACACCTAGTTAATGAAATGAGCCACAGGTTATGTCATATGCGGAAAAATGGCTTGGGAATTCAACATTCTTTCAGGTTTAAAACACAACTCTGACCAAGTTAGACATAGAAGGAATGACCTATGCACAGTGCAGGCCCATATGAGAAGCCCATGGCCATGACTGCCCACCAATGGAAACCTGACACTTTTGCCAAGACATGGAACACAAGCCCCACTCTCACCTCTTCTGTTAGCACAGCATGGCAGGTCCATGGGGACCTGCCAGGGCCGGGAAAAGCAAGTGGCATTTCAATTCTTTAGGAAGAACTTAAATTGCTCCTATTTGCTGATGATATCAAAGATTCTTCCAAGTGAAAAGAGAAACCGTTAGAGATGGAAGACAGAGCCAGTAAAATTACAGGATACAAACCAGCACACAGATCAGTGTGGTATGAACCAGCACATGGACTGACATGCCAGCACATGGATCACCATGTATGCTTAGAACACATTATGCAAGAAAGGTGTCAATGTTTACAGTGTGGCAAAGCCGTTTACATGGCTAAAATAATAAATACAAAATAAAAGCCTAAAATATTTAGTGGTAAATTTAACTGAGGTCATAAAAGTTCTGTACATAAAAGCCATAAAGTAGTAAAGAAGTTGAAGATGCAAATGGATAGCCCATGTTCATGGATTAGGATTGACATTAAAATACCAATACTGCTTACAGTATTCTATACATTCAGAATCCCAAATACCATATCTAATGAAAATGATGGGGGGAGTCCTAAAATCCATGAATTCATATAGTGCACACATACACTATACACACACACACACACACACACACACACACACACACACACACCGGTTAGCAATACCAATTATAAGCAAAAGACAGGCACCACTCTACATGATTTCAAGCTTTGCATAAAGCTATAGTAATTTTAAAATGAATCCATGCATATAAGCCTCATTATTGTTTTAGACCAAGAAGTACAGATCCAGACAAACGAATATGTAAAAAATGAATAAATTAAAACAATGCCCCCAAATACGTGGAATAACAATAGAGGGCTCTTGGTAGCGGAGGGTGCAGGGCTTCTCAACGTGATGCCTGTGGCAGGAGCTGCAGAGGCAGACTGACAAGCGCCTGTAGGATGTGACCCCACACACTGCCACGACCACGCGCTGGACCCCACAGGAGAGGCGGAGAGGAGCTGCTGACCACATGCTGGACCCCACACGAGAAGCGGAGAGGAGCAGTTGACCATGGCCACACGCTGGACTCCACACGGGAGGCGGAGAGGAGCTGCTGACCACATGCTGGACTCCACACGGGAGGCAGAGAGGAGCCGCTGACCACGTGCTGGACTCCACACGAGAGGTGGAGAGCAACTGACCACGACCACACGCTGGACTCCACACGAGAGGCGGAGAGGAGCCGCTGACCACGCGCTGGACCCCACACGAGAGGCGGAGAGGAGCCGCTGACCATGGCTACATGCTGGACCCCACATGAGAGGCGGAGAGGAGCCGCTGACCACGCGCTGGACTCCACACGAGAGGTGGAGAGGAGCTGCTGACCACGCGCTGGACTCCACACGAGAGGTGGAGAGGAGCTGCTGACTACGACCTACCACGTGCTGGACTCCACACGAGAGGAGGAGAGCAGCTGCAGGAGCAGACTTCCCACCTGGGAGGCTCTGCCCAGAGTCCTTGGGAAGCAGTAAAAATGGGCTTCCCACAGCCTAACCTCGGGCCACATATGTGAAGAGTGTTTAGATGGCAGAGGCCAATGTTCCCTTTCATTCTCCCTCTCCCTCTCTGTCTCTGTCTCTGTCTCTCTGTCTCTCTCTCTGTGTATATTCCTGAACAGTTTGCTAGAATCTCTTCTTTTACTTTAAAACTGTGACTTATAACACAACAGATTTATTTTTGGGGGTGGTTGTGATAGATCCTGAGCCTTTGGAGGCTTATCTCTGGGCAGACTCTGATGTAACCACAGAAGCCCTCATTCTGCCCCGCTAGGGAAGCAGAACCTATCAGCTACCAAACACACTTCCCTTTTGCCTATTTTAAAACTTATCAAAATGAACTACATAACTTGTGGGCAGGGATGGGAGAGGGAGATGGGAGGGAGGGAGACTAGAGGAAGGGGTGACATTGTCCAAAAGGAAATGGACTCATTACCTGATGTATGACATGGTAACAACACTGTACACCACCTCAATCAGAACAATACAATTATAGAAAAACCAGAACGGTTACCATGCCAGTGGAGCTGTGGGCTGTGTGGAGTTGGGCTGTCACGGGCCTGCGCCCTGTCTCCTGGCGGGCACGTGGCCCTGGTGCTGTTTGGCGCTCACTTACAAGTGGACTGCAGGGCCACACGGCGTGTGTCTGTCACGTTAACAGAAGGTGACAAGCTTTCCAGAGTTGTGTGTCCTGCAGGGTGTGTGATTTTTGTCTCTGCCTCCTACCGTGCAGACCGGAGGTAAACCTGGACCTGGGGTAGCTCAGGGTGCTGTGTTCCTCCCCCTCCTGCAGCCCTGGGGTGCTGTGCCCCCCCACAGCCCCAGGGTGCCGTGTCCCCGCCTGCAGCCTCGGGGTGCTGCCATATCTGCCTCCTGCTTGCTGCAGCCTGATGGTGAGAGACCTCTTAGGACAGCTCATTATGCGGAAAGAAGCGTCTCCTATCATTAGAGCCCGTCACAACATGATTTCAATGGGTGTGTAATATTCAGCTGCATGGATTAGCATAATTCATTTATTCCCTTATTATACACCATTCTCTCTCTCTCCCCCTCCCTCCCTCCCTCCATCCCTCCCTCTCTTTCTCTCTCTGTCTCTGTCTCCTGTTGCAAACTCGGCTGTGGTAAATATCAATGTTTCTGAATATTTTTTCATATAGATGTTTAGTACTGATACTTAGTTACTGTTGGTGGGTGGCTGAGATGTTTAGTACTGATTCTTAGTTACTGTTGCTGGTGCCTGAGATGTTTAGTACTGATACTGGTGCTGGAGTGAGCAAGATCACCACAGCCCCACAGCAGCAAAGGGCAGAGCTGCTCATCTGGCTTACTTCAGGATGTCTTAGAAAATAGATGTTTATGACATTTGTAAAAAAAAAAAAAAAGTTTAAGGATGGAGGCAGGTGCCAGTGGCTCAGGCCTGTTATCTTAACTCCTTGAGAGGCTGGGGGAGGGGGCGGGCCATGGTTCTAGGCCAGCCTAGACAGAACAGTTTGTAAGTGCGAACCCATAGCAGCTGCAGTGGCACACGCCTGTCATTCAAGCCACTTGGGAGGCTGAGATCGGGAAGACTGCGGTTCCAAGATATGACTCCATCTCCACCGAGGAGAGCCGGCAGCGTGGCCTGGGATCCCTGCACCTACACAGGGTGCAGAGAAGAGGGGAAGGAGGAGAGTGTTCAGCCAACCCTCCGAGTCACGGGCCCGCCAGTGCCCGGGCCTGGGCACAGGTAAGCAAAACAAAGCATGCAGAGGAAGGGCATGGGCAAGGCCGGAAGGACAACGCAGGGTGACTAGAGGCTTTAGCTCTGCGTTTTATCTCTTTATAAATATAAGGCCCATCATTTGCCTTGGTGTATCTTCTAAATAATTACACTAAAATATGAATGTATTCATTATAACAAACTTATGCAAGATTTTATCCTCATCACAGCTATTTCAGATATAACCCGAGAATAAGGTTAAGCCTGGGCTGTAGACAGGAGCATGTATATTATTCATCTTCTTTCCTGCAATTTTCAGACTTTTTTTTTAAAGAGAAGCCTTGCTATGGGAGCTGGTGACTTATGCCTGTAATTCTAGATATTCAGGAGGCTGAGATCTAGAGGACCACAGTTCAAAGCCAACCTGAGCACAAAGTTCACTAGACTCCATCAAAAAGCCAGGTTGGAGGTGTGGCTCAAGTGAAGAGCAGAGCACCAGCTGAGCACACCAGCTGAGTGACAGTCCTGCATTCAAGCCCTGGTAGGAGCCTCGTCATGCTGTGGGAGGGCAGCTGGGGGGTGGGAGGCTGGGGGGCCGGGGTGGGGGCGGCGGGCTGGCCGCTGACTTGGCTGGGCAAGGTGTCCGGCCATGGAGGAACTGTACTTTCTACTTCTTGTCCACATTTGCGTCTGGGTCGTGTGGGAGACAAAGACCCCCGGGTCTGTCCATGCTCTCATCCCCTCTGATCAGGGGGACGGATGCCGGTCAGGGCAGCACAGGCCCCGGGGTGGATGCCTGTCAGCCTGGAAGAGCAGAGGCCGGCCTGGGGGGAAGCACCCAGTCCAGCACAGCCGCCCAGCAGCGTGGCCCCTCCCTCCCTTCCCCCACCCCGGCTTCCTCCCTCTCTCCGTCTTTCACCTCGCTTCCTCTTCTTCAGAGCCTCACCATTGCCTGCCGTGACCACACTTACCAGAGTGAAGCCTCCGACTCCAAGAAGCGGCTGTGCCTTGTCCACTCCCTTTCCAGCTTCTGGAACCAGGGCCCACCGAGGGAGGCCCAGGCTGGCCTGCTCTCTACACCCAGGTCCCCACCAAACGCCCCCTGTCGCCACCATCAAGGGTAAAGCCAGCTTCTGTTTCCCTGACACTGGGAGGGAGAGATTTGCCCCAGCAAGGAGCTGCAGCTGGCTCGCGGGTTGTGGTGGCGGGTCCGTCGCTCCGCTGGCCGGCATTTATTGAGCATTGCTATCTTGCAGGTTGTGGCGGGTGGAGTGGATGTTGGGGGAGGCACTAGAGTGGGTTCTGGAATTCCGCTCTGTGGGCAGGGTGGACACCGGAGGCTACCCATCAGCCTGAGGACCTCAGCCATCCCGGCCACCGGAGACCCCAGGAATGGACGGGGGCGCCTGGCCCCGCTCCTCCGCCGCTCTCCAGGCCAGAGCGTCTTAGTCTCTCACGGGGTGACGGTGGGAGAATGCGTGTGCGGGTAGCGGACCCAGCTGACCCGGCTATTAAAAATAATTGGGCCCCCACAACATGGAGACAGAAAGCGTTCACCTTTGGTTTCTGGGAAATGTGACTAATCCTCATGTTGCCATAGGAACCAAGATGCATTGCTAGCTTCACTCAGGTAGTGAGTTCTCTACATCCGGTGCGGTCCCCTGGTGGTGCCTCCAGAGACGCAGATGGGGTATGAGGAGGGAGGGAAGGCCTCGTCAGGGACACATGCGCCCTCCTGGCACTGGGCTTTCCTCTAGGCCTGGGCAGTGCCCCAGGGCCCGGACAGCACCGAGGTGGGACGTGGGCCCTCGACCCAGGAGGCATGAGCTCCGTCTCCACGCCGTCCCACACCTCCCCTCGCTGGGCGTGGTTTGTTCCCCAGCCCTGCAGGGTCTGGGCTGTACCATCTGCCATGCTTAAGAAGGGGGAGGGGTCTGGGGGCTCTGGTGCTCAGGACCTCCCTTCCCATCCTCCCTCCCCCCTCCCCAGCCCTGGGAGCCAGGTTCCCACCTCATCTGACCCATCCTGGCCTTCTCAGTGGACCTGCCTGGGATGGAGATGCCAGGCAGTGCCGTGGCCTGCAGTCCCCCTGGCTGACTTCAATGATGGGCCCGGGCCTGGCTGCAGCTGGGGGCTCTGGGGCTTGAGGCTGAGCACTTCCCGGACCAGGATGGCCATGGGGTCTTGGGCGGGGCTGGCTGGACCCTGCCGCCGTCCACCAGCTTCCTGCTCCAGCGTCCACCCCTCCCAGAACCCATGCACCCCTCAGCACCCCTGCTCCCGTGCTGGCCCACACAGCCCCCACATCCCAGGATGCTGTGGCCATTCGGAGGCCTCCGCCTTTGCCAGGCTCGTCCTCCAGTTTAGAATCCGTCTGGAAGATCTGTGTCCTTTGGATGGCCACAAGCGCTGTCCCGTCACAACTTCTAAGAGCCAGAGCGCATCCATGCATCGAGCCCCAGGCTGCCCTGCCCAGCCTCCCCCCCAGTCACGGGGCATGCCTGCTACCTGGCCTCCCCTGCCTGCAGCGGCCTGGGGGGAGACCGCAGGTCAGGGCTGCCGTGGCCAGCCCTGGTGTGGCCAGTGTCCCCCGATCCACGGCTCCCTCACTCCTGTGGTCACAGGACACTTGGGGTGGGGGAGCTGGTCACTGGCCCCCTGAGTGGAGCAGCTCCCCAGGGCCCCCAGTGGGGGAACCAAGGACTTCCAGCAGCCCCTGCTCCCTGCCGGGTCCCTCCTCGCCCCCACCCCAGGGGCCACTGCTGGCTTTTGGTCCAGCTTCAAGTGAGTTGCCTAGAAATGGCTCTGGCATGGGCATGCATTGACAGGAAGAAGGAACGGTGAGTCACCGCCATCTTCACAACGTTGAAAGGTTCCATTTCCACAGGAGAGGCAGCTCAGAAGGTAGAAGCACGCACCCGTGAATGTATGGGGCGCGAATCCTGGGGTGTGGCCGAGTGCAGGGGGAGTGGGAAGCCTGGACCTGTGGGGTCTGAGGTTCACTCCCCTCCAGTCCGTCTGTGTCCAAAATCTCCACGAAGCCTTTCTACCCCAGGCAGGAGAGGCCTTGGAGAAGGCAGGGCAAGTCCCACTGGACGCCCAGGCCCTGCCTGCATGGGTCCCGTGGCCTCGGGGATCCTCGGCCTCCGGGGTCTGTGCACAGCACCCCTGCCACTGGAGGGGGTCCTGCTCTGGGCCCTGGGTGCAGGCCATGCGCGCAGCACCCCCGGGCAGGGCCTCCCGCCCTCCCTCCACAGTGAGGCACCCGGAGAGCCTGTGACGCAGTGTGGTCTGCGATGGCTGCCGGCTCCGCTGCCCGGCCCTGCACTCCATTTTCCAGTTGGGAAGCGGTGGCACAGCTGCCCGGCCATCCCCAAGCCCCAGAGGGAACGAGGGAGGGGCTGGGATCCAGACCCAGGTCTAACCCACAGGCTCCAAACCTGGCCCTCAGGACAGTGCTGCAAGAGGGGCCTCCCACCGTCCCCTTTGAACAAAAAGACAGCGAGGGCCGGGCATAGTGGCACATGCCTGGAATCCCAGCTCCTCTGGAGGCTGAGGTAGGAGGATTACAAGTTTAAGACCAGCTTAGGCAAATTTGCATATTCTGATCTCAAAGAAATGGGGCCTGGGGGTCTTGCTCTCGTGGTGGGGGATGCTTGCCTTGCAAGCGGGAGGGCGGCTTGGGCTCCCATTTTCAAAATTGATGGCTGGAAGGGCTTCCAGTGACACTCAGGGTCACCCAGAGCTGCCAGAGGACTGTGGGAGGGGAGAGGCCCTTGGTGTGCCCTTGGGGGGGAGGGGCTAGACCTCAGTGGTCCCCAGAGCTCAGCGGGGCAGAGCCTGGAGGTCGTGGTGCCTGAAAGATTTCCATCGATTTCCCAAATTAATGTCTCCGCTCTCTACGTCTTGGGAGCCGTAATGAAGTGTCAGCAGTAACAGGGACAAAACGGATGAATGAAATGTCTTTTACAGTGTCATTACACCTCAATAATAAGATTTACTTGTCAACTTAAACTGCAATAATGTAATAATTTACTTGGTGACCCGATGAGGCCATGTGGCCCAGGTTCTGGGGGTGTGATTACCCCAGGAAGGTCGCTCCCTTCCCCTTCGTCCCACCACCTCCGCCTGGTGGCTTGGCTCAGGAGCCCGCCCTGCTCCTGGGGGGCCGGAGGTGGGGCCAGGATTCATTCATCCATTTGCCCGCCCCTGGACACCCCGTGCCTGGAAGCCGTGGAAGGCCATGGCCACCCACGGGCTGGAGCTCCTGAGCCGCAGGCTGGTAAAGGGGCTGCGGCAGGTGCCCGAAGCTGTGGGGCCTCACTGTCACCAGCCCTGGCTGTCCCTGCCCCTGGAACCCGGGGACACAGCAGTGGCCCTGGCCCGGGTGCCGGCTTCAGAGGCCCGAGGCGGCTCAGGCCTTGCTTCTGCTGAGGACCTTGCGGCCTTTACCTCTGGGACGTGGGTCTTGGCCCCTCCTCTGAGAAGTGGGGCGTGCCCGGCCTGTGTCAGCCGTGGGACACTGAGACCACGACAAGGCTGGGCTGGTGGGGGTTTGGTCACCGTCCTGGCCAGGTGGCCTGATGACCGGTGTCTCCTGACTCCCAGGTAGAGAGAGCAGAGCTGGGTGGTACTGGGGGTCAGGGCATGGCGGG
>NW_012267303.1:1498021-1503787 GCF_000151885.1 Dipodomys ordii
CTGCCCGCCCTGCTCGCTGCCCGCCCTGCTCGCTGCCCGCCCTGCTCGCTGCCCGCCCTGCTCGCTGCCCGCCCTGCCCGCTGCCATGCTGTGTCCGTGCGGGGCCTGGCTCACACCGTCTGTGTGGTCCTGGTCTGTGCAAGCGCTGGAAGGCAGGCCGTGGACTTCTCACTTCTGCTCTGAAAAGCTGTAGCGTGTGGGGTGTTTATTTTTTTTTTTTGGCTTTTAAGGCTTTTATCACATCTGTGTTTAAAAATGTTCTATTTCTTTCCCTTTAAACTCAGAGTGATTGGCCTCAAAATGATGCTGTTACTTAGACGAGACCGCAATACTCTGAAAATGTTTTGTTGCAGAAAACACTGTGCAGTAAATATCAACACCGGTGTGTACAGTGGGCGCAGGGGCTGAGCTCCACTCCTTCACTTGGAGGCTTTGGGGACGGCGTGTGAACAGCGGGCTACTCTCACCAAGCCACCGACTCACCGCAGAATACAAGAAAACCGCAAGTACATGTTCAGCTCGGGTAAGATATTGTTAGGCCTAAAATAAGCCTTGGTAAAATTTTTAATACGTTTTTTAATTGTGAAAATACCATACAGAGGGGTTACAGTTACATGAGCGCAAGGTCATAAGTACATTTCTTATCAAGCATTGTTTCCTCCTCCTTTGTTTTTCCCCTTTCCATCCCTGCCCCCCAGCTCCACAACTATACCCCTTCCCCCGCATTGGTAAAAATGCTCAATTAAAAAACTAAAAACATTCTACCACTTGAACCTCACACAAACTTTTCATAAGCACAGAAGGAATGTTAGAAAGAAGCAACACAGACACACATACACACACATCAAACATAGGACGGAGGTAGAGAAGGTCTGGCATGAACAGATACACAGGGATAATTTCTTTGCTGCAGAAAAAAATCATTCTCAGTTGAGGTTAAAAATATTCACTTACATTTCTACTCATTGTCCATTTACAGTTAAATACACCCACCAAACCATCTCATTCAGTGATCTATACAACTATTTACTCTTTCACCTCTCCACACATTCACCCATCCATCCATGAATCTACCCATCCACTCATGAATCAATCCATCTACCTATCCATCCTCCAGCCGTAATGCTGGAACCCTCCCTCCTGCCTGCTACCCTTCCAGGAATCTATCCATTCATCTCTTACCGGCACACTCATCTATGTATGTACAAATCCATCTATCCATCTACTTACTCATTATCCGTGACTCTATTCATTCCTCTACCAGGGTCACTTGGCTTTCTGTTATTGTAACAAAGACCTGCAGTCATCAGCTGAATGAGGGGCGAGGAGCAAAGGTTTGTTTGGGCTCATGGTTTCCACGGTCTGTGTTGCTTTTAGGGCAGTGGGGAGGCCCATGGCATGCTGGGAGCCAAAGCCCTCCCCTCACGGCTGACGTACCCAGGGCGGAGGAGCTGAGCCCCTCAGTTCCACCGCACATTCCCAGGACTTAACGGCTGCCCATTGCATTCCCCTTGTGAAATCCCTACAGCTCCCAAGAGCGCCAAGCTGGGGCCAGACCTTTCACACATGGGCCTTTGGGGGACAAGATTCAAACAACAGCCCATGATCATCTATCCACCAGTCCGTCCACCTACCTCCCTGCCATTCAATTATGCAATAATCTATCATCTATCTTATCTGTCTGTCTATCTACCTATCTATTTTTCATCACCATATTATCTTCGTCATCATCATCATCACCACTGTCGTCATAACCATCTAGCTGTCTACCCATAAACTTGTCTATCTCTTCATCACCCACATATGTGTTCATTGGTCCATCTGTGAGTCCACCCACCCATCCACCCATCCATCCTCTACCTGTAGTATAGCCATGCAGGCATGCATCCATCCGGCTCACTGCTAATTCATCAAATTTGCCTTGCGGCCTTTTGTGACAGCCCTGGGACTCAGAAATGGTTCTTCTGTGGTTCTCACTCCTGAACATTTCAGAGTGTACTTCTGGGGACAAATTTGTAAGCAGACACTTCAGCAAAATATAGTAGTAGTTGGGATACAATGGCGGGCATCTTCTGGGGAATTGGGAGGACTTCCCAGAAGAGGTGCCTCGTGGAATGTGGACCCTAACAGATTATTGAGCTGTGCATAGCTGCTTACGCCTGTAACTGCAGCTGCTCAGGAGTCAGAGCTCAGGAGAATGCAGGCTGACCCCATTAAACAAGTTAGGTGGAAACTTATCTCAAAAAAGAAAAAAACCCACTGTGCATGGTGGCCATGCTTGTGTTCTTAGCTTCGGGGCATAAATAGGAGGACGCGGTCCAGAGGCCTGGAGAGGCTGCACAACCCCCATCTGAAAATGAACGCAAACAGGGATGGGAGCAGAGTTCAAGTGACAAAGCCCCTGCTTAGCGAGCTCAAGGCCCTGAGTTCAAAGCTTAGTATGGAGTGAGAAAGACTGCATGCTTGTTGGTGAGCAAGGCAGGTGTGAGGAGGCCTCCAGGCCAGAGAAGAAGGATGTGTGCACGTGGCTCAGGCCACCCCAGGAGCCACCGTGGAAGGGGAGACCACAGGTGTGACCACGGAGGCCGGGGCTGAGGGGCGGGTCCTGCCAGTCCTGAGATTCTGGCTGAGCAGCTTGGGCTTTGTCTTCTGGGCAGACCGAGGCCTGTACCTAATGGGTGACCCGTCGCATTACCTTGTGGAGGGGACTGGGGGCCAGACCCAGGGGAGGGCCCCTGGTGGGGCAGCGGTGGGGCTGCCCAGTCCCCGCAGGCAGGGAAGATACCCGGCGCACTTTACCAGCCCTCGGACCAGGTAGTTGCTATGGAAACATCACAGCTTTCCTTCCCTGCCTGAACGGGGTTGGTATGGCGTGCACCAAAATTGCCCTGGATTTTATAGGCATAAAGTGGAGCTGGGAGATCCAAATGAGTACTGCCAATGAGCGATGCATCCCCGCTTTCCTCTGAGTGACACTTGGCCCAGAAAAGACCATCAGGTCAGGGCTGAGCAGAACTGGCGCGGCCCTTTTCATCCAGAGGGCGGGACGGGCGGGCTGAGCTCATTATGGCTGCTTAGGTCAATTATGTCGGCGTGACAGATGACCTCTCATCATTCTGCAGTGCAGCAGCCATGTGGCCACAGAGCTGTGTGACAGGAGCCGGTGACGCGTCTCCCAACGCTCGCACAGGAGGGACCTCACCTGTTGCCACCTGTGTTCTTGGTGGGTGAAGCCAAAAGCAGCAACAGAAATAATGATGAGCCAGGCGGCGGTGGCGGCGGTGGCGATGGTGCTGAAGATGATGACGGTGATGGTAACGGTGATGGTGATGTTGGTGTGTAGTTGTACTGGACGCTAGCATGCCCGACACCCACAAGTTTACATGGTGCAGGAAAAAATTACAGCCCTCAGGAAGGACTGAGAAATAGGGTTATTTTAGACACTAAGGGCTCTGCTGAAAGTTATGTCCTGATTGGAACTAGGTAGGGGTGAGGAGTAGAGGGGTGGGGTTGGGGAATCCACTCTTCGCCCTGGTGCTTTGTGTGTTTACAGGAAGGAAAGAACTCTGGGCTCAACGTAAAGGAAGCATTCTCCCCCGAGGCCTGAGCAGGGAAAGCGCACCTTGGTGAAGTGGTTTTCTTAGGATGTCACAGCAGGGAGAGATTCTTTAGATTAGGTGACGGCTACATGGGACAGTCAGAGGGACAAATGATTCTGTGCCCTTCATGTTTCCGGGTTGGAGGGACAGCATTTCCCGCCGGGCCAGGCAGGAGGGAGGTGGGTATTCCACAAACCTGGCCCACTGGCTTTTGTTACACGGAACTCGATCGCGATATACAGGGAAGGCACATTTGGAGGGGTCAGATTGGCAGTCTTTATTAAAAAGCCAGCGATGTGAGCAGACACATGTCTCTTCAAAACTCGCAGCCTCACATGCACTTAATGCTATTAGGAAACTGAGCCAGGAGTGTTCCAAAGAAGAGCCGATACTCGCATCCCACCAGACCAGCGCTAACAGAGGGATGAGAGGGACATGGGGGAGAGTCGGGAGACCCCGCGTGCTGCGTGGGGGCAGGGCAGGGAGGCCTCGCCGGTCACGGTTGGGAGCAGGTTCACACATTGCTGAGAGTTCGTGGGACAGGCCTGCCAGGTCCACGTCCCCGCCCATCTGCTTCTAGAGTCCAGGTGCCCATCGCCTGGGGTGGGGAGGGGAAGTGGATCCCACCTCGAGTTTTCATCCACAAAGATGGTGGAGATGCCAAGATGGTGCACTTAGACCTAGTATCCGTACTTCAATTTGATGGTGGTTACGCCTGGTGTGCAGGAACTCCAGGAGCCTGTTTGAGAGGTGTTGGACCTAGGACAAACCTGGGATAGTGAGGGGACAGCTTTTCCAGTCAGATGTCACTGGGCCTTGCCAAGACTGGTCATCTGCTCTGAGCTGGGCTCCTCCCCTGTGGAGCAGAGCTGGCTCCAAGGTGACCAGAGAGGGAGGGGAGAGGGCCTTTGCTATCTGGACAGACCCTGAGCCCTGCGGGTCTGCGCTCCATGCATGGCTCTCCGCCCTCAGCCCTGCCCGCTGGCCAGTGCGGCTTCTCATCACGGGCACTGACTGCCCTCTCCGCTGGCTGGCTGGCCTTCCCGGGCCTTCCCAGCCCGCTCACTTGCAGACACAGCTCAGGGGATGGACAACAGTGGTCAGCTCTGTGTTTCCCGTGCGGGGTCATTAGTGCCTTGACCCCACCTCTAGCGCCCTGCACCTGCATTTCCGGTTGGACTTGCTCATCCTTCGCACTTCCTGGCTGTTGTGTTCATCCGAGCAGCTGCTGCTGTTTGCTCTGGGTGATTTCCCTTATTTATTGCAGTGTTTGTAGGAGGCATAGAACGCTGTTTTCCAGCTATTTTCCTGCAGCCTCTTTGGATGGAAACCTCTGACCAGGCCTCCATGCCCGCCCCCTTGTCCTTTGCTCCTGTCCCTCCTTCCCTGAAGTTCCCCCCATATCCATGCTCGCTCAAGCAGCAATTCAATATGGGTCCATTTTCTCTCAAGAAGAATAGGGTTGGTCATGGTCCCAGGACTTGGAGCGGGCAGCAGTATACAGACTGGTGGGACAGGTGCAGGTGTGTGCCAGGGTGGAGGGCTCTGCTTGTGGGGGAATAGGTAAATTCTGCCCATGGTGGCTCATGTTTTGGGGTGCAGGGAGCGTGGCTGGCATTGTGGCCATGGTATGCACCTAAAGCGTGGCGGCGGCCAGGGTGGGCACGCAGGGCGGACACGCATCTCTGGCCGTGGTGCAAATGACTCTGGTCACCTAGGACTGTGTCAAAGTCTTCTTAGGGAGCTGGGTTCGGGCCAGTTGCTAACAGGAGGTGGAGAGGACGCTTCCTCTCAGGACAGGGCCAGTGGGTGGCTTCCTTTGCCCCTTAGCTGTGAGGAAGCTGAGGGTCAACGAAGAGCTAGGCGTCAAGGGTGCTGAGTGAGAGCCCTCGCGGCCCCTGGCGGCCCCAGTCCCGGCCCACGCGAGTCGCGGTACCGCTCTCCTCCGCTCCAGCTGACCGACGGTCACCGGTCCAGTGTGCCCAGTGCCGCGGCCCCCAGGCCACCTGCGAGGAAAGTGCGGGGGCCCCGGGGACTCGCGCGCCTCCCCGAACCTTCCAGATCGGCAGGCTCTGAAAAAGAGCAGCGTCTCCTGCCAGGGACCCGAGGCTGCCTCCAGAATGAATGGACCGCGCGCCGCCGCCGGGGCCCGAGTCTGCGGCTGGCC
>NW_012267303.1:1503837-1509741 GCF_000151885.1 Dipodomys ordii
GGGAGGGGCGGGGGGGCGGCTGTTCTAAGCAGCGGCCTCAGCAGGTGTCAGCACGTGCCCTCCCCTGTTTAAACCATCTCACCTGGGATGAGCGGCCTCTTGCTCAGGGCCTAAACAAGCTACACTAAGCGCAAGGCAACCCTGACACCCCAAGTTCAGGGGTCAGTGGCTGTGTCCATCTTGGTCACCACTTTGTGGGCCAAGAAGCCAAGCAGCATCGGTCCATGAGCGCAGTGTGTGTCAGCTCCCGGCCACCAGAGGGGCCTTGGAGGGTGCTGGGAAGGCGTTGTCCCTGTCTGCTGCTCAGTCCTCTGCTGTGCTGCAGGCCACACCTGTCCTAGCCACGAGCCTCCGGGACACTTGACATGGGCTGGGGTGGAGGTGTGTTAGCAGGTCTCCAGCTTCCCCAGGGAGCACGGGGCCCCATCCACGGATGCCCTCTGCCATGCGTGGTGGAGAAGATTCCAGACGTTGGGGGTTTGTTAAGCTGTGAGCTTGGCCTTGCTGAGCCCAGAGCCTGCGGCTGGCCACGATGGGCAAGCGCCTTCGAGGCCTGACTGCCCACCACCGCCGGAGCGGGCAGGGCCGGGTCCTCTGTCCTTCTGTGATGAGGCCCCAGACAAGAAGCCCCTCCCCCCAGCTGCTCTTCCGGTGGCGTTTCTAGAGTGTGGGTCCTTCATCCAGCCCCCTGCCCTTGCTTGGGTGCGGTCAGGACACCCCGGTTTGCAGTACTCATCGCCTGACCGTAGGAGACAACAGCGCGGGCCCCACTGTCGCCACAGAGACCCAGCCCTGGGTGGCCCAGGGTGGCGATCTCTAGTTATGAGTTGCCAGGATGTCTGCCCTGCTAGCCAGTGAGACTCTGAGACCGAAGGGGCCGTGTGGAGAGTCTCCCGCAGTCCCCTGGGCTGTGTGGGCGGTGGGAACACAAGGCGGGAAAGGCTGGGTTCTAAGGAAGTCCAGGTGAGCAATGTGGTGAATGCCTACAGTACCAGCCACTCAGGAGACCGAGGCAGAGGATCGATCGCTGAGGCCCGGGGCTCTGACCGTCAAGCTCACTGATGGGCTTGGATACCCCAACATCTATTTTCCTTCTTTTTAATTTGCATTTCTCATTTTCCTTTTAATTAACATGTAATTGTAGGTATTTACGCTGTGCATGCGGCTTTTCTGCACATCATTCGACGTGTGATAATGATTTGTTCCTGAGGTCTAACCTTACTCCTTTCCTTGGGGCTCACAAACCAACTCCACACCTTTCCCAAATATTTATTTTTGCTTAAGCTAGGTCCGGTTGGGTTTCTGCTCTGTGAAATCAAAATAGTGCCAAGTAATAAAATATTAAAATATATATATATTCCTAGTGACTTCAAGGGTTGCTTGGTCTCCACAAATTACCCCTTGAATGTGACAAGACATTGGCACCATTTTATTGCAATCATTTAGAATTTTAGTTCCAGAATATTACTAACTTTCTCTCACATTATGACAATTACTTTAAGAACATTATGTCTTGTCTATTTGGGGAATTATTTCCTAACAACGGCATTAAACCTCATTTTCTCAGTAATTACTTGGACGTAACTGTAACTTTTAATGATCTATTTGCTCACTATTATTTTTCTATGCCAATTCCATCTTTCTTATTTTCCTCTTATTCTACTGAGTTGCACCCCACGGTTATTTCTTTTTTGTCTCTAGAAATGCCACGCACCGTGTGCTCTGCGTTCAAGTTCATTCTGTCCTTGTGGTGGAACCGAACTGTGCCTGGAGACAGCCTTGTGGGTGGGTGATCTGGGGCCTTGGACCAGGGCAGCTGGGGCTCGGGCCGTTTCCAGCATTTCTGTCTTTATGTCAAGAACAACCCACCAGAGTGTGATTTTCACTCTTACCGTGTTTCTTTTATAAAGAATATATCGTTTTGAGCTGGGCACCGGTGGCTCCCGCCTGTCATCCTAGCTACTCAGGAGGCTGAGATCTGAGGATCACAGTTCAAAGCCAGCCTGGGCAGGAAAGTCTGTGAGGCTTTTATCTCCAATAAACCACCAGAAAACAGGAAGTGGTGCTGTGGCTTAAGTGGGAGAGCACTTGTCTTGAGCTGAAGGGCTGAGGGACAGCGCCGGCGCTGTCAGAGTTCAAGCCCATGACACACACACACGCACACACACACACACACACACACACACACACACACACAGAGTTTTGGAACTGTGGAACCTTACAGGACTTTTCAGTCCTTCCAGTCAGAAGTTTGGCCAGGACCTGGCTGCTCTGCCCTGACCTAAAGCCTCCCATCCACGTCCACATCAGAGGAAAGGTCTCCTCTTATTTCTGTCACCGTGTCTTGGCCTCCAGCCCCCTTTGGGTCCCATTGGGATGGCTTTGCTCTGTGCTCAGTATGTCTCTCTCCTTCCTCATCGGTGCACATTAAACTGCTTGCAGTGACGGGGTCGCAGGAGGACGTGTCCACGCGTGCCCTGACCGACACTCCTGCTCCCACTCTGACCCGTCTCCTTATTCTCTGCACCCCCTCAATTAGGTATTATTTTAGTAACCATGTGTTCAACACGGAAGCTCTCCTTGTTCTCCATCCCCCATGGAAAGCCTGCAGCCGGTTCACGTTCTGTGGCTCCATACTCCTTCGGGTCCCGCTCAGTGGATGCTAATTAGCAATTTAACCTTCTCTTCCGTTTCCTGCATGAATCTGGTGCCAGGGCGGGTTAGCCGGCCCCTTTGAAGGTGTGATGGGAGGACAGGGCTGCTGCGGAGCTCTGGCCTGAGGGCCACGCTCTTCTGTAAAGGGGCCAGAGGAAGGCGTGCAGCGGCGGCCGCACAGCCCGGCCAGCCGGCCAGCCCTGTCACACACAAGCCTCTGTTCTTGTGCGGCCGCTGGCCAGCGCACACGAGGGACCTGCGGGCGCCAGCGTAGCCACCGAAATTACCCCGAAGGTCCTCCTGGACCCAGCTCGCCCCTCTGCTCTGATCCCTGGGGGTGAGGCTCAGCCAGGCCCCGGACGCCCCTGTCCATCTGCGGCCACCTCCGCCATCTTATCCCCTCCTCCTCGGGCTCTGGGATGGGGCTGGGGCCTGGCACCGTCCCTCTGGGGGTGTGGCCGCCTGCGCTTGCTCTGCTCGGAAGCCCTCTGCGTCCACCCCCTCCTCCAGGTCCACCCCCTCAGAGGGCTGTGGAAGTCCCCACCCCCGCCCCTTACCTGCTTCCCAGGGCAGTTCTGCTGTGGGCTGCCCGCCGGCTGGGGGCGGCGCCGGCCCGCGGGACCCTTCTTCTCTCAAGTGCGCACAGCTTGGCTGAGGCACATTTTGAATGACGTCTTGTTTTTCAACCCCAACTAGAGCCTTTTTGCCCAAGGCAGGCCCTCTACCATGTGAGCCACAGCTCCCTTTCCAGTTTGTGCTGGTTAACGGAAGGAAAGAGTCTTAGGGACGTTTCTGCCCAGGCTGCCTTTGAATTGAGATCCTCGGATCTCAGCCCCCCACGTGGCTGAGATTACAGGCGTGAGCCACCAGTACCCAGTGCGCATCACCATGCAGAGGGGGAAGCTGTTGGCGGCCACACTTTGGGAAGCAGAAGGGCATTTGCGTGCTGCTAATGCCACAGAAGGCGGGGTTCCCGCAGGTAGGAAATGAGCTCCGCACCCGCTGTCTTCCCTCCTGGGTCTCTCCTGCTGGCGTGGCAGGAGCCACTCCACAGGGCCGGGACGGTTCAGTGTCAGTGTCCTGTGAGAATTCCCACTGGGCTGGGGCCGGGCGGTTAACGCACTGGGGGGCCGCGATTGCCGGCGCTCAGCCTGCTCTCCCTCACCTCACATTTCCTCATTGAAACCTCCTGTTCTTTCTTCTTCACAGTGTTGACTTGGAGGGTTGAACTCGGGGCCTGGCGTCTGTCATCAGGATCAGATAGGGTGTTCTGCTTTTGTGAGAGCGGCCCTCAGTCCTCAGTCAGGGTCTCCCGTCTCCTCCTCCCTCGTAGCTGGGATTACAGATGGGAGTCACCACTCCAAGCTTGCGTTTGGAGATGCTTTCTTGTGTTTTTGCCTGGATTGGGCCTCGCTGTCTCCATCTTCCGAGTACCTGGGATTACAAGCATGAGCCACGATACTCAGCCTCACGTTTTCTTTGCAGCTATTTCTGGGTCTTGAACACTTTCTTATGGTTGCTATTTTGAATGAAGTCTTCCTCCTCCTTCTGCCATTATTGGCACTTACTGGTAATTGCTCTGATGGAAGGCAAGTAGAGATTTTAAATTTTTATTTATAGTCTAGCCACATTGCTACATGGTCATCATGTAAGCGCTGTGTTTTAAGTAACTTCTCTTGGCTTTCTGGGTGTTTCTCTCTGACTCTTCCTATCCAGCCATTAGGTCGTACTGCACTTGGAAGTTCTAGCGAGGACTGCAGGCAATGGGGGCGTAACCATGGAGACGGCTCCCCTGAGCCACGGTGGAGCTCTGGCTCTCAAAGCTCATCTGGCTTTTGCTCCCACCTCCCAAGTGCACATACACACGTGCACACGTGCAACACGCAGACATGTGTGCACACACAAGACATGCACACGGACATACATATGCACCGCATACATATGCACAGACACACACAGAGAGACATATGTGCATGCATAGACATGTGTGTGCACACACGTGGCTACACAAAGACACACAGGAACACACAGACACATGTGCACACAAGACACATACTTGCATACGTGCAGACACAGGTGTGCACACACACACATCCCTTCCTTAGCAGCTTGGGTTCCGTAGGTGTTTCCTATCCCCCGGTTAAGGGATGAATGTGTATGTACCCCTCCCCCCCAATCCAGGCCCTGACCCCCTGGGACCTGGGGATGTTGAGCTTTGCGGTAGGGTGACTATGAGGCCATACTGGACGGATGCCCAGGACAGGGTTGGGGACCTCACAGGAGAGGGAAAAGCAGACACAAGGTTGTGCGATGATGGCGGCAGAGGTCAGAGTGGAGTTCCGCAGGTCTCAGCCAGGACAGGGACTGGAGACCAGCGCAGGTGGGGGCAGGGAGGCTGCCCGGGCGCCCACGGAGCCCACGGCCCTGCCACGCTGATGGGAGACTCTGCTTCAGAACTCCTTGTCGGCACTTGCTGTGGGCTGCGGTCACGAGCAGCAGCCTCCCCAGGCCACAGACACCGGCCGGTACCCCCACCTCCTCCATCGCTGCTCTGTGAGCCCCATGGCTCCAGCTCTTTTGTCTCTGGCTGGCCCTGCTCAGACCCTTCTCCACAGTGCCTTTGCTTGGTCCTTCCTGGGCTGTGACATCACTTTCAGTGTGAACCCCTGGCCCCCAGTGTCAGGACTTTGCCACGAGTCCTGGGGCGCATGTCCTGTCTCCCCAGGACACAGGAGCTGGGGAAGATAGGACAGAGCCAGAGGCCAGCACTCGGGACCTGTCTGCTTCACCCAGCTGTTCCCCTTCCTCCCCCCCCCCCCCCCCCCCCCCCCCTGGGTCTGGGGAAGCCCTGGGCTGCCACGTAGCCACTGATGTCCACAGTCTGCAGAGAAGGAGACAATGTGGATCTGCTTTTCTCCAGCATCCTGTGGCTAGGCTTGGATGCAAGATGAAGTGTGGTTATTCAGCAGAGGGGCTGACGCTAAGAGGGACCTGTTGGTCTCACGCTGGATGAATCTGTTAATTGAAGCAATGCAGAGATGTTTAAGTAAAATCCTAAAACTCTTTGTATGGCTTTACGTGTTGAGATTTTTCTGTTTTAGGGCTTTTATAATTTTGTGCTTCCCTGAGAAAATTGAAAGCTCAAAACTATATGGGCTACCTGCTCTGCAAACTCAAGGCCCTGAGTTCAAACCCTGAGTCCAAATACACATACACACACACACACACACACACACACACACACACACA
>NW_012267303.1:1521681-1538493 GCF_000151885.1 Dipodomys ordii
GGCAGCCCCTGAGGCCTGTGGAGGCCCCGCGCGCCCTGTCCAGGCTGTCAGGAGCAGGAGAGCGCGCGCCCGCGGGGAACCGGAACCGAGGGGTGGCCTGGGGCGGGGCGAGGAGCCTGGCCCGGCCCACGGGCAGGCCAGGCCACCTTCACGCTCTTAGCTATCGGTCTGACAGACGGATCTGCAGCGCCCTGCGCACGCACTGCTGTGCGTGATGGCGAGGCCGGAAGCAGCTCGCAACAGCGTCCTGGCCGACGTCGCGTTGCTGCGTCACTGTGCGTCACGCTGCGGCGTCACTGCGTCACGCTGCGGCGTCACTGCGCGTCACGCTGCGGCGTCACTGTGCGTTACGCTGTGGCGTCACTGTGCGTCACTGTGCGTCACGCTGCGGCGTCACTGCATCACGCTGCGGCGTCACTGTGCGTCACGCTGCGGCGTCACTGTGCGTCATGCTGCGGCGCGCTGGGCACCGTCACCTCGAAGCCAGGGCCCCCGCGCTTCCACCTGACCGCGCCCTGCCTGGGGCAGAGGTGAGAGAAGACTTGGGGTTTTGGGGTACCCCTCCGTTCCAGGGTGCTGTGTGTGCCATGACTTGGAGGCACCACCAGCACAAAGCAGGCCCTGGAGCCTGGGGCCGGCCTCGCCTCCCCAGCGGCACAGGCAGGACCCCGAGGAGACGCTCGAAGCCCCGTCCGTGCCGTCCGGTTCAGTCCCGGTCCGATGGCGCCGGGTGGGGCTGGGCAGCGTCGCAGCCACCGAGACCTGAGGAGGAGAGGGGAGCAGGGCCTTCAGGGAGCCGAGTGCGTCCGTGGGAAGCTCGGCCCAGCCTCCGCCTCCTCCCGTGTGTCCACGGCCAGCAGGAAGGAAGCAAGGCGGGAGTGGAATGTGAATGGGCTGCGGGAGAAGCTCTGGGAAAACGGGGCTGGGGTGAGGTGCGCTCTTCTTCCTCCTGTCTGGTTGATTTCAGCAGAAATCCGTCAGAGGG
Organism: Dipodomys ordii; assembly: GCF_000151885.1. Taxonomy (NCBI): domain Eukaryota; kingdom Metazoa; phylum Chordata; class Mammalia; order Rodentia; family Heteromyidae; genus Dipodomys; species Dipodomys ordii. The sequence continues at coordinate 1,522,667 of NW_012267303.1, forward strand.
GCGCGATGCGCCCCCCGGGCCGGCCTCGAGGACGCGGAGACGCCGTCTGCGTCAGCCTCCACAGGCCTGCGTCTGAATAGACCTTCTGTTCCGTGTGGCCACAATGAAGGGGAGGCGTTGGTAGCAGATGCCCAGAAAGGCCAGCGACCAAGTGTTCATTATAAGTGGAGCACTTCAATCGGAAATCCATGTCACTTATTTGAATAAAAATGTGTGTTCTTTCACAATTCTGCCCTCACCTTCTTTCCATATTAATAGATCATTAATACTCTAGGAACAGATAATCACCTTCTTGGAAAACAGAGGCAAGGACACACAAGGAAAATTATAGTTGTTTAAATTAAAAAAAGATAGCGGTCCCTGGGGGGGAGGGCTATGATCACAAAAACAGCCAGCCCTGGCTGCCAGCTTTTGGGGTTGGGGGGACCCAGGGGTCTTTCCCAGGAGCTCCTGCTGGCTGTAGCCACCCAGAGCACTTGCTGCACATCCTGACCTACAAGGGGAGCCTGGGGGGTCCTGCAGGCTCGAGCCACCCATGTGGGACAGCTCCATGAGTGGTCGGATGTGCTGATCTCGGTCCTGCACACAGGTGGAGGGGCAAGGCAGGGGCAGAGCAAGAGACAGGCAAGCAGGCTCCAGTGAGCTCTGACAACCAGGCTCAGAGACAGGCAAGCAGGCTCCAGAGAGCTCTGATAACCAGGCTCAGAGACAGGCAAGCAGGCTCCAGAGAGCTCTGACAACCAGGCTCAGAGACAGGCAAGCAGGCTCCAGAGAGCTCTGACAACCAGGCTCAGGTGAGCAAGCTCTCCAGGAAGGGACTAGGGAAACTGTTACTTCAGATGATGAGTTTCTGTGCCACAGAGCCCCTGGCCCCTGCTGGACAAATCCCCGAAGCAGGGGAGATCTGACCTTGGGCCTGAACCTCGGCCCTTCTCCTTGAATCCAGCCAGTGAAGAATTGTGACTGCACTGATCTTCCTGTTTCAGACCCCAGGTTCCACGTGTGTTAGCTGGGGTGGTGGGGCTGAGGATACATTTGCACTAGCTCTGTGTTGTGCTGAGGGAGAAGGCTGAAAGCCTGTGTTTCCCTCTGGGCCTGCATTGCGAGCTGAGAGGTCAGTGGGCACCAGGGGACACCCAGCCACCCACAACTGTGGGCTGAGTTTCATACATCCTGGGCATTTGGCTGGGCACCTACACATCCCAGGTAGAGGCTGGCACAGCCTGCACTGGTGGGGGGGGGTGTCAATGCCCACGTGGTATCTTCAGCACCATGGACAGTTCCCAGGCCTAGAGCTGCACTTCGGGAGTTAGGTGTGAGTGAGTGAGTACCTAGGACCCAGGCCCTGCCCTGCAGACCGCCCAGAGGAGGCTGAGGAGGCGCTGGAGCTAACCGCAGCCCTGGCGGAGCTCAGGGTGCTGGGCTGTCCTTACCGCGGGCAGAGTCAGCAGCAGGTGCTGAGTGCACAGTGCCTGTGTGTGGGCACGGCGTGTGGCTGCCTCGGGTGTGAACGCCTCCGGAGTCTGCATGTGCAGGCTCGTCAGCCCGGTCCTCGGGTTCAGGTGGCCATGATGGACTCATCCTGTGCTGTCTGAATAGTCCAGAAACGCACCCAGAAATCCATCTCCAAGGTGAAGTCTGCAGAGGGGAATCCGCAGCCAGCCAGGGACTCCCCCCTCGGGTGTCAGAGCTGACAGCCGGCAAACTAAGGCACAGAGCGGCCTCCCCTTCCCCCAGCCGCAAGGGGTAGGGTACAGCGCCCAGGTTACACAGGGGGGCTGGGGAGGGAGTCCTGGCCCTGCCCCTGCCCGCAGCGCACCTCCGTCAGCCGGTCCTCTGCCAGTCACCGGTTCTGTCAGGCGGGAGTGTCTGTGCGTTCCGTTGGGGCTGTTGTGGTGTGGACGTGGGCTCATCTGGTGGGGTGTTTAGAGAAACGCTGTGGGGTGAGGTTCCCTGTGGAGCTCTTTGGTCCTGGGGGCCGATTTTGGTACAGGTGGACAGTCAGGAGCTGGGTGGACCGTCCCCAGCACCGCAGTGTCACATTTCCCTGCAGGACGCCGCACGATGGACTTGGGTCCCGCCGGCTCCACTCTGACTTTATGTTAAGCAGTCATGGCTGTGTGGCCCTCATTTCTAAAAGAAGGTCCTCTCCTGGGTCCGGGTGGGCATGGATTTGGGGGTGCAGATGCCCGCTCACACATCATTGCCAGCTGCACTGAAGGGGAGCCCTGCCAGGTTGAAGCTCGTCTTCCGGCTGTCTGGCTTCCTCGGCGCGACTCGCCACGCAGCGAAGACAGGACGGGGACTTCGGTGCAGGGTCACAGAGCAGGGGGACCTCCCCACCTCTCCTTGGAGGGACACAGGCTCTCTGAGGGGCAGTGCACCTTCAGAGCTCCTGCGAGGCTGGCTGGACCTTGTCACGCTTCTATCACACGGGGGCCTCTCTTGGGCCAGTCCTGTAGCCTCCCCTGGCCTTTGCTAGATTAGCAAAAACCACCTCAACTCTCTCCTAGGGTCTGCCTCCGATGAGCCCAGCCTGCATCAACCAAGGGCAGCTCTGTGCAAGGCTGCCCCCAGTGGCCACTTGGTGGCTTGCAGTGCGCTTTTGCTGTGGTCTGTTTGGAACAGACCTGACAGCAAGATGACTGGGGTTGTGGACTGCAATCCCAGCTACTCAGAAGGCTGAGATGTGAGGATCACTGTCCAGCTTGGGCAGGGACGTCTGGGAGACTCTTGTCTCCAATTAACCACCCAAACGCCAGAACTGGAACAGTGGCTCAAGTGTTAGAGTGCCAGCCTTGAGCGACAGAGCTGAGGGACAGTGCTCAAGCCCCGACTTCAAGCCAGTATTTGCACAAAAACACAAACGAACAAAGTTGGTGAAGATGTACACCTCGGGGCCTGGGATGGCCAGAATGTCTGGCTGTAGTGGTTTGTGTCATGTTTGCATATATCCACAGCCTTCCATTCATTTGCTTATTGTTTGGAACATTTATTCTTTTAACTGGCCACAGCAAACCATTTTGGCATCAGTGACTTGCAAAACCACCGAACACGTGTTTCTAAGTTTTTGAATTTGTTTCTTGAGAGAGTTGCCAGTGATTTAGAACTTACAGCAGTGACCTTGAAACGTACTGGGGACCTTGGAACTTACAGGCCAAGTTTTGGCAGAGCAGGCCTGTGGAGGACCTTGTGGGATCTGAAGGAAGTGTGGGTGGAGGACCCCATTTCACTCTGAATTGTGACTGTGCACGTAGATCGAATGAAGGCTTCTCAGAATGAATTCTGCCCGTTTCCCGGTTCAAAGTGCTCTGCACACATGTGCGCAGTGAGGCGCTGGCGCTGGTATCACAGTTCCTACATGCTTCACAAAGAAAACCAGCTAATTGCAGTGTTACTTTAAACACTTCCCCTAATTGCTGGAAATCAGTAAAGATTTAGAAGTTGCAATGATGTTATTGTAAATTCAATTGAAAAGCTCAGCATGAAGACCAAATTATTTGTTCTTGTCGTTACAATAGGAAAACAAATTTTGCTGAAGCCAGTGTCACAGGAGAAACGACACTGTCTCTGTGCGGGTGTGGAACTTGACTTGGGTTGCCGTGGCCCGTTTCGACAAGCTGTGATAATCAACTCCCAGCGAACAGAAGCGGAGGCTGTGGAAAGTGCCCGGACAGCGGGAGTCTGTAATTTTGCAAAGAAGGTGACATTGGATACAAAGATCCTACAGGCTTTTTTTTTTTTTGAATGGCAAAACTCAATGGCTCCTCCCCCAGCTGATTGCACGTTTGTACCCTGGAGCAGCGACTTGCTCAGGCACGCGCGTGCCCTTCCTGACCACTGGCATGGAACTTTTTGTAAACCAAGCTTGGACACTTTTGGAGGCTGTTGTAGAAAAAGCAGTCAGAAATCTTTAATTGAAGCAGTTAATGAATAGAACCCACTAAATGCCAGTCATTAACGTTTCTAGCAAATTGTAATTATGGGAAACAAAGCTTCCAAATAGGGAGACATTGAAGTTTGCCCCTAGGAAGAATGGGGAGGGGCTGAACCTGCCTGCGCTGGAACTCAGAGAACTTGAAATTTCCATTTCAACTCCATCTGTCCTGAAATTCTGGGGAGCCTTTGGAACAGCTTCCATTTTGCTTTTACTGGCTAAATTGGTGGGTCTGGAAAAGGTTGGAAAATGCTGGAATTTTCCAGAATATTTATATATTATATAATAGATCATAATATAAATATATTATACTATATAATATATATAATTTTCCAGCATATATATATATATATATATATATATGTAATTTGGTCTTTGTGGTATTGGGGTTTGGATTCAGAGCCTCATATTCACACTGCTGGGCTGGTGTGCTACCACTCTTGACAAACTCTGGGCCTGCTTTATCTTATGTTGGAGACAGAGTCTCACGGAGGTTTCTGGTATGTGTGCAACCCCGCCCCCCCCCAGGAGCGCCTGCCGGGTGTCAGATGCACCCCTTGGGGAGAAGCCAAAGCTGTCCCCTTGAGAGAAGGAATCCACCTTCAGAGAGCAGGGCCGAGGAGAGGCCCAAGAGGAGTGGAGTTGAGGAAGATGGCGAACCAGTGCTTTGGACGTTTCCCTGAGGACGGTGCTCAGAACCTGGAGGTCAGATGCAGCTCGGAGTCTCTCCAGTATAGAAAACATTGCATGTGTGTCTGTGTGTGCATGTGTGTCTGTGTGTGCATGTGTGTCTGTGTGCCTGCATGTGCATGTGTGTGTGCATGTTCTGTGTGTCTGCGTGTGCAGTGTCTGTGTGTCTGCATATGCACATGTCTGTGTATCTGCATGTGCTTGTCTGCATGTGCATATGTCTACATGTCTGCATGTGCATATATCTACGTGTCTGCATGTGCATATGTCCGTGTGTCTGTGTGTGCACGTGTCTGTGTCTCTGTGTGTCTGCGTGTGCATGTGTCTATGTGTCTCTGTGAGTACACATCTGTGTGTCTCTGTGTGCACATGTCTGTGTGTCTGCATGTGCACATGTCTGTGTGACTGTGTGTGCACATATCTCTGTGTCTGCTAAGGTCTGAGTGTTTGTGGGGAAGTCGAGGCAGAGGCTTCTAGAGGTACAGAAATCATCAGGCTGGGGCTTTCCCAAAGGGATTAGTGCCTTTTCTAAATTAGATTTTAAAAAAATGTGATTATAACATTGATGCACAGAAGGTTTACTCTTTCATAGGTCAGGTAATGAGTGCAATGTCACCCCTTTTCTCTCTCTCTCTCCCAGTTTTCCCCTCCTGTCCCCACCCATAAGTTGTTGAGTTCATACTCACATAATGTCCAGTGAGGACCATGGCTGCATCTGTTCACCCTTCTACCCTCCATTTCTGGGGGCGCAGAAATGGAGGGACAAAGATCCAAAAGACAGATAAATGAACAAAAAGAAAAGAAAACTACTATTTGCCTTTCCTGGAGTTCTTTTCAATAAATATGATTTTATATGATCAGATACAAGGAGGAATTGTGTTTGTCTACTGCACATGCAGTGTGTGCAAGTGTGGCAGTGTCCTGTGTGTGCATGCATGTGAACAGCACATGTGCACGAGTACATAGATTTACTGTGTGCACATGTGCACACACGTGTACAGGTGTGTGGGGAATATATACATGTGTGCACACACAGGCTAGGGCATGTGTGTGTGTCTGTGTAGGCACGTGTGTTGGTATGTGCTGTGCATGTGTGCACCAGGGTGTATGTGTGCACACATGTGTGAGTGTATACTTGGTTTTGATACAAAGTATATCAAACGTGTCTTCTCTAGCTAACACAACACTATAAAAACTTACCACAAAGTACCACAGATGTTTTGCCTTTCAGTCCTGGAGGTCAGCCTGGGACAGGCTCAGGACGGCTGCAGGACTGCGCTCCCTCCTGGAAGCCCCAGGGAGCCATTTCTTTTCATTTCCTGGCTTTTAGAGACCTTGTGATTCTCAGGTCATGTCTGCTCCGTCTTTAAAGCGAGCAGTGCAGCCAAGTGCCTGCCCTCTGATCTTCCTTCTCTGATGAGAGCTGTGTGGCTGTGCTGGGCGCAGTGGCATGAGGGCTGACACCCCCAGGCCGGGGGACCACGTGGCACAACACCCCAGGCCCCAAGAGCCATATAATGGGACACTCCAGGCCCTGAGAGCTATGCGATGTGACACTCTAGGCCCCAGAGTCATGTGATGTGTGACCCAGGCTGCAAGAGCGATGTAGCACCACACTCCCAGGCTGCAAAGTCTAATGTGGGCGTCTTTGGGGACTTTCCTGTGTGTCATAGTCATGGTGAAACGGCTGGAGGCCCTTCAATCCCATGACCTTTTGACCGAAGGATCCTGGATGTTCTTTCCAGTGTGGAACTTCAGTGGCCTGAGGCTGAGGACTGGTACCCACATGATAACCAGCAGGCCTCTGGAGTTAACATTTTTCCCAAGTTCATTCAGCATAGCCCAAACTGCCAGGTTCAACTGTCATAGCACTTGAACCAGGATTCTCAGGATGCCAAGGCACCTCTGAGGCCCAGATAGCTTCCCTGTAACATGTGTGTGTGTGTGTGTGTGTGTGTGTGTGTGTGTAGAGAGAGAAACACAGAGACTAAGACAGAGAGACCGAGACAGAGACATTGACAGAGAGAGAAAAAAAGAGAGAGGGGAGGGAGGGAGGAAGAGGGAGGAGGAGAGTGGGAGCAGGGCAGGGTGGCGTCAGGAAGCTCAGCTATGGTCAGTGAGGCTGTAGCCCCCTGCAGATCCTGCAGAGGACTGAGCAGACATTGCTGCCCAAATGAGTTTCGGATATTTTGTTATGCAACAGTAGCTGACCACTACATCCCCCTTTCCTGTTTGTCCCCTTTTCTTTTAACTGAGAAGAAATTACACTATGGTAACATTTTAGGACCAGGTCCAGGACTGGATACATTGTGTGTCGCCTTGGTGAAGGTGTGGCTAGCTGGACAGTTCAGAGGCAGGGCTGGGGCTCAGAGGCAGGGACTGTCTCTAGACCTGGCCATTTGTGGGGTTCACTGGATGTCTGCAAAGCCGACGTGCCTAGGCCTCACTCAGCAACCCATTTCCACTTCTAATTTAATTATTGATTGATTCTGTCTGGATGGCAGAAAGTCTCTGTGAAATGCAATTACTTGCTTGTACCCAAGCATTTTGATTGTCTAATGATTGTCTCCAACAGGAGCCAAGCGTCCATCCTGCTTTTAATTAAACTAATCTGTCGAGGAGGGAGCCAGCCTTCCTCCCGGCCAACCTGGGGAAGAGCACACTTCTGCTTCAGACCCTGAGGGCCTGGGCTAGGTTCATGAGCCACGGTGAGATCCTGAGTGGAGACCCCAGGTTGGGCCCTTCTTCACCCCTTGGGATAATGCCATATATCGCCTTAACTAATGGGCGCTGCTGATGGAGCTCTGGATCCCGGGGAACTTACCATGGGGGTGGGGCCAGGCCTCTTCAGTCACTGAGAACAGGCCTGAGCAGGAAGAGGCCAGAGCTCAGCCCTCCTGCTGTCATTCGCAGTCCCTCCCCTCGGCTCCCACCTGCTTCTGGTGACACAGAGCACTAATGGGGTCTGCAAGGGGACACACAGCACAGACCACCCAAGCCTAGGGTCTGGAGGACTCAGCATAGAGCACCCTAGCCTGGGGTCTGGAGGACTCAGCGTAGAGCACCCGAGCCTGGGGTCTGGAGGACTCAGTGTAGAGCACCCTAGCCGGGGGTCTGGAGGACTCAGTGTAGAAACCCCTAGCCTGGGGTCTGGAGGACTCAGCGTAGAGCACCCGAGCCTGGGGTCTGGAGGACTCAGCGTAGAGCACCCGAGCCTGGGGTAACCTGGCCTGAGGATTCTGGGGCAAATATCCCCAGACTCAGTTAGAGCATAACGACTCAAACCATGGAAGTAAGAAAAAGATTACAGAGGTCTCATTGTGCATCAGGACAGATTCTGGTGCCAAGAGACAAAAATTCATTTGGATCTTAGCTGGGCATCATGTTCATGCCTGTAATCCTAGACACTTGGAAGGCTGAGAGTCGGAGGACTGTGGTTCAAAGCCAGTCTGAGCGAACAATAAAAAGCTGTGCTCAGTGGCTTGTGCCTGTCTTCCTAGCTATGTGGGAAGCATAAAACAGGAGGACCACGGCTGGCCCCCAGCGGGGCCTGCGGAAGATGATGCCCTTCCCTCTCAGAGCGCTGTGCTGGGACCGGAGATGATCTGGAAAGATGCATACCATACATAATTAAAATAAGCAAAATTAAAACACAATGAGATGCTGTGGTTTTAGTTATGGCGTTTGTGAAAGTTTGGGAATGGGGAATATTCAGGGTAGAAATGGAATTGGGAAACCACTGTGCTTGTATCATTGGCGAAAGTGGAAACGTGTCCGGTTGATGCAGATGTTTTGATGCATATTTGCACCTCCATTAACTCTCGCCATGACTGTGTATTCTTGGACTCTGCCGTGGCTGCAGAGACACAGGTGCTGGATGGGACAGCAGTCTGGCTTGGAAGCCACTGATACGCTTATTGAAGAGGGACGGGCCCGCTACCTAGCAGATTTCTTGCATGGAATGGTGAGCCATGTAACAGAAGAGTTAGGTAGATGGATGGAAGGACAGAGCACAAAGCCAGTGTTCTGATGTGGGGGTCCCACCTCCCCGCCCCACAGGCCCACCCCAAAGCCAGGAATCACTCAACCACTGGACATTTTGCCCGACATACAGAAAATGCTCAGCCTATACATGTTGGTGTTTGTGGTGGGTGTTCTGATTGTGAGCTGGGAGACGCTGGCCTTCGGGAGCTCTTGGCTACATTGTTCCTCTCTTTAAGCCCTTGGCCTGCGGTTAGGAAAAGCACACAGGGCAGAAGAAGCCACCGTGGGTAAGTCACTGCACCCCCTGAACCCTGACTTTGTATCTCCTGGTCAGCTTAGGCCGAGTTCTGCTGCCCTGGTGAGCATTTCTGAAGCTGTTTTTCTTCATGGCTCTGCTGCCCTCACCCTGAGCCCCAGGTGGAGGAGGAACTGGGCGCAGCCTTGGTCAGGGTCGAGAGCAAGCGAAGGCCCCGCACCAACGGCTCTTCACGCTTCTTTAGAAAGTAGTGTATGCAAACCGCTCACCTCTCTGCGGTAGAGAGAGTCCCTCGGCCGGGCCGGCGTCGGTGGGCAGAAGTGGCCCCATGCAGGATGGCAGTGAGAAGTGGCAGCTGCCATGCACCCGCAGCATCGATAAACGCATCGCCTGCGGTGGGCACTGAGCCTGAGCCCGGCGGGCGTGCGGACCAAGTGCCCCGGGTCCCGGCCTCACGCCCCCTCCCCTCCCTCGACTGTCTCTCCTCATTCTCAGGGCCAAGGCCAATTTCTGCCAGGGCCACAGATTTCAAATTAATGAGCACAAGAGACATCTTTGAAGATGCTTTTGATCCTGGTTTTGAGGAGGCTTTGAAAACCTCCATCTAGGGCTTTTTGATTCTCACAACACAGAAGAAGGAATCATGAACCCTGGCCTGGGAGTTTGGGGGTCTCTGAGGGACTCGGGGGACGCTGGCCCTTGACACGTTGGCGCTGCGGTGACGCAGACCTGCGAGGTGGGGCTGGGGTCTGCGGGCCTGTCCGCCCTGGTGTGGCCCAGTGTGCCGTGGTGGCCAGGAGGCTCCCCACCGGGACGGCGTGGGGCCAAGCAGGGAGGAGCAGGGCCAGTGAAGGCTGAGGCTGAGGCGGCGTGGGGTGAGGAGCAGGGGGTGAAGAGCAGGAGAGCGCGGGCGGCTCCCGCAGTGGGAGAGACGAGCCGGGTGTAGGAGCCCTGCCCGCAGCTCGGGGCCCCCTCAGGTTCTCCAGCACCCCTCTGTGTGGTTTTCAAGCCCCTCAGGGTGTGTGCAGCTCACGAGTCCTGGAAGAGGAGCCAGAGCCTGGTCTAGGTGACGGGCAGCGGCGGCGGCGATGGCCGTGTTAGTCAGATTTCCACTGCTGTGATAGACGTCCAGACGGCGACTGGACGCGGGAAGGACCGACTTCAGGAGCGAGTGTGCTTCGGTCCGTGGCCACTCGGCCGCGCGGCTTCCGGCCCGGCTGAGGGAGAGCATCAGGGCGGGGAGCACTGCCCCCCAGGGGCCATCGCCTAAGTCCCCACGACCCCCCAGACTGCCATCGAACGCGACACCGTCGCCATTAGAGTTAGCGTGTTTACCTTCTGGGGACGTTTCATTTGTGTCTTGCGCCTTGGGGTGGCTTGAGCTGAGCAGAGGCCGGTGCCGGCCGCTCCCTGTCTCCATGTCTCACCGGCCGCTCCCTGTCTCCATGTCTCACTTCTCAAGGGGTTGGCGGTGGCTCCCCCTCAGCCGTAGCAGCTGTGGGCTGTGAGTGGGTGTGGGGCCGTGGGCTGGCATCGTGGGCTGGTGTCGTGGGCTGACGGGGACTCCGCCGCTGGCACTGGGCTCTCCTGTCCCTCCGGCAGTGGGCTGCGGCCACCTGGCTGCGGCCACCTGGTGTCGTCCATAACCTCAGATGAGGCGTCAACGCCACAGGCCCAGACAAGTTACCCTGACCACTTCCGCTCTAGTTCCTTCTGCTGCCAATTCCTCAGCCCCGCACTTGTTCCCCGCGCTTGAGCCAGTGTCTCCAGCTGGGGCCCTGGTGTGTCCTCTCCCACGGGGGTGGTGACCGCACGGAGTCATGAGCTGCTGCTGAGCCCCACTCCCTGGCCGCGCTGCTCCTGAGCATGGCGGGCGGCTTCCTGCCTGGCCTTCCTGCCCATCCTCATGCTGCTGCCTTGGATGTGCACTTGGGGGGGGAGGGGGGAGGGAGAGTGGGGCCAGTGTCCTCCTCAAGGGCAAAGCCCCGCCCTGCAGCCCCCTTCCTCCCACTTCCTACCCAAGAATGGCTCCTGGGGCAGGAGTGCGCATGACCTTGGGCTCTCCAATCCTGCGTATTCTGCAAATCCAGCATCTCCAACCCCTGCTCCCTCCTTGACTGCCCAGAACTGGGCCTTCCTGGGCCTTCCTGGGCCCTCCTGGGCCCGTGTCCCTGCTTCCCTGTACGGAGTGGTTGTCCCCCTGGCGGGGCCCTGCGAGCACAGACTGCCTTTACCACTCTTTCTCTCCAGTGTCATGGCACTGCCCTGGCCTGGCAGTGGTGTCTCTCCTGGCATGGGGCACTGGCCTGGCCAAATACGGACAGAACTTCTGTTTTGTCACCTGGTTTGGTTGTGAAAAGCTACATTCTGATCTATTTCCACTGGCTACAGATTGAAGATAAAACAAATGACTGTCAGGTTGGAACCTGAGGGCCCGGGTAGGCCCAGTGGGCACTGTCCCGTTGGCCAGGGCCACGGCTCTCGCTGCGATCTGACTGCCTGGTGTGCCGATGGCCCCCCCCCCGCCCCCCCGGCGCTCCGGAGCAATTGCATGGAACTTGGCCAGCTTGGTGCAGTCCTCCCTCCCGCACCCAATCTCCCAGAGGTGGCCTTGGTCACCTAGGAGAGCAAAGTGTCCGCGTCTGCCCACCCTCCTTTCTCTACAGCAGCCACCAGCCACGTGCACCTTGGCTTTCCCTCCTTTGATTCCTGTTTTATTCCTCAATGCCTTCTACAGGGATAATCCTCCCAGGTCTCTACAGTGCAGGGGCTTCGCTGGGACCCTGACCCTGGTCCAAAAGGCAGCGCAAGGTGTTAGGAAAGACCAGGCAGACAAGAAAAGTAAGTGATCAGGAGATCCCGACAGATCCAGGCGGGCTTTAATTACGGCTGCAGCGGGACCCCAAGTAGCACTGAACAAGCCGGAGAAACGAGGCACGGGGAAGGATGGGGTCAGATGCACAAGTGCGGGTGGTTAAGGAAACATGCTGCATTGAGTTGGGGCAGCAGCCGGGGCAGGCAGGGAGGGAGGGAGGCAGCGCTGACACTTAGGTCGAAAATCCATTCTGCCTCCTACGGTGGCTGAAAAGAAGGGTTTCAGTTTAGATGAGTGGGGGGTTGATGCTCCCCAGAACTGCTGTGGGCAGGAGTTTCTTGGGGGTGGGCCCTCAGGAGGGCAGGGGCTCAGTGGGCCAGCATAGGATGGTGAGCACAGGGCAGATTACCACCACGTGGTACGTGTTATAGACCCCCTCCCCACATATGTTGTTTTGCTGTTTGAACTGCTCACCCTCTCTGAGGCAGAAATCTTTCTTTAGGACCCACGGTTTTGAGCCCGGATGGCTCAGGTCAGACTGACACCCACAGATCTCCAGCTTTGGGTGAGCAAGAGACTGAGCACTGGTCAGAGGCCACAGCAATTGGCTTGGGATAGAGAAGGCACATGACTTTCAAGACTGGCCAATCAGAGTTCACAGTCACTGACTTAGAGGAGGGACCATGACTCCAGGCAAGCCAGAGTCTTTCCTGGAGTTTTTGCTGAAATCACGAGTGAAGAAGACTTAAGAAATGCCAGCCATGGCTTGTGGAAGGCTGGCTGAGGGCAGGCGTCGGCCGGCGTTTCTTGGTTTGCACTGGGAGAGGGCCTACCTGCATGTCAAGTCCATTGGCCTGTGTGTGGCTCTCAGATGCACCTGGACACTCCATCAGTGTCCAGTGGGAAAGGCCGGGGCACAGTGAGCAAAATAAAACATCTTCTGTAGCTACCTCCGGAATCTTAGAAATGCTCCCCAGGACATTTCCAGATCTGGACCCAGAAAGCCAGGCAGGCAGAAGTCTCCATAGAGATGTAGGGAGAATAATGCTTGTTCATCTCAGGGAAGTTTGTGATAGTGAGAAATTAGAACCCATGTCAAGGTCCTGTAATGAGGGAGAGATTAAGTGAACTATGCGGCCAGAGATGCTTACAATGAGTTTGTAATAACCCAAGAAGCGCCTTGCATAGGAAGTGAGGAAAACCAGGGGAGTGTATTGGGAGGTTGATCTCACTCATAGAAAATTACAGATGGAAAGACAGAGACTCCCAAAAAATATGCCAATGTTTCTGCAGTCATTTTCTCTGAGTAGTGACTTTTTTTAAAAATACTTGCATGTGGTAATTCTTAGTTTCCAATTTTTTTCCAAAATAGGGAAGTGTTAAACCTTAGAATTGATTTAAGAGAAAATACATTATTAAAAAAATTTCTGAAGTCGGGCATCAGTGGCTCATGCTTGTCATCCTAGCTACTCACGAGGCTGAGATCTGAGGATCAGTTCAAAGCTGGGCAGGAAAGTCCATGAGACTCTTATCTCCAATGAACCACCAGAAAACTGGAAGTGGAGCTGTGGCTTAAGTGGTAGAGTACTAGCCTTGAGCTGGAGTGCTGAGGGACAGGGCCCGGGCCCAGAGTTCAAGCCCCTGGTAAGGAACATGTCAACAGGATTTTCAGTGCTAGCAGAGCGGGTCACGTTCAACCCCGGGGCTGGAGACAGACCAACAGTGGTAGCAGCTTGTCCCGTACCAAGGGTGTTTCCATGGACAGAACCCATCCACTCAGGACCGCTCTGTGTGGTAGACAAGGTCAACCTACTGTGTTTTTATTTTATTATTTTGTTTCACTTGTTACTGTCATGTATGTTGTACATTCAAAAGAATACCTAGAGAATAAATATATGCTAGAGAGACTTCACCAGGCCACTTTCCTACCCTTGCCCCTCATGTAGAAAATAGAATTTTCAGGAACCTAACCACCCTCCATGTTCCCCTTCCTAATTCTACCTCTCTTCTTTTCTGCCTGTATCCCGGCTAGTCCCTGTGGAACTCAGGGCACAAGTTTAAACAAAGACCACCTCCCCCACCCATGTGTCTACATATTTATACGTGATACACCAGCAAATAGTTAAGTAAAAAAATTCTAGCCTCCTGCCTTGACAAATACACCTTCATAATAATCATGTGAGAAGAATGTCCTAAAATGGTGTTACGTTTTGATAACTGAGAGCTGGCAAACTATCAAAGCAAACTGAATTTAATTATTATTCCATAGGCCGAGTATTCTGTGGCCTGGCCAATAATGCTTGGGAGAACAATAAAACATGCATAATTTATAAATTATTGTATGTGTATTCCATAAAATTAATTTTTCTTGCCTTTGTTTCTGTGGTATCACAGAGTTATTATAATTAAAAATGTCACCTAATTGCCTTTTATTGACAGTAGTAACAAATGAGACACCCTTTCCTGGGTTGTTATAGTTTTTTTTTCCCCTTTTTTTCAATGGTGGGGCTTGAACTTAGGGCCTGGGCGCTGTCCCTGAGCTCTTTTGTTCAAGGCTAACACTCTACCATTTGGAGCCACAGCGCCACTTCTGGTTGTTGAGTGGTTAATTGGAGATAAGAGTCTCACGGGGACTTTTCTTCCTGAGCTGGCTGGGAACCTCCATCTTCAGATCTCAGCCTCCTGATTTAGCTAGGATGACAGGCATGAGCCACCAGCGCCTGGATTGTCATCCTATTTTCTGTTTGGCTGGTGTTCGGAGTGTCTGTGGCTCGTCCCTCAGCACAGCAGTGGGAGTGGCTGGCTGGCTAGCGTCCTCCCTGTCCCTCAGTGCCAGGCCCCAGAGGGAGGAGAAGGAGGGGACCCCAGAACCTGGACTGGGCTCCAGGATTGCTCACGCATGAGCATGGACAACCTGCAGTTCTGGATGGGGTGGGTGGCAGCAGTTCCAGGGCTCAGCCAGGGCCAATGTCCTGTCCACCCTGTCGGGCAGCATGGCCGGGGGCCTGTCCATGGTGTGGTACTTGGCCACACATAACGCTGTCTCAGCCACTCAAGAAGGAGCAGAGATCGCAGTGGTGGGCTCTCCATGGTCACATCCCTTGCTCCACTTTCTAGAACATTCTGAGCTCTCTCTGAGGGGGAGAATGTACCTTTTCTCACCCTGCCCCATGTGAGAAGAATGATTACAGAGAGCAGGAGGTGGTCTCTCTGCAGGGGTCCCTCAGCCAACCACAGAAAGTTCTAGATGCCTGACTCCCAGCTCAGTGGCTCAGCCTTGTGAGTGGCAGTCAGAGAGGGTCCTCAGCCAGGCCATGCTTCTGTCAGCACCCTGTGGCCACAGCGTGAGCCCCAATTTGTTAATAGCTCTTCCCAGCATGCCTTGGATGCTTGGGTGCATATGCAAATATGCTAAGGCTCTCCTCACTCTGCTATCTTCCTGTGGCTTCAATTTTCTTATTCTTTTCTTCCAAATAAGATGGAAGTCAGCTTTCATGAAGAAATTATTCATTAAGGGAATAGTCTCTGTGTCTGGTACTGGAGCCACCTGAAGTCAATTAGGGATCTAAGAATTACTTACACTCCTGGGGCTAAAGCAGGATGTGGGAGCCCTGAGGAATGGATCTGGTCAGTCTGCAGTGAGGAGAAGCCAGGATTTAATAGACCCAAGTGGTCAGGTCCTCAGCCCTGCTAAATGACCAAGGTAAATTTCAAGCTGGTCTTCTGGTCTCTGTGGGACTGGGAGGCTCTTGCCTGTGGGGGAGCTGGGCCTGCCTGGGGCTCCCCAACTTCTGAGTTCCCTGCTGTTAGCAGAGGCTCCTGGAGCCAGGCTGTGAGATGGAGCCAGGCTGTGAGATGGAGCCAGGCTGTGAGATGGAGCCTGAGCTGTGAGATGGAGCCTGGGCTGTGAGATGGAGCCGGGCTGTGAGATGGAGCCGGGCTGTGAGATGGAGCCTGGGCTGTGAGATGGAGCCTGGGCTGTGAGATGGAGCCTGGGCTGTGAGATGGAGCCTGGGCTGTGAGATGGAGCCTGAGCTGTGAGATGGAGCCTGGGCTGTGAGATGGAAACTGGGCTGTGAGATGGAGCCTGGGCTGTGAGATGGAGCCGGGGCTGTGAGATGGAGCCTGGGCTGTGAGATGGAGCC